>NC_136527.1:23734502-24219502 GCF_053919585.1 Euprymna scolopes
CCCAGGTAGTAATAAGCATGTAGGTCCAGTGTGCTATAAATTTGGGGAGGCCAATCATTTTGCTAAGGAGTGCCAGAGTAATAGGAGGTGTGTATATCCACGAGCACAGAGAACAGTACAATGCTATCGCTGCAATAAGTTTGGGCACATATCTCACAACTGTTTGGGAAACAATGCTGATGGCAAGGTACTATCGCCACCCTTGCAAACCAATAAGCACAGGATTACTGGTCACTGGTGTTAAAATCGACGATGTGCAGGGTTCAGCACTCAGAGATACGGGGTGTTCCCGGTCTATAGTTAGTGCACATTACTGCCAGATGTGGTGGGAGCAACCAGTCGGTATTATGACGATCAATGGTTTATCCCAAGCATGGTGTGGTGAAGGGACAGTCACGATCTGTACTGAGAAGGGTGACACAGCCAAAGTTGATGTTCTGTTGATGCAAGAAAAACCCCTTGGTTATGACATGTTGATTGGAATTGATGCAATACAAGCACTAGGAGGCGTCATAATCACAGTGACTGGAGATGTAATGCTTGGAGAAGGGAAAGAAATCTGTGCAGCCATGTCTATTGAAGAAAAGGACTTCTGTCCTCTGTTTGACGACAACGAAAGGGCGTGGACTACAAAGTGGAAATGGACTATGAGCCAGGCACCAGATCGGCTGTGCAACACCATTCCAGAGTATGCAGTTTTCACGAAGAATAGGGCCACATATGAAGAAGAACTTCAGAGGTGGATTGATAATGGATGGTTAATACCGTACCCACAGGAATGTCGTCTGGGACCATCCAAAGGATTAATTCCACTCATGGCTGTTGAACAACCTACTAAAGACAAAGTTTGGCCCATAATGGATTACCGAGAATTGCATCAACATGTTGATGTTTTCACTGGAAACGCAGATGTGTGCACTGCTAAACTAAGAAAGTGGCGTCAGAAAGGGAGTAATGTAGCACTGCTGAATTTGAAGAGAGCCTACCTGCAGATACGTGTCCATAAGTCATTATGGCCATATCAGACAGTGATAATCAAGGGAAAACGATATTGTTTGACACGTTTCAGTTTTGGCCTAAACGTAGCACCCTTAATAATGACAACTATTATTAAAACTGTTTTGATGCAGGATGAGACCACAGAAAAAACTGCTTCAGCTTACATTGACGGTATCTACGTTAATGAGGATATAATGTCTGCAGATGTGGTTCTAACAAAACAGGAATCGTTTGGGTTAAAAAGCAAAGACCCTAAGCGTCTAAAGGATGTGGTGCCCATGACAGACACATTGTGTTTTCTATTTACAGTAAATTAGTACGACATCTACCTGTCTGTGGATGGCTCCGATCGACAACAGAAGTGTTAAAAAGACGAGTAACTGCAGTAACCAAAGGATGGGATGACATGGTGGATGATGATTCTCTCCAGCAAATGATGGCTGAAATGTGTCCAGAGTACATAGAAACGACCCTGCCCAGGGTGAGCGGCAAGTATCTGGAAACGAACTGAATGCATGGGTTGATGCAAGTTCACTGGCTACAGGTGTCGTGTTGGAACAATTGGGTGCTGTTGTGGAAGATCCAAAAAATGATGCCCAGCATATAAATTTGGCAGAACTTGATGCCATGTTAAAAGGACTTAATCTTGCATTGCAATGTCAGGCTAAGGTTGTGCATCTCCACATTGACTCATTGTGTGTTTACCACTGGCTGACCGACACACCTTGACTGGAAAGACTCGAGTTAAGAGTAGAGCTCCAAGTGAGATGTTAGTACGAAGGAGACTGGCAATAATAAAGCATATAGTTGACAAATACAGGTTGCAGGTGGACATTACTTTAGTTTCGTCGATGCAGAATTTGGCTGATAGCTTGACTAGAGTACCAAAGAGGTGGATTGATGTAAGGAGGCAGGGATCTGATCCTCCACAACAGACATGCACGACCGTAACAGATCAATTAACACCTGACCAGATTCGTACAATACATCAGCAGAGTAGACATCCCGGAATTCAGAGGAGGACATATTTTGTCCGAAGAGTGTGTCCTTCAATTACAAGAGCATCAATCAAGGCAGCTATACGCTCATGTGAAGAGTGTCAGCGAATTGATCCGGCACTGTCCCAATTGCAAAAAGGGAAGCTTGAGGTGGAGGACAACTGGTATCGAGTAGGAATGGATGTAATTATGAGGGCAAGCATTTTTTTGACCTTGACAGATTGTGGCCCAACACGTTTCGCGATATGGCGCCTGTTGACATGACAGGATGCATCTAGCATTATACAACAGTTGAGAGCTGTCTTTTTTGAACGTGGTGCCCCGCTTGAAATTCTGACTGATAACGCCACTATGTTTCGATGTCAAGAATTTCAGAAATTCACGCAGGAATGGGGGATTAGAATCCGTTACCGATTTGCATATTTTCCCGGAGGTAATGGTATAGCGGAGCAGTATCACCGCACCATTAAAAGAATTGTGGCCATGACACAGTGTTCTATTCCAGAAGCCGTGTACTGGTATAATGTGACACCAAAGGACGATGCAACACTAGAATCTGCACCAGCTAATGGGATTTACTGCTATGAACAGCATATAAAAGGAATTGATGTCACACCATCAGTGGTTAGCGTTGTCAATACACCATATCAAGTGGGAGACCATGTTTGGGTAAACCCCCCAAATGCTGGGTGCACTGTAAAATTTTGCAGAAGAAAAATAGATAAAATCATAAGTCCTCAGACCATGTTGATTGATGCTGTACCACGTCATGTAAAAGATATCCACCCCTGTTATACCTCTTCTCATTCTGAGGATAATGAGGAAGATCACATACAGTTCAGGGATGATCCTGATCGCCGACTGCCCCTACAGGTGAGCATAGAAACACTACCTGCAGAACCAGATGAGGGAATGATGGAACATACTGGTGGCAATAGTGATGAGAACGATGGACATGAGGAAGTAATACCACCAGTTCCTCATCAAAATACCCAAGAAAGACGAATACTGTCCACTCTCCGTGATTGTGAATCATCGCCTATAGTACCATGAGATGGGGATGATGGAACATACTGAGGAAGATGGAATGAGGAAGTGATGCCTCGGGTTCTTCGAAGGAGTACCAGACAAAGACGGATACTGCCCCCTTGTCCTGATGTGGAAACATCGCATAGGGAACCACGAGAGGGGATAATGGAACAGACTGGTGGTAATAACGGTGGTAATGAGGAAGATGGCAATGAGGAAGTACTGCCCCCGATTCTTCAAAGAAGTACCCGACAAAGACGACTTCCCCCCAGCTCTGTGTGTGATCATGAGATCAGGGGGGAGTGTAGGGAAACATGTGACTTACCTAATTAGCACGTGTGCATTATTCAACAGGTCGGTCGTGGAATGAAATAAATGTAGAAGAAAGAAACAAAAATAGCTGCCTTAACTCTTTATATGCCTGCAATGTGAACACCCGATATGCTAATGAGATGCTCCTGGTTGGAGATAAAAGAGGGTTGATTTTTTAGTGGGACGTTCATTTTGAAGTTGAATTTCGAAGAAATAAGTTGAATTAGCAGAAGTTCGTTTGGAGTTGAGAGATGTGAGTTACATATACAGAAGTTTGGAAGTTGGAAGTTTGGACAACAGTGTCAACCTTACCCAGGAAATTATTGGTGTGATGGGCGGAAAAAATAACACTCAAGTTATTGAATTATAGTTTTAGAAACAGTCAAAGATTATTATGCCTAATGAAGAAAAGAATGAAATCCCCAAGAAAAATTTGAAGGGAATAAAATACCTGAGGAATTAAAGTTGGAAGTTGATAGGTTGGTGAAGCGGAATAGAGATTTGTTCATTATGGAGGAAAAGGACTTGGGCCGAACCAATATGGTGGAGATGTGTATCGATACTGGAATGCATGAGCCCATACTGAGATGACCATATCGAACACCACTAAAGCAATGGAGGAAATGATGAGGGTAGGTGTAATTGAGAGATCAAATAACCCGTGAAATTTTCCGATAGTGTTAATAGAAAAGAAGGATGGTAGTAAAAGATTTTACATAGATTTTACAACTTAAAAAAGAAGTATGCCTGATAGATTTTATGACTTCAAATAAAGTCACAAAGAAGTTTGTCTGAACACATAGAAAGGATAGTACTAGCCAGTTTACGTAAGCACTATGCCAGGATGAAAACCATGAAGCATCAGTTCTGAGGATCAAAGTAAGTGAATGGAGGAAATCGATGAAATGGGAACTTTCATTTGTATCGTCACACGATCAGCGATTTATAACAAATTTTCGAGATCACAAACCCTAGAATATTTATTAAACTTGTCTTTACACAACAGGAAAATACAGACGTGGGTTTTGTGTATTTTTGCTTATAGCTGCAACATACAGTAGGGGAAGTAAAATATTTTGTGAATCTCTTGTCACACACTGTGGATTCAATAAAAACAATGATTTTGTGTATGTGGATTCAATAAAAACAATGATTTTGTGTATGTTTGCTTATAGCTGCAGCATACAGTACCTGAAGGGGAAGGAAAATGATTTTGTGGATCTCTTAACCCGCATTGTGGATTCAATCAAAACAATGATTTTCCCCGGTAGAATTAGATGGTAATTACTTGATAGGTGCAATAAACGCGAATCATTTTGAGTCAAAAGGGTTTGTATCATATATGGTTAAGGCTCATCGGTATTGCACCAGCATCCTACGTTATCAGTAGGGCTGTGACAGAATATTTTTTTCATTGTTTTGACTCGTGAGTATATATCCGTTAATATCTCATATGTTTTTATATAGACTGATGTGGGTCTCAGTTGATTAACTTAGTCTAACTGTCTGATATATACACGAGAGTCAAAAGAATGAAAAGAATATGCTGTTGTTACAGCCCTAGTTATCAGGTTTATATTTAATTAGGGATCAAGAGAAAGATAAGGAAATTTTAGATTTAGAGATGCAGATGTAGAATGGTAAATTGTCTAAAATGAAACAAAAAAATTCATAGTGATAGACCAGATAGTGTATTATTTGTTGCAACTGAACGATGAACCATTCATAAGGTTATATGTACCGTTGCATCTTAGAAAAAAATGTTTGTGCAGTACAATGACAATAATGGTCACATGGGCGTGGAAAAGACGTTTCACACCATTAAACAAAATATTTCTGGCTGTGTTTATTTAAGGTGAGTGAAAGAATATGTAGGCAAATGTATTCTGTGCCAAAACAGAAACCTGAGGAAGGTACAACCTTGAATGCAGAAGTGCAATCTGCTTCCTTTTCTTTTTCTCAAACTGGCATTGGATATTCCAAAGCCCTACCCTATAGTTTCAGGTAACTAGTACATAGTGACGTTCATCGATATGTATAGTGTTGGCCAGAGGCTTTCACTAAAGGCGAAAACGGTGGTTCATCTTTTGTGGGATGAAATTTTCCCCAGATTCAGGGTATGATTCCAGTTGTTAACAGACAATGCACCCAAAAATGTTAACAAATTGATGAAGAAGGCATTGTAGGATCTCAACATACACAATGTGATCACGTGATTTAATCACCTCCAAAATTACAAATTAGAAACGTAATACTGCTATTAGATAATATATTAATGCTTCATAGAGTATAATATGTTGATAAAATATACTATGGTGATGAGCAACACAAGATTGCTCTAAAAGAGATGCATCGATCTTTTACTTTGATAAAGAAACAACATTCAGGAAGTCAGGAAAAAACTGATAGAGAACAAGAATAAGAAAATAAAGTCAGTAGATTTTAAGATTGGAAATCTTGTTTTTTATAAGAACCACCAGAAGTTGCATGTAGAACATCTGTGGGCAACGTTGATTGAGGAAAGTCCAATGAGTTGGATAGTGATTGAGCCACAGAACAAACTGATATCCCAATATGAAGGAGTTAACATCAACGTTGCAGATGTCAAAGACAGTAATAGGATCCATTCAAATCGGCCTAGAGTTGGTTCGGAGTTTGGAAGTGGAGAAGAGGAACCAGCAAGAAGGAATTCGATGTTGGGTAAGATCTATATTCTGTTTTTAATAAATATTCCTTTCTCGGGATTTGTTTTATATGTGACACTTTGGAAGATGCTTTCGGTTAACCATTTTGACAGAGTATGTGAAACGTTAGGAATGAGTTATGAAAGAAAAGATTATGAGAAAAACAAAAGAAATCAATTTTTCCTTGTTTATAAACTCGAGCATGGAATTCATCAAGTGTCATCTACCGATGTTAATTTTAAATTATCAGATGGTATTCACCATGCATCGGGTGTTCCCCATATTAAAACATTTTACAAAAGAAGAGAAACTTTTCTTGGAAAGAAAAGTTGAGTTAACAAGAAAATAACGAGTTTTCCGAATATTACGCAATGTAATTCCTTATGTTATGAATGGTGGCTACAACTGATAACATTAAGAATTACTTAGCTTAATATCCATAAAACTACTTTATGCTGCAATTTTCAATGTGATATTCATTTTCAGCATACCCGAAAACATATAGAATTCGTCATGGTAAAGATGACTATTAAGGTGGAAAGTAAGTAACAACTTACCAAAACGGCTTTAAGCCCCTCCCCCAAATATCACAATGTGGCCAAAAAGTGGGTGTTTATTTTACCTTAAATTTATATAAAAAAGTGATCCTCACTTTTAGAAAAAATACTTTCCTCATGTCATCGAAACTAGTTCTCTGCGCCTCTTTTGAAACATTTATTCATTTTCAGCATCCTTGAAAACCTATAAAAGTCGTCATTGTAAAGAATATTTGTAATTTTGAAAGATTTTAGACATTGACCTTTTTTTATGTTTAAGTCATTAGTGAAAACAAAATCTGATTTTTTAAAAACTTGTGAAACAGTTAAAAACATAAAATTTATAAAATTATTATTATTTTATTGTTTTGTTTTGGTAAACGATAAAGAAGTTATTTTTTTTTTGTTTAAGTCAATATTGAAAACAAAAACAATCGACAGCGAAAAATTTTCAACGATAAATCAACATTTTCATTAGGATTGTTCGTTTTTTTTTTTTTTTTTTTTTTCTGATTTCATGTTTCAATAAAGACACAAGGACGTTAAAGAACAAAAATCAATAAAAATGTTATCAATTCTGTACGTGAAAACGCATACAGAATTGGCCACCACTAATAACATAAAGAATTACGTATTGACCGTTTTTTTTTATGTTTAAGTCAGTATTGAAAACAAAATCTGATAGATTATAATAATCCGATGAAAAATGAAAAAAAAGATGTAAATAAAAAATACACATACGTGCGCCATGTAGTAATACTTACGTTTTTGTTTTATAATCTGCTTTCGATTAACTTTATCTGCTTTTATAAAGGAAACGATTTTTCAAATGTGATTGACTTTACAAGCTCAACTTAACATTCAAGATGACGAACGGAAGAGCAAGTTCGCAGAAAACAAAATTGAAGAGGAAAAATAAAAAAAACAAATCATTTCGAAATAGAGCCAATCTATTTGGTGAATATCACGGATAAAATTAGTATTATTTTATTTTACATTTTAATATTTACATGAGAGAGAACAGATTACAAGTTTCATCTTTATTAATTCTATAATTCGTGTCATGTGCAATTTTATGGCGGGTGGAAACTGATAGCTTTTAAAGCCGTATTTTCGTATTTTTATTTATTTATTCTTTTTAATATAGATTTCCGATTATTTCTTGATTGTGTTTAAAAGATTAATCTAAAGTAAATCTACACGAGAAAAAAATGAATTAAAGAGATTAAATGTAAAAAATTACACGTGAAAAAAAAAGTTATAATGAAAATTGGGTGCACTTACTTATCCGCCCTGTTTTTTTAAATAGTATTCCAAGTTTTATTAGTTTTATATGTTTTTTAAATATTCAATTGTACTGCAATAATTACTTTAATTATTTTCTTCTATATCTTCAATTTTCACTGCAACAAAAAATAAAGTAGAAAAATATTTTCTAATAAAAAAAAATATTAGGTGCATTCAAAATAATTATAATAACAATTCACCGTTTTGGGGAGTTTTGTTAAGAGAAACCAGCAAATAAAAATACTGACAAAGCAAGATAAGTTTCTCTTCTACCTACCTGGATAAGTTATGTATTTTAATGTTTTTATTCAGTTCAATCAGTTACTCTTCTACCTACTTCGATGTTATGTATTTTAATGCTTTTATTCAGTTCGATAAGTTACTCTTCTACCTACCTGGATAAGTTATGTATTTTAATACTTTTATTTGGTTCGATAAGTTACTCTTCTACCTACCTGGATAAGTTATGTATTTTAATGATTTTATTTGGTTCGATAAGTTAAAAACACCACTGGTTCTTATAATGAACATGTATCCATGAACGAATACAATAATAAGATTCAAAATAATCTGCTGAAACCAAAAAAGAGACCAAAATCCGCGCTGGGCTCGTGAAGTCATCAAGGAGCTAGCATTTCCTTTTTCTTCTGTTGAGAAAACTTTGGATCAAGTAAAGAATAGATACCCTGTAGCAGACGACGCCGCCTGGCAGTGACAAGCGCACAATTCAACTAACACCGGTGATTCGACCTTGACATTGGCACAAGCACATGGCGTCGGTTGTTTGTAAACACGTCAAATAGCAAACATGCTCGAATATTCGCCAACAATTTTTTTTCTTTTTAATATATTTACAAAACTTTTGAAGATTTAAATGAAAAAATGTATATTTACAAAACATTTTTTTTTTAAGTAAGTAACAAAACGAACGTATTTAATAAATAAAAGATATTTAAATAAATGGGTGTCTTTCTGTGTCGGATGTTTTCGATCAAGATTGATTTTTTTGTACCGTGTGTATTTTGGGGGGAAGGGGCGTTTTTAAGACAATTCAATATTTATTTAATTATTCTTTAAAACATTTCAGCGACAATTTATATATTTTAAAAATAATATTTTTGACGAATATTCGCGAGCAAGATTTTTTTTTAAATAAAAGATATTTAAATAAATGGGTGTCTTTCTGAGTGCGTTTTTATTTAATAAAAATAAGAATTATAAAAAGATTTGGTACTGGTCGCGATTTGAGTTCCCTGTCGAACACCATAAAAAAATACTGACTTCTCCCTACGCATGAGCAAAGGACATTTATCGCCTTTGTTTTTTATCACTTTTATCGACCTTTTCTTTTTTTTAAATAGCATTTTATTTTTAAATGACGACGTTTTTACTGTTTATGAATATTAAAAAAAAATAATTACTAAACATTTATTAATAAAAAAAAAATGGGTGCTAGTGCACTGCACTTATGATCCACGCTATAGTTTAAATCGATTTCTAAGTTTAATTAAGGTTTAATGTTTTTTTTTTATTCAATTGTAAGGTTAAGCCATTCTTAACATGGGGAGTTTGTTTTGTACCTATTCTCTTCTTTAACCTTACAATTGAATAAAAAAAAAACATTAAACTTTAATTAAACTTAGAAATACGATTTAAACTATAGAGCGGATCATAAGTGCACTAGCACCCATTTTTTTTATTAATAAATGTTTAGTAATTATTTTTCTTTTAATATTCATAAACAGTAAAAACGTCGTCATTTAAAAAGAAAATGCTATTTAAAAAAGAAAAGAAAAAGTCGATAAAAGTGACACATAAACAGTAAAACAGTAAAAAAAAGTCGATAAAAGTGATTAAAAACAAAGGCGATAAAAGTGAGATACTATTAATAAATGTGTAGTAATTTCTTTTATTTCAATATTCATAAACAGTAAAACTTATAAAAAGTCGATAAAAATTCATGATCGTTTAGTTACTATGGCAACTAAAACATGTCCTTTGCTCATGCGTAGGGAGAAGTCAGTATTTTTTTTATGGTGTTCGGCAGGGAACTCAAATCGCGACCAGTACCAAATATTTCTATCTAGAATTCATCTTTATAAAAATAAAAGTTATAAAAAGATATGTGAATAAAATATATTTTAAAATCTCGATTGTTTATACTTGTGATTTTATTATGCATAAAAATTGCCTCGGCCTATAATTATTTCCCCTTCACTAACCACCGACATACATCGCACTTTAAATATATATTGAATTGTATTAAAAATGTACACAGAAAAAAAAAATGTCCAAAACCGTATGGAATGAACCTTTTTTTAATAAGTTTTATTCAGTCTTTATGTGAACTTAATGGACTGGGTTTTTATTTTATTTATTTTTGTATTTATTGACTGTTTTATTCTTTTTATCACACAAAAATAGAACTTTTATAATGGAATATATATTATGAACTGTTTTTCAAACATCGAAATTTTAAAATTAAAGTTTTATTTAAAAAAAAAGACGAGGTGTTTTGTTTTTTCGAGATATTTTTTCCGCCATATCACTTTTAAATTTTATTCAACAATGAAATGATAAAAAACAAACACTTTTTGTTAAATATATTTTTAAAAAATTATTATAAAATATCTATAAAGTCTATTTTTCGATGTCTATAAAAGTTTGTTGAAAGTTCCAATAAAGTTTATAATTTAATTGAAAACAAAACACCTCGTCTTTTTTTTTTTTAATAAAACTAACTTTAATTTTAAAATTTCGATGTTTGAAAAACAGTCTATAATATATATATGTCATTATAAAAGTTCTATTTTTGTTTGATAAAAAGAATAAAACAGTTATTAAAAAGTTCTGTAAATATATTAAAAACGCACCCAGAAAGACACTGATCTATTTAAATATCTTTTATTTTTTAAAAAATCTTGCTAGCGAATATTCGTCAAAATTTAATATTTAAAAATATTATTTTAAAAATATATTAATTGCCGCTGAAGGTAATGTTTTAAAGAATAATTAAACTCTGGAATTCCATCCCAGGCCACTGCTTAGTACTTGCCCGACTGTACTGACATGCAGAAGTTCAAGTGAACCGACATCTTGCTGCCCAAATCCCAACATAGTACCCCAGTAGTTGTTGCCCCTGATAGTATCCCCCTACACCAAAGTGGCAATGCGCCTTGTTTGGGATGAAAATGTAATAAAAAAAAATAATCAATTGTCTTAAAAACGCACATAACTCCCCCCCCAAAAAAAAACACGGTACATAAATATTAATCTGGGTCGAAAAAATCCGAAACAGAAAGACACCCATTTATTTAAATACGTTCGTTTTATTACTTACTTAAAAAAAATGTTTTGTAAATATATATTTTTTTTCTCTTAAATCTTCAAAAGTTTTGTAAATATATTTTTAAAAAAAATTGTTGGCGAATATTCGAGCATGTTTGCTATTTGACGTGTTTACAAACACCCGACGCCATGTGCTTGTGCCAATGTCAAGGTCGAATCACCGGTGTTAGTTGAATTGTGCGCTTGTCACCGCCAGGCATCGTCGTCTGCTACAGGGTATCTATTCTTTACTTGATCCGAAAACTTGAAGCACTTACTTGCGACTCTCAGGAAGAGTGGCAGCAGGAACCTTTTGTGTGGGTGATGACTCTTTTTATATTGGTAGTTGTTACCTTTAACTTATTTGATTGGCTAACTGGATTATAAGAGGGATGGAGTGAACTGAATTTTGCTTGTGATTTCAGTTTGGGATTGGAGTTGAAGGAAATTGAATCGTTACCCTTATTACCAGACCAACAAGGTTCTACAATTTTTACCTAGTCACAGGTCGCAACAAACCATTGTTGCAAAATCCTGGTTAACCTCTACCTTTCAGTGGAGAAAGTTTCCACACTTCAAAGTAAAGGGAGTTTCGTACAAACACAAAATGTATGAAACTAAGAATCATACAGGATACAAAATACAAAAAATCAATTACAAGAACCAGATAAAAAATAATAAATGTAAACAGTGGGGGGGGGGGATACTCTATTATTGGTACAAAAAAAATTCCAACAATAGAGTGATGTGGTTCTCGATTGATTAACTGTGTCGGATATATACTCGAGAGTCAAAACAATCATACAAATATTCTCTTGTCACAGCCCTAGTTATAAAATAAAATGGACTTCCTGACATTTTTTTTTTGGGGGGGGGAGCTTTTGTAGAACTTATGAGCGACGCGTTATTTTTTGTTTTGATTATGCAAAGCTGGATCTGTTACGAACTTCTTCTTTGATGGGTGGGGAGTAATTAAGCTTTTTTGTACAATGTCTTCTTTTTACGAGCAATGTTTTTTTTTTTTTGGTAAAAACAATGTTCTTTTTTTTTAATCCAATAAATATCTTAAGACTTCATTTTATTAATTATCTTTGAAATAGTACCAGAAAACTAATATTTATCTTTCAAGGGATGTGGTACACTGGTACAATAAATTTATTTAACTTCTAAATTTGAATTTGTCAGTTTCTGACGCCGCCAGGAACACATTTTTCATTACAACTTTTTTTTTCATGTATATATATATTTTAACAATGTAATTCTTTGTTATAACTAGTGGTCGTTGTTGTAAGCCCAAGCGCTCATTTTTGCTGGTTGGTTGATCACAATTACCAAATAAACACTCCCTTAAAAATTGCCCCCCCCCCAAAAAAAAAGTGGCCGTAAAGAGGGTGCTTATTTTATGTTAAATTAATATAAAAAGGTGATCCCCCTCATTTTCACACGATAAT
This sequence comes from Euprymna scolopes, assembly GCF_053919585.1. Taxonomy (NCBI): domain Eukaryota; kingdom Metazoa; phylum Mollusca; class Cephalopoda; order Sepiida; family Sepiolidae; genus Euprymna; species Euprymna scolopes. Next base: position 23,747,126 of record NC_136527.1, read on the forward strand.
TTTTTCATGTCTGAAAAAATATTTGGTTCTTGAAATTTTAAACGTTGTTTTCGTTTTCAGCAGCCAGAAAAACCTTAGTAGTAGTTTTAAATTTGAAGGTCGAACCTTTATTTATATAGAAAACCCTCCCCCACAAAAAAAAACTAATAATGTGAAAAAAAATAATTTTCCCTTAAAATCCAATGACTGCTCAGTCGAGGAAAGGAAGCAATGTGCACCTATCTTAAGTTGCAGAAGAATTACCCCCTTCCGCGACGTGACAGTCAGTTAAAAATTGCTAGCCAGCAAAGCTTAGGTAATCAAAGAATAGCTTTCCGGCACCAGCCACAAATTCATCTGGAAAAAAAAACTTGACCAGTGAGAAGAATCTCCCTTTAAATAACGAAAAGGTCATGTGATTAACTGTCACCTGACCTGTGAAAAAAAAGCTTTAAAAAGGCAGTCTCTTTTTGTTAGTAAGCAAGGTAAATGCACACCGCTCTCCCTCTCGTGAGCAATCATAACCCCCCCTTTTTTCACAATAAAAATGAAATAAAAATATAAAATAAAAGGAAAACAAAAACAAATTTCATTTCGATAAAAAAAGAAAAAGACTGTTGTGAGTTTAGAGCGCTAGTGCGCATGCGCACCAGATATTTACAAATAGAACGAAATTGGCGCCTTTTCCCAGCTTAGTCGTTCGTTACCGACCATGTTGTTGTACCTGCTGAATTTTATGTTGAATAAAACCTTTCTAATATCTTAAAAGGTCTTTATTTTTCATTACAATTTATTCAACATAAAATTAAAAATTAACAGCAGCAATGGATGCTATACTGAGACCTGGTAAATTCGAAGGATCGTCAGATACAACCGCTGACGAATGGAATCATTGGTTTCGTACCCTCATCAACTGCATCGACTCTCTCACAGTCGCTCATCCTCAAAATCCTCCGAATAAGTTAAGTATTCTGATTAATTTCATCTCACCGAAGGCCTATTCTCTTATATCTCACTGTTCAACATTCGAGAGGGCTATTAGCATCCTTCAAGCAACCTATGTAAAACCGGTAAATTCTGTGTTTGCTCGTCACCTTCTCGCCACTAGGAAACAAAATCAAGGTGAATCTATTGATCAGTTTCTCCTAAAAGTCAAGGATCTTTCTAAGGATTGTAAATTTGAAGATGTTACTGCCTCTCAACATGCGGAGCTAGCGATACGTGAGGCATTTATCACAGGGCTCACTTCCTCAACTATTACGCAGAGATTACTTGAAAGTTTTGAAATTAACCTAGATCATGCCATAGCAACTGCACGAAGTCTAGAAATGGCCCAACATAATGCAGCAGCTTATGACATATCAATTGTAGCAAAGGCATCTATTCATGCAGATGAATCTGAAAATAACTCTAGTTTAGAACTAACTAATGAATGTGCTGCTGTTTCCAGAAATAATCAGGCGACTCACTTCGCCAGATGCCAATTCTGTGGACGAGAAAATCATTCTCGAAATATTTGCCCAGCTCGGAATGCTGACTGCCTTAAATGTGGAAAGAGGGTCCACTTCTCTAAAGTCTGCCGATCTAAAATAAAACAAACAACTTATAATACCAGGACTAGTTCTGCATATATTGCTCTCACTGCGTCATCCCAATGCACTCCATACACACAATATTCTGTAGTAAATGCAACAATTAATAGTACCTGTTTGAAAGCTATGGTAGACAGTGGAAGCACTCATAACTTTATACGAATGAACATCGTGAGATCACTCGGTCTTAGTATATTACCTTCTAATGATACGGTAAGCATGGCTTCCTCGAATCTCACGAGCAAAACCTTAGGACACTGTGTTGTGTCCATCGCTGTTAATGGACAAATTTACACTAATATGCGTCTATCTATCCTTCCCAACTTGTGTGCTCCAATTATACTAGGACAAGAGTTCATGCAATTGCATAACCGGGTGGAATTCCGTTATAACGGAAAGATACCATCTTTACAGATTTGTAATGTCACTCAGATGAAAATCGAGCCACCGTCTCTTTTTGCTAATTTAGCAAAGAATTGTAAACCCATCGTAACAAAAAGCAGAAACTACTCAGCATCGGACTGCGAATTTATCCGGAATGAGATACAAAAATTATTAAAAGAAGGTATCATAATCAAATCGAATTCCCCATGGAGAGCCCAAGTACTAGTAACTAGAAATGAAAGACATAAGCGTCGCATGGTCGTTGACTATTCTGCAACTATAAATCGGTTTACACTTTTGGATGCTTTTCCGCTTCCCAAAATTTCGGATATCATACACCGACTATCACAGTACAAAATTTTCAATAAGTTTGACCTGAAGTCTGCATATTATCTATGCCCTATACGTAGAGACGAGAGAATTTACACAGCATTTGAAGCTGACGGAGGACTATACGAGTTTTCTAGGTTACCTTTTGGGCTAACGAACTCAGTAGCTGTGTTTCAACGTATTATGCATAATCTGATTCAAGAACATGAACTCCAAGGTACATTTGCCTACATTGATGACATTGTCATTGGAGGAAAAACTAATAAAGAATTAAACGAAAATATGGAAGCTTTTAGAAAGGTTATCAACCGTCTTAACTTGCAACTAAACCCTGTAAAATGTGAATATAGTATAACCAAACTAAAGTTTCTAGGGCACTTATTGGAAAATGGAACAATCAGTCCTGATCCAGACAGACTTACACCACTAAAAGAATTACCGATTCCTAACTGCAGTAAGTCACTCAGGCGGGCTCTAGGTCTCTTCTCATACTATTCACCATGGATAGAGAATTTCTCAGATCGGATTTCACCTTTATTAAACATTACGTCCTTTCCTATCACTGAGAAACTCAAAAATCAATTTCAACCATGAAAGATGAAATTTGCAAGGCTTCGGTTGCAGCCATTGAGGATGAAGTTCCTTTTACGATAGAAACTGATGCATCTGCGACAGCATTAGCAGCCCGCCTTTCCCATAATGGACGTCCAGTAGCATATTTTTCCAGAACCCTAACGCAGTCAGAGCGTCGACATTCAGCAGTGGAACGTGAATCGGCAGCCATTGTAGAATCTGTGCGTAAATGGCGTGACCTCTTACTCGGTCGACACTTTACCATTATTACTGACCAACAGGCTGCATCATTTATGTTCAACACGCAGACACCAAATCGTATTAAAAACGATAAGCTGCTTCGGTGGAGATTTGAACTTTCAAACTATTCTTATGAGATAGTATATAGATCAGGTTCTCTTAATAACTCTGCAGATACCCTTTCTCGATCATGCTCTGCTTCGCACTCATTATCACTAAAGGACCTGCACGCAGCACTTTGTCTTCCTGGAGTAGCGAGACTCTACCACTTTGTGAGGCAGAAGAATCTACCATTCTCCATGGAAGATGCTAAGCGCACCTGCGCTGAATGTCAAATATGTGCTGAACTAAAACCAAGGTTCCTCAAACCTCCATCAGGTCGATTAATCCATTCTCGATCCCCCTTTGAACGTCTTTCAATAGATTTCATGGGACCGAAACCATCTACGAATAATCCCAAATACCTACTCGTGATTGTAGATGAATATTCACGCTATCCTTTTGTCTATCCATGTCAGGACATATCAACAAAAACTGTTATAAATTGTCTCCAGAATTTATTTACCTTTTTTGGCTGCCCAGATTCCATCCATAGTGATCGAGGAAGTCAGTTTATTTCATGTGAACTAAAAGAGTTTCTCTGGCAACATGGAGTTGTAATTACCCACTCAACTCCATACCATCCAATCGGCAATGGACAATGCGAGAGAGTAAATTGCACAATTTGGAAAACGATCAAACTTGCACTGAAAACCAGGCAATTGGACGAACGTCACTGCCATGAAGTACTCGACATAGCTTTGCACTCTATTCGATCGCTACTTTGTACAGCAACTAACTCAACCCCACACGAGAGAATGTTTAACTTTTCCAGAAGGTCGGCCACCTGATATACCTTACCCGAGTGGCTGCAAGGAGGACCGGCCCTCCTTAGGAAGTTTGTCCGCCAACAAAAGTCAGATCCCCTAGTGGAACCAGTAGATATAATATCTGTAACTCCCAACTTTGCAAGAATTCGTTTCCCTGACGACCGGCAGTCAACAGTCTCAACAGAAGACCTAGCCCCCACTCCTGTCACTGACCCCTCCTCTACAAACTTGGAATCTCCTGTCTCCCCTGATCATGGTACATCACCAGATTCTACTACTCCAACAAACATCCGCGAACCAGAGTTGATTGATCAACAAGAGACCCCAAAGAAGAATACCTCACCAAATGGAGAATCTTTCTCTCCAGTCGACAAAACAAAGTGTTTAGAAATAGAAGAGCAGCAGCGCAGCAACAGTCTGACTCGAGGAAGGGCGTTTTCAAATTTCTTCCAGAAGCAACAAAAAGGGGAAGAAAGATCACCTGCAACCCGAAATATAAATAAAATGTGGTGGAGAGTGTTGTGAGTTTAGAGCGCTAGTGCGCATGCGCACCAGATGTTTACAAATAGAACGAAATTGGCGCCTTTTCCCAGCTTAGTCGTTCGTTACCGACCATGTTGTTGTACCTGCTGAATTTTATGTTGAATAAAACCTTTCTAATATCTTAAAAGGTCTTTATTTTTCATTACAGAGACAAAAAAAAAACAAAAAAAAACAAAAAAAAACAAAACAAATAAAGCTGTTTCGTTTCATTTCGATATTAAAAAAACTGAGAAAATGGGGGGGGGGGGGAACGAAACGTTTCGATTCATATTTACATTTCCGGTTCGACGTTTTGCTGTCTTAGGAGAATTCGGGATAAATTATTTCCTTGAGCCGAATTTAAGTAACCAGTCAATATCATCGATTAACTTTAATCTTTAATCTTTAAAACACGATTAAAAAATATGATAAGCTTTCAAAAATATGTTCATCTATCTGATCCCGCCATTAAATTGCACGTGCAACGAATTAGAGATTTAACACGATAAAGGAAATCTATATATATATATATATATATATATATATATATATATATATATATATATATATATATATATATATATATATATATATATATATATATATATAATATGTTAAACTAATGTTCACCAATATCTTCATTTTTAATGAGTTTGGTAAACTGCACAAGCATCAGAAAATGTTTCAAACACAATTTTAAAAAATCAGGAATCTAAAATAAATAAATAAATAAATAAAGATACGAAAAGGCGGCTTTAAATCAGTGCCAGCCCTTGAATTGCACGTGCAACGAATTAGAGAATTAATAAAAAATTAAACTTGTAATCTGTTCTCTCTCATGTAAATATTAAAATGTTAAATAAAATAATAATTTTATCCGTGATATTAACCAAATAGATCGGCTCTATTTCGAAATAATTTCTCCTCTTCAATTTGTTTTCTGCGAACTTGCTCTTCCGTTCGTCATCTTGAATGTTAAGTTGAGCTTGTAAAGTCAATCACATTTAAAAAATCGTTTCCTTTATAAAAGCAGATAAAGTTAATCGAAAGCAGATTATAAAAAAAAAACGTAAGTATTACTACATGGCGCACGTATGTGTATTTTTATTTTTTCATCGGATTATTATCGAATGGTCACTAATCTATCAGATTTTGTTTTCAATACTGACTTAAACATAAAAAAGGTCAATACGTAATTCTTTATGTTATCAGTGGTGGCCAATTCTGTATGCGTTTTCACGTACAGAATTGATAACATTTTTTCTTGATTTTTTGTTCTTTAATATCATTTTGTCTTTATCGAAACAGAAAAAACAACAACAAAAAACAAAAACAAAAAAATGCCCGTAAATTTATTTTGAAAAAGTAATTTTTTTTTATATCATGAAAACTATTTCTCTGCGCCACTTTTTATGTATATATTCGGTTTCAGAACTCCTGAAAACCTTAAAAAATCGTCATTGTAAAATATTTTTTGAGGATTGCAAAGATTTTAGATGTGTATATATTTTTTTATTGTCATCTTTTTTTTTTTATTTTATCTTTTTTCAACAAAGTCTAATACTCAGTAATCTACCAGATTATATATAAAAAAGAATTCAATATTTACTAGTTTTAGGTGTACTCTGTTTCTAATACAACACTCTAGTAAATCGAACCCCTATTTTGGAAACATCGACTTTTTTAGCCAAATTTCACAAATTAAGTAATGCAGTTATTGTTTTCTCATTTTTTTAAATTAAATGTTTCTATTCTTGTTGAGTTTTCCTGTTAATTTATTTGGAAATGCAGTTATTAAATTTTCTGTTCGTTTATTTAAAAAATGCTGATAATTAAAGAAACTTATTATTATGTATTTTTAAGTTCACTCAAAAATACATTCAACAAACCTTACAAATAACTTTGATTAAATTTTAAAAAATAATCATGATTTTTAAACAAATTACAATATTACGGTTCTGAATTTCTTTAGATGAGGAATGATTCTTTGTATTATTTAGATTATTAAGACTACTGTTCTCATCTTGAGTGTTATTTATTGTGCAAAAATTGTAAAAATAACACTTAAGATGAGAACAATAGTCCAAATGATACGTACCAATAACATTTTTCTTTCTTTACATTTTTTACATGTTGAAAAAATGTTTTTGTTTTTCATCGCAATAATGGAAATTTCATATTTACTTACTGGATTGTGATAGTACCCTTTAACGTTTTGAAAAGTGATGATGACATAAAATTAAACTGTTTTGTATTTTATGAAACATTAACTGTACTAGATGAAAAGGTTGGAGTTATAATTAATGGGACTTTCATAAGTGGATGTTCTGAATTTGTGCAAGGAAAATCATAACTTACTTGGCTAGCATGTGCTTGAAAGTGTTAGTTGTATAACAAAAAAGGAAAGCTTAAAATAGTTTTATTGTTGACGTGTTACTATGTATGTTGTGTTTGTTGTGTAATGGACTATTGTCATCAGATCTTTAATGTCTATTGTAGATGCCCATGATTCTTCTAGGTGTTGCTGTGTGCTTGCATGTCAACATATATACATATATAACATAACATGACGTCATACCTGTTTCTGCTAATTATGATAGGTTTGTCATACGTCCTTGGGGAGCTCGAATCTGTTTAAAGGAACGCTTCAAGACAGGACCCAAGACGGTGTAGGATTTTATATCTTTGGATTGGAGATTTCTTCTTTGCTTCCATTTTGAGACGTCTCCTTCACAAGGGTGACCCATTTAATCCTATCTGTCTTTCTCGGCGTCTCTAATCCAACTTCAGCTATGCTTGCACAAACTGGAACACATAACATGTCATCGAAAATGACTTCAAATCTGTTGTCAACTCATCGCTAGATAGGTAATTATATAGACAGATAGATAGATACAGAGATAATTAGATAAACAGATAAATCAACAGATAATTTTCTGCTTCTGCCTTGTTATTCTCTAACAGACGGCCACTTGTGCAATACAGACTCATTATTTCTATGCAAATGAAATGGGTGAATAAAAGCGTTTGTGAAACAAACAGAAGAACAAGTTGGATAAAGGCGTGCTATGTGCATAGTCATGTGCAAGTTAACTTGAAAGAGTGTTGAATTTTTAAGTTGGAAGTTTTCACAATAGAGTGTCGAGTTTTGGAGTGTGATGTTTTGACAACAGTTTCAAGTTTTAAAGTTGAAGTTTTTGACATCTGTATCGAATTCACCCGAGAAATTGTTAATTAAAGAATAAATTGCTAATTTATATTTATCTGCTGAAAGGATTGTAGTATAGAAAGCATCATTCTAACATTGAAAAACAACTTTATTAATTTTATTCGTTAGTAAAAATGTAGAAAATAAGAAAAGGATTGTAGAATGAGTCCATGTTTCAACCAATCAAGCAATTACATGTGATAGATGAAAAGTTTAGAGTTATTATTAATGAGGCTTTCATAAGTGGATGTTCTGAATTTGTGTAGGGAAAATTGTAATTGACTTGGCTAGCATGTGTGTGTAATTATTTTTTTATTTTGTTGAACATTAATGGGTTTTTCATAAGTGGATATAATGAATTTGTGTTTTTGAGTTGAAAGTTTTTACAATAGAGTATCGAGTTTTGGAGTGTGATGTTTTGACAACAGTTTTAAGTTTAAAAGTTGTAAGTTTTTGATAGCATTGTATCGAATTTTCCCGAGAAATTATTGGTTTAACCATAATTTGCTAATTTATATTTATCTGCTGAAAGGATTGTAGTATAGAAAGACAAAGTCTCATTCTAACATTTAAAAACAATTTTATTAATTTTATTCGTTAGTAAAAATGTAAAAAAGAAGAAAAGGATTGGCTGTAGAATGGGTCCATGTGTGTGACTGACTTGGCTAGCATGTGTGTGTGTACTTCGAAGAGTTGGTAGTGTAACAAAAAATAAAGGAAAGAAACGTTAAAATGGCAAAACTGATGGTTTTATTGTTGATGGTCAATTGTGCAATGCAGACTGTCGCCATTTCTATGCCAATGAAACAGGGAAATTAGTTAGTAGAATCACAATTCAGTATGTTGTCAGTCCAAGAGCTGGAATAGAAGAGAGGATTGCCAATGTTTAATCGTTTTATGAATGTTGTCATCTGCTCAACTTGCCTGAGAAATGGCCTTTTATTTGGTAAACTAGAAAGGAAGTTGACTGCTAGCAGCAATCAGCACAGCTTATAAACCAAAAATTCAAAATCTCAAACCGTCAGGTGTCGGTGCTGCTGCTATAGAAATAATGGTTTCCACCTAGACTTGATATGCTGCGTTTGGTTATGGCTCAGTAATAAAGCAACTGCCACAGTCACTGGGATCTTGGTTTCGAATTTCACTGATCATTTATAGAGATGAAAGTATTTAATGTGGCTCTTACACTCGAACAGTGTTATTACATTTCAAAACCCAGACCTGTACATTTTCTGGTACCATCGTAGAAACAAAAAAGGAAGGACATTGAAATATGACTTAGCATTTTTTAAGTGGATACACAAGAATTTATTCCAGTAATTTCCAACAATGCACTTTACTGTGTTTCAAAATATTACTTCGGTGTCGAACATGTTTCTCAGAAATGCCCTTTCATGCATGTGTCTTTTTCATCACCTTCCTTTCCATTTTTTGACCACTGCAGATGAGTCCAAACTTGTCCAATTGCTTTCTTTTTGTGTCAACTTAAAAATTAATTTCTTTTGTCTTTCTCATAATCACTTTCAATTACTTTTTTAATCATGCATGGAATGAACCCGAGAAAGGAATATTCTTTTAAAAACAGAAAATAGATCTTACCCAACCTAAACAATTCAATCTCACTTGTTCCTCTTCCCCACTTCCAAACACTGAACCTACTTTAGGCCTTTCTAAACGGATCCTAATATAGTCTTTGACATCTAACCCTAACCACTTCCAAACACTGAACCTACTTTAGGCCTTTTCAAATGGATCCTAATATCATATTTGATGAAAATAGGGGATAATTCATGTCTAAAATATATGCAATTTTCTACGTTGTGCTCTGTGTTATGACTCTCTTCTTCATCATTGGTACATCAGACTCCTGATACGATCTTTGTGGTTGATGTTAACTCCTCCATATTAAGATAACAGCCTGTGCTATGCCTGAATTGCTATCCAACTCATACGCTCTTTCATAACGGTCTTTCCATGCTGGGAATTTCCCATTCCTTGATTGACGTTGTCCACAGATGTTACACATGCACGTTGTCATGGAGCCCATCAAATGTTACTTGATCTTATATAACCACATAATATGTTTTCTAACATAATAAACCAGATCTTCAATCTTAAAATCCATTGACTTTGTTTTCTTATCAGATTTCTCTATCAGTTTTTTCCTAGCTTCCTGAATGTTATCCCTTACTAAAGTAAAAGATCGATGCATCTCTTTTAGAGTGATCTAGTGTTGCTCGTCCCCATAGTATACTCTACAAGGCATTAATATATTATCCAATGGCAGGATCACGTCTCTGTTGTAGACCAAGAAGTATGGTGAGAATTTCATTATTTCGCTCACATGGAATCTGACAGTCGCCAACATTTGGTTTATGTATAAATGCCATGACTGTTCATTGTTCACTAAAATGTCATACATCATCCTATGAAATCTTTCTATTTTTCGTTACTTTAGGGGAAATAAAATGATGTGGTCACATGATGTATGTTGAGGTCCTCCCATGCCTTCTTCATCACTTTGTTAACATTTTTGGACCCATTGTCTGTTAACAACTGGAGTTGTACCTTGAATCTTGGGAAAATCTCATCCAACAACAGATGCACCACCATTTCTGCCTTCTTATTAGGGATCACAAAAGTCTCACGCCAAGCATTATACATATCGATGAACGTAACTATGTACTAGTTACCTGAAAGTGTAGGGTAGGGCCTGGAAATATCCAATATCAGTTTTGCAAAAAGAAAACGAGGCAAACCACACTTCTGCATTTGTAGTTGTTGCTTTCTCAGGTTTCTGGTTTGGCATGAAATATATTTGCCTACGTATTCATTCACCTCCTTAAATGAACACGGACAGAAATACTTTCACTTATTGGCGTGAAATACCTTTTCCATGCCCATGTGACCATCATTGTCATCGTACTGCACAGTCTTTTCTATGATGTTACGGTAAATATAACCTTATCAATAGTTTGTCATTGAGTTTCGACATCATCTCGTCTTTCACTATGAATTATTTTTGTTGCATTATAGATGATTTACCATTCTTCATCCGCATCTTTAAATCTAAAAATTTCCCTATCTGCCTCTTAAATCTACACTCGAAATCATAGAATATTCAGACGATACTGATGAACACTCAACCCTTTTATATGACGCAAACTTTTTTGGCTCCAAATGATTCGATTTTATCATTAACTTTATGTGATGACTAGTAAATTGGTTTTTCAGCCTCTTTGCTCTTCCTTTGATCATATGACAATTTGCAACAGATATTTCCCAAATACATGATTCGATTTTATCATTAACTTTATGTGATGACTAGTAAATTGGTTTTTCAGCCTCTTTGCTCTCTCTTTGATCATATGACAATTTGCAACAGATATTTCCCAAATACATGATTCGATTTTATCATTAACTTTATGTGATGACTAGTAAATTGGTTTTTCAGCCTCTTTGCTCTTCCTTTGATCATATGACAATTTGCAACAGATATTTCCCAAATACATGATTCGATTTTATCATTAACTTTATGTGATAACTAGTAAATTGGTTTTTCAGCCTCTTTGCTCTTCCTTTGATCATATGACAATTTGCAACAGATATTTCCCAAATACATGATTCGATTTTATCATTAACTTTATGTGATGACTAGTAAATTGGTTTTTCAGCCTCTTTGCTCTTCCTTTGATCATATGACAATTTGCAACAAATATTTCCCAAATACATGATTCGATTTTATCATTAACTTTATGTGATAACTAGTAAATTGGTTTTTCAGCCTCTTTGCTCTTCCTTTGATCATATTACAATTTGAAACAGATATTTCCCAAATACATGATTCGATTTTATCATTAACTTTATGTGATGACTAGTAAATTGGTTTTTCAGCCTCTTTGCTCTTCCTTTGATCGTATGACAATTTGCAACAGATATTTCCAAAATACATGATTCGATTTTATCATTAACTTTATGTGATGACAAGTAAATTGGTTTTTCAGCCTCTTTGCTCTTCCTTTGATCATATGAAAATTTGCAACAGATATTTCCCAAATACATGATTCGATTTTATCATTAACTTTATGTGATAACTAGTAAATTGGTTTTTCAGCCTCTTTGCTCTTCCTTTGATCATATGACAATTTGCAACATATATTTCTCAAATAAATGATTCGATTTTATCATTAACTTTATGTGATAACTAGTAAATTGGTTTTTCAGCCTCTTTGCTCATCCTTTGATCATATGACAATTTGCAACAGATATTTCCCAAATACAGTATTCGATTTTATCATTAACTTTATGTGATAACTAGTAAATTGGTTTTTCAGCCTCTTTGCTCTTCCTTTGATCATATGACAATTTGCGACAGATATTTCCCAAATACATGATTCGATTTTATCATTAACTTTATGTGATGACAAGTAAATTGGTTTTTCAGCCTCTTTGCTCTTCCTTTGATCATATGACAATTTGCAACAGATATTTCCCAAATACATGATTCGATTTTATCATTAACTTTATGTAATAACTAGTAAATTGGTTTTTCAGCCTCTTTGCTCTTCCTTTGATCATATGACAATTTGCAACAGATATTTCCCAAATACAGTATTCGATTTTATCATTAACTTTATGTGATAACTAGTAAATTGGTTTTTCAGCCTCTTTGCTCTTCCTTTGATCATATGACAATTTGCAACAGATATTTCCCAAATACATGATTCGATTTTATCATTAACTTTATGTGATGACTAGTAAATTGGTTTTTCAGCCTCTTTGCTCTTCCTTTGATCATATGACAATTTGCAACAAATATTTCCCAAATACATGATTCGATTTTATCATTAACTTTATGTGATAACTAGTAAATTGGTTTTTCAGCCTCTTTGCTCTTCCTTTGATCATATTACAATTTGAAACAGATATTTCCCAAATACATGATTCGATTTTATCATTAACTTTATGTGATGACTAGTAAATTGGTTTTTCAGCCTCTTTGCTCTTCCTTTGATCGTATGACAATTTGCAACAGATATTTCCCAAATACATGATTCGATTTTATCATTAACTTTATGTGATGACAAGTAAATTGGTTTTTCAGCCTCTTTGCTCTTCCTTTGATCATATGACAATTTGTAACAGATATTTCCCAAATACATGATTCGATTTTATCATTAACTTTATGTGATAACTAGTAAATTGTTTTTTCAGCCTCTTTGCTCTTCCTTTGATCATATGAAAATTTGCAACAGATATTTCCCAAATACATGATTCGATTTTATCATTAACTTTATGTGATAACTAGTAAATTGGTTTTTCAGCCTCTTTGCTCTTCCTTTGATCATATGACAATTTGCAACATATATTTCTCAAATAAATGATTCGATTTTATCATTAACTTTATGTGATAACTAGTAAATTGGTTTTTCAGCCTCTTTGCTCATCCTTTGATCATATGACAATTTGCAACAGATATTTCCCAAATACAGTATTCGATTTTATCATTAACTTTATGTGATAACTAGTAAATTGGTTTTTCAGCCTCTTTGCTCTTCCTTTGATCATATGACAATTTGCGACAGATATTTCCCAAATACATGATTCGATTTTATCATTAACTTTATGTGATGACAAGTAAATTGGTTTTTCAGCCTCTTTGCTCTTCCTTTGATCATATGACAATTTGCAACAGATATTTCCCAAATACATGATTCGATTTTATCATTAACTTTATGTAATAACTAGTAAATTGGTTTTTCAGCCTCTTTGCTCTTCCTTTGATCATATGACAATTTGCAACAGATATTTCCCAAATACAGTATTCGATTTTATCATTAACTTAATGTGATAACTAGTAAATTGGTTTTTCAGCCTCTTTGCTCTTCCTTTGATCATATGACAATTTGCAACAGATATTTCCCAAATACATGATTCGATTTTATCATTAACTTTATGTGATAACTAGTAAATTGTTTTTTCAGCCTCTTTGCTCTTCCTTTGATCATATGACAATTTGCAACAGATATTTCCCAAATAACTGATTCGATTTTATCATTAACTTTATGTGATAACTAGTAAATTGGTTTTTCAGCCTCTTTGCTCTTCCTTTGATCATATTACAATTTGCGACAGATATTTCCCAAATACATGATTTGATTTTATCATTAACTTTATGTGATGACAAGTAAATTGGTTTTTCAGCCTCTTTGCTCTTCCTTTGATTATATGACAATTTGCAACAGATATTTCCCAAATACATGATTCGATTTTATCATTAACTTTATGTTATAACTAGTAAATTGGTTTTTCAGCCTCTTTGCTCTTCCTTTGATCATATGACAATTTGTAACAGATATTTCCCAAATACATGATTCGATTTTATCATTAACTTTATGTGATAACTAGTAAATTGGTTTTTCAGCCTCTTTGCTCTTCCTTTGATCATATGACAATTTGCAACAGATATTTCCCAAATACATGATTCGATTTTATCATTAACTTTATGTGATAACTAGTAAATTGGTTTTTCAGCCTCTTTGCTCTTCCTTTGATCATATGACAATTTGCAACAGATATTTCCCAAATACATGATTCGATTTTATCATTAACTTGATGTGATAACTAGTAAATTGGTTTTTCAGCCTCTTTGCTCTTCCTTTGATCATATTACAATTTGCAACAGATATTTCCCAAATACATGATTCGATTTTATCATTAACTTTATGTGATGACAAGTAAATTGGTTTTTCAGCCTCTTTGCTCTTCCTTTGATCATATGACAATTTGCAACAGATATTTCCCAAATACATGATTCGATTTTATCATTAACTTTATGTAATAACTAGTAAATTGGTTTTTCAGCCTCTTTGCTCTTCCTTTGATCATATGACAATTTGCAACAGATATTTCCCAAATACAGTATTCGATTTTATCATTAACTTAATGTGATAACTAGTAAATTGGTTTTTCAGCCTCTTTGCTCTTCCTTTGATCATATGACAATTTGCAACAGATATTTCCCAAATACATGATTCGATTTTATCATTAACTTTATGTGATAACTAGTAAATTGTTTTTTCAGCCTCTTTGCTCTTCCTTTGATCATATGACAATTTGCAACAGATATTTCCCAAATAACTGATTCGATTTTATCATTAACTTTATGTGATAACTAGTAAATTGGTTTTTCAGCCTCTTTGCTCTTCCTTTGATCATATTACAATTTGCGACAGATATTTCCCAAATACATGATTCGATTTTATCATTAACTTTATGTGATGACAAGTAAATTGGTTTTTCAGCCTCTTTGCTCTTCCTTTGATTATATGACAATTTGCAACAGATATTTCCCAAATACATGATTCGATTTTATCATTAACTTTATGTTATAACTAGTAAATTGGTTTTTCAGCCTCTTTGCTCTTCCTTTGATCATATGACAATTTGTAACAGATATTTCCCAAATACATGATTCGATTTTATCATTAACTTTATGTGATAACTAGTAAATTGGTTTTTCAGCCTCTTTGCTCTTCCTTTGATCATATGACAATTTGCAACAGATATTTCCCAAATACATGATTCGATTTTATCATTAACTTTATGTGATAACTAGTAAATTGGTTTTTCAGCCTCTTTGCTCTTCCTTTGATCATATGACAATTTGCAACAGATATTTCCCAAATACATGATTCGATTTTATCATTAACTTTATGTAATAACTAGTAAATTGGTTTTTCAGCCTCTTTGCTCTTCCTTTGATCATATGACAATTTGCAACAGATATTTCCCAAATACAGTATTCGATCTTATCATTAACTTTATGTGATAACTAGTAAATTGGTTTTTCAGCCTCTTTGCTCTTCCTTTGATCATATGACAATTTGCAACAGATATTTCCCAAATAACTGATTTGATTTTATCATTAACTTTATGTGATGACTAGTAAATTGGTTTTTCAGCCTCTTTGCTCTTCCTTTGATCATATGACAATTTGCAACAGATATTTCCCAAATACATGATTCGATTTTATCATTAACTTTATGTGATAACTAGTAAATTGGTTTTTCAGCCTCTTTGCTCTTCCTTTGATCATATTACAATTTGAAACAGATATTTCCCAAATACAGTATTCGATTTTATCATTAACTTTATGTGATAACTAGTAAATTGGTTTTTCAGCCTCTTTGCTCTTCCTTTGATCATATGACAATTTGCAACAGATATTTCCCAAATACATGATTCGATTTTATCATTAACTTTATGTGATGACAAGTAAATTGGTTTTTCAGCCTCTTTGCTCTTCCTTTGATCATATGACAATTTGCAACAGATATTTCCCAAATATATGATTCGATTTTATCATTAACTTTATGTAATCACTAGTAAATTGGTTTTTCAGCCTCTTTGCTCTTCCTTTGATCATATGACAATTTGCAACAGATATTTCCCAAATACATGATTCGATTTTATCATTAACTTTATGTGATGACTAGTAAATTGGTTTTTCAGCCTCTTTGCTCTTCCTTTGATCATATGACAATTTGCAACAGATATTTCCCAAATAACTGATTCGATTTTATCATTAACTTTATGTGATAACTAGTAAATTGGTTTTTCAGCCTCTTTGCTCTTCCTTTGATCATATTACAATTTGCAAC
Source organism: Euprymna scolopes (assembly GCF_053919585.1). Lineage (NCBI taxonomy): Eukaryota > Metazoa > Mollusca > Cephalopoda > Sepiida > Sepiolidae > Euprymna > Euprymna scolopes. The sequence continues at coordinate 23,763,486 of NC_136527.1, forward strand.
AGATATTTCCCAAATAACTTATTCGATTTTATCATTAACTTTATGTGATAACTAGTAAATTGGTTTTTCAGCCTTTTTGCTCTTCCTTTGATCATATGACAATTTGCAACAGATATTTCCCAAATACATGATTCGATTTTATCATTAACTTTATGTGATGACAAGTAAATTGGTTTTTCAGCCTCTTTGCTCTTCCTTTGATCATATGACAATTTGCAACAGATATTTCCCAAATACATGATTCGATTTTATCATTAACTTTATGTAATAACTAGTAAATTGGTTTTTCAGCCTCTTTGCTCTTCCTATGATCATATGACAATTTGCAACAGATATTTCCCAAATACATGATTCGATTTTATCATTAACTTTATGTGATAACTAGTAAATTGGTTTTTCAGCCTCTTTGCTCTTCCTTTGATCATATGACAATTTGCAACAGATATTTCCCAAATACATGATTCGATTTTATCATTAACTTTATGTGATAACTAGTAAATTGGTTTTTCAGCCTCTTTGCTCTTCCTTTGATCATATGACAATTTGCAACAGATATTTCCCAAATACATGATTCGATTTTATCATTAACTTTATGTGATAACTAGTAAATTGGTTTTTCAGCCTCTTTGCTCTTCCTTTGATCATATGACAATTTGCAACAGATATTTCCCAAATACATGATTCGATTTTATCATTAACTTTATGTGATAACTAGTAAATTGGTTTTTCAGCCTCTTTGCTCTTCCTTTGATCATATTACAATTTGCAACAGATATTTCCCAAATACATGATTCGATTTTATCATTAACTTTATGTGATGACTAGTAAATTGGTTTTTCAGCCTCTTTGCTCTTCCTTTTGTCATATGACAATTTGCAACAGATATTTCGCAAATAACTGATTCGATTTTATCATTAACTTCATGTGATGACTAGTAAATTGTTTTTTCAGCCTCTTTGCTCTTCCTTTTGTCATATGACAATTTGCAACAGATATTTCCCAAATACATGATTCGATTTTATCATTAACTTTATGTGATAACTACTAAATTGGTTTTCCAGCCTCTTTGCTCTTCCTTTGATCATATGACAATTTGCAACAGATATTTCCCAAATACATGATTCGATTTTATCATTAACTTTATGTGATGACTAGTAAATTGGTTTTTCAGCCTCTTTGCTCTTCCTTTGATCATATTACAATTTTCAACAGATATTTCCCAAATACATGATTCGATTTTATCATTAACTTTATGTGATAACTAGTAAATTGTTTTTTCAGCCTCTTTGCTCTCTCTGTGATCATATGACAATTTGCAACAGATATTTCCCAAATACATGATTCGATTTTATCATTAACTTTATGTGATAACTAGTAAATTGGTTTTTCAGCCTCTTTGCTCTTCCTTTTGTCATATGACAATTTGCAACAGATATTTCCCAAATAACTGATTCGATTTTATCATTAACTTTGTGTGATGACTAGTAAATTGGTTTTTCAGCCTCTTTGCTCTTCCTTTTGCTATATGACAATTTGCAACAGATATTTCCCAAATAACTGATTCGATTTTATCATTAACTTTATGTGATAACTAGTAAATTGGTTTTTCAGCCTCTTTGCTCATCCTTTGATCATATGACAATTTGCAACAGATATTTCCCAAATAACTGATTCGATTTTATCATTAACTTTATGTGATAACTAGTAAATTGGTTTTTCAGTCTCTTTTTCTCATCCTTTGATCATATGACAATTTGAAACAGATATTTCCCAAATACATGATTCGATTTTATCATTAACTTTATGTGATGACAAGTAAATTGGTTTTTCAGCCTCTTTGCTCTTCCTTTGATCATATGACAATTTGCAACAGATATTTCCCAAATACATGATTCGATTTTATCATTAACTTTATGTAATAACTAGTAAATTGGTTTTTCAGCCTCTTTGCTCTTCCTTTGATCATATGACAATTTGCAACAGATATTTCCCAAATACATGATTCGATTTTATCATTAACTTTATGTGATAACTAGTAAATTGGTTTTTCAGCCTCTTTGCTCTTCCTTTGATCATATGACAATTTGCAACAGATATTTCCCAAATACATGATTCGATTTTATCATTAACTTTATGTGATAACTAGTAAATTGGTTTTTCAGCCTCTTTGCTCTTCCTTTGATCATATGACAATTTGCAACAGATATTTCCCAAATACATGATTCGATTTTATCATTAACTTTATGTGATAACTAGTAAATTGGTTTTTCAGCCTCTTTGCTCATCCTTTGATCATATGACAATTTGCAACAGATATTTCCCAAATACATGATTCGATTTCATCATTAACTTTATGTGATAACTAGTAAATTGGGTTTTCAGCCTCTTTGCTCTTCCTTTGATCATATGACAATTTGCAACAGATATTTCCCAAATACATGATTCGATTTTATCATTAACTTTATGTGATGACTAGTAAATTGGTTTTTCAGCCTCTTTGCTCTTCCTTTGATCATATGACAATTTGCAACAGATATTTCCCAAATACATGATTCGATTTTATCATTAACTTTATGTGATAACTAGTAAATTGGTTTTTCAGCCTCTTTGCTCTTCCTTTGATCATATGACAATTTGCAACAGATATTTCCCAAATAACTGAATCGATTTTATCATTAACTTTATGTGATAACTAGTAAATTGGTTTTTCAGCCTCTTTGCTCATCCTTTGATCATATTACAATTTGCAACAGATATTTCCCAAATACATGATTCGATTTTATCATTAACTTTATGTGATAACTAGTAAATTGGTTTTTCAGCCTCATTGCTCTCTCTTTGATCATATGACAATTTGCATCAGATATTTCCCAAATACATGATTCGATTTTATCATTAACTTTATGTGATAACTAGTAAATTGGTTTTTCAGCCTCTTTGCTCTTCCTTTTGTCATATGACAATTTGCAACAGATATTTCCCAAATAACTGATTCGATTTTATCATTAACTTTATGTGATGACTAGTAAATTGGTTTTTCAGCCTCTTTGCTCTTCCTTTTGTCATATGACAATTTGCAACAGATATTTCCCAAATAACTTATTCGATTTTATCATTAACTTTATGTGATAACTAGTAAATTGGTTTTTCAGCCTCTTTGCTCATCCTTTGATCATATGACAATTTGCAACAGATATTTCCCAAATACATGATTCGATTTTATCATTAACTTTATGTGATAACTAGTAAATTGGTTTTTCAGCCTCTTTGCTCATCCTTTGATCATATGACAATTTGCAACAGATATTTCCCAAATAACTGATTCGATTTTATCATTAACTTTATGTGATAACTAGTAAATTGGTTTTTCAGCCTCTTTGCTCTTCCTTTGATCATATGACAATTTGCAACAGATATTTCCCAAATACATGATTCGATTTTATCATTAACTTTATGTGATAACTAGTAAATTGGTTTTTCAGCTACTTTGCTCTTCCTTTGATCATATGACAATTTGCAACAGATATTTCCCAAATACATGATTCGATTTTATCATTAACTTTATGTGATATCTAGTAAATTGGTTTTTCAGCCTCTTTGCTCTTCCTTTGATCATATGACAATTTGCAACAGATATTTCCCAAATACATGATTCGATTTTATCATTAACTTTATGTAATAACTAGTAAATTGGTTTTTCAGCCTCTTTGCTCTTCCTTTGATCATATGACAATTTGCAACAGATATTTCCCAAATACATGATTCGATTTTATCATTAACTTTATGTGATAACCAGTAAATTGGTTTTTCAGCCTCTTTGCTCTTCCTTTGATCATATGACAATTTGCAACAGATATTTCCCAAATACATGATTCGATTTTATCATTAACTTCATGTGATAACTAGTAAATTGGTTTTTCAGCCTCTTTGCTCTTCCTTTGATCATATGACAATTTGCAACAGATATTTCCCAAATACATGATTCGATTTTATCATTAACTTTATGTGATAACTAGTAAATTGGTTTTTCAGCCTCTTTGCTCTTCCTTTGATCATATGACAATTTGCAACAGATATTTCCCAAATAACTGAATCGATATTATCATTAACTTTATGTGATTACTAGTAAATTGGTTTTTCAGCCTCTTTGCTCTTCCTTTTGTCATATAACAATTTGCAACAGATATTTCCCAAATAACTTATTCGATTTTATCATTAACTTTATGTGATAACTAGTAAATTGGTTTTTCAGCCTCTTTGCTCATCCTTTGATCATATGACAATTTGCAACAGATATTTCCCAAATAACTCATTCGATTTTATCATTAACTTTATGTGATAACTAGTAAATTGGTTTTTCAGCCTCTTTGCTCTTCCTTTGATCATATGACAATTTGCAACATATATTTCCCAAATACATGATTCGATTTTATCATTAACTTTATGTGATAACTAGTAAATTGGTTTTTCAGCTACTTTGCTCTTCCTTTGATCATATGACAATTTGCAACAGATATTTCCCAAATACATGATTCGATTTTATCATTAACTTTATGTGATATCTAGTAAATTGGTTTTTCAGCCTCTTTGCTCTTCCTTTGATCATATGACAATTTGCAACAGATATTTCCCAAATACATGATTCGATTTTATCATTAACTTTATGTGATAACTAGTAAATTGGGTTTTCAGCCTCTTTGCTCTTCCTTTGATCATATTACAATTTGCAACAGATATTTCCAAAATACATGATTCGATTTTATCATTAACTTTATGAGATGACTAGTAAATTGGTTTTTCAGCCTCTTTGCTCTTCCTTTGATCATATGACAATTTGCAACAGATATTTCCCAAATACATGATTCGATTTTATCATTAACTTTATGTGATAACTAGTAAATTGGTTTTTCAGCCTCTTTGCTCTTCCTTTGATCATATGACAATTTGCAACAGATATTTCCCAAATAACTGAATCGATTTCATCATTAACTTTATGTGATAACTAGTAAATTGGTTTTTCAGCCTCTTTGCTCATCCTTTGATCATATGACAATTTGCAACAGATATTTCCCAAATACATGATTCGATTTTATCATTAACTTTATGTGATAACTAGTAAATTGGTTTTTCAGCCTCATTGCTCTCTCTTTGATCATATGACAATTTGCATCAGATATTTCCCAAATACATGATTCGATTTTATCATTAACTTTATGTGATAACTAGTAAATTGGTTTTTCAGCCTCTTTGCTCTTCCTTTTGTCATATTACAATTTGCAACAGATATTTCCCAAATAACTGATTCGATTTTATCATTAACTTTATGTGATGACTAGTAAATTGGTTTTTCAGCCTCTTTGCTCTTCCTTTTGTCATATGACAATTTGCAACAGATATTTCCCAAATAACTTATTCGATTTTATCATTAACTTTATGTGATAACTAGTAAATTGGTTTTTCAGCCTCTTTGCTCATCCTTTGATCATATGACAATTTGCAACAGATATTTCCCAAATAACTGATTCGATTTTATCATTAACTTTATGTGATAACTAGTAAATTGGTTTTTCAGTCTCTTTGCTCATCCTTTGATCATATGACAATTTGCAACAGATATTTCCCAAATACATGATTCGATTTTATCATTAACTTTATGTGATAACTAGTAAATTGGTTTTTCAGCCTCTTTGCTCATCCTTTGATCATATGACAATTTGCAACAGGTATTTCCCAAATAACTGATTCGATTTTATCATTAACTTTATGTGATAACTAGTAAATTGGTTTTTCAGCCTCTTTGCTCTTCCTTTGATCATATGACAATTTGCAACAGATATTTCCCAAATACATGATTCGATTTTATCATTAACTGTATGTGATAACTAGTAAATTGGTTTTTCAGCTACTTTGCTCTTCCTTTGATCATATGACAATTTGCAACAGATATTTCCCAAATACATGATTCGATTTTATCATTAACTTTATGTGATAACTAGTAAATTGGTTTTTCAGCCTCTTTGCTCATCCTTTGATCATATGACAATTTGCAACAGATATTTCCCAAATACATGATTCGATTTTATCATTAACTTTATGTGATAACTAGTAAATTGGTTTTTAAATCTCTTTGCTCTTCCTTTGATCATATGACAATTTGCAACAGATATTTCCCAAATACATGATTCGATTTTATCATTAACTTTATGTGATATCTAGTAAATTGGTTTTTCAGCCTCTTTGCTCTTCCTTTGATCATATGACAATTTGCAACAGATATTTCCCAAATACATGATTCGATTTTATCATTAACTTGATGTGATAACTAGTAAATTGGTTTTTCAGCCTCTTTGCTCTTCCTTTTATCATATGACAATTTGCAACAGATATTTCCCAAATACATGATTCGATTTTATCATTAACTTTATGTGATGACTAGTAAATTGGTTTTTCAGCCTCTTTGCTCTTCCTTTGATCATATGACAATTTGCAACAGATATTTCCCAAATACATGATTCGATTTTATCATTAACTTTATGTGATGACTAGTAAATTGGTTTTTCACCCTCTTTGCTTTTCCTTTAATCATATGACAATTTGCAACAGATATTTCCCAAATACATGATTCGATTTTTTCATTAACTTTATGTGATGACTAGTAAATTGGTTTTTCAGCCTCTTTGCTCTTCCTTTGATCATATGACAATTTGCAACAGATATTTCCCAAATACATGATTCGATTTTATCATTAACTTCATGTGATAACTAGTAAATTGTTTTTTCAGCCTCTTTGCTCTTCCTTTGATCATATTACAATTTGCAACAGATATTTCCCAAATAACTGATTCGATTTTATCATTAACTTTATGTGATAACTAGTAAATTGGTTTTTCAGCCTCTTTGCTCTTCCTTTGATCATATGACAATTTGCAACAGATATTTTCCAAATACATGATTCGATTTTATCATTAACTTTATGTGATAACTAGTAAATTGGTTTTTCAGCCTCTTTGCTCTTCCTTTGATCATATGACAATTTGCAACAGATATTTCCCAAATAACTGATTCGATTTTATCATTAACTTTATGTGATAACTAGTAAATTTGTGTTTCAGCCTCTTTGCTCATCCTTTGATCATATGACAATTTGCAACAGATATTTCCCAAATACATGATTCGATTTTATCATTAACTTTATGTAATAACTAGTAAATTGGTTTTTCAGCCTCTTTGCTCTCTCTTTGATCATATGACAATTGGCAACAGATATTTCCCAAATACATGATTGGATGCATCTGTGTACAGCCGGTTGTCCTTTTCAGGATCAAAATACACCAATATAACCATATCTGCAAACTTCGTTTTTAGGCACACATTAAAGGCAAACTAGCATGTGTTGTCCCATTGGAACCTTTCATATTTCCTCATCAAGTAAACTAACGGCTCACTTGTCTCACAAAATCTTTTGATAAATCATTGATAATATGACGTTATATTGAAGACATCTCTTATTTTATCGATTTGACTTTGTTATACCCTGTTCACTTACTTTGAACCACAGATACTGTACTTCTCTCCTAGAAATCTCACACATTATGGCTTTTAACCTGAGGTTGTGCTTATGTAAATTGGCTTGTACCCTATCTATGTGATCTAAGTGACTTTCCATCGTATCTGAGAAAATTAAATAAATTGCATAAACTGGCTAGTACCCTATTTATATGTTCGTATCTGAGAATCTTAAAATATCATCCCAATACGGTAATGTATAATCTTGCTGTACCTGTATAACTATGGACATTAATTCCGGAAAGACCCTGGATACATTTGCAAGTCTGAGTGGCATCAGGTTAAACTGAAATAAACCCTGGTGGCAGGTAAACGCAGCTTTCATTTTATTGTCCTTACTTAATTTAAGCTGCTATTACCCTGACTTTAGGTCTATTTTTTTAGAAATATTTTGCTGGCCCGAGCAAGGCTTGTATATCGTCAATAATCAGTAATGCTCAGGCATACTTCTTGGTGATTTTGTTTAAAGCCCGAAAATATACACAAAATTTTTTCTACTAACACTAATAGAAAACTCCACGGGCTATTCAATGTATTAATGACACCTGTCCACATCATTTTGTCTATTCTGTAAGTCTACCAACTTTTATTGCTTTTCAATACGGGCGTCTCAGTATGAGTTAATGCCTTCCAGTATTGATATGCTTCTCCAGAGTATCGGTTCTGTCCAAGAAAAATCTCTATTCTACTTCAACAGGTCAACTTCCAACTTGAATTCTTGAGGTATTTTTATTCCCTTCAAATTTTTTTTCTCTTTTGTCCATCATTCATGGTAATCTCGATAATGTTACCAGTCACACTACACTTAGTTATTTTGCAGCTCCTTCTCAATCTAATCTCGATAATGTTACCTTCTACAATTAATTGGCTGTTCTTAAAAGCTCTATAATTATTTCCCTGAATTCTTATTTAAAAGGAATTTGATGCGCCCATATTAATCAATACATACAAATAAAAAATATATAATCAATACATACAAATAAAAATATACTAATATACTAATAACAATACATATTAAAATGAGGTAGAAAGCTTAAGAAAAACTCTCCACCAGAAAGCAAGATAGTCAAATCTCTTCTGAATACTGCCATTATGTTATACGAATAAAAGTTTGTATATCATATACAAAGGACATGGCAGAAAAAATGAAAGAATTTGTAATTTTTAAAACGTCAGGTTAGTATTAAAGAGTGCATGTCAAATGGTTTATGGAAAAATCATGACAAAGAGATTCCATGTAAATGTTGAAAGTTATACAAATGTAATCCATTTTATGGTAGAATATATGATTTAAAAGGCAAACCATCTACCCTTATGGGATGAAATAAAAATTATAAATGGAGAAGAACAATAAAGAGTAATCTGGCTTAAGGAATCGATATATATTCTGGGTGATGATCAATTACTAAGCCTAGTATAGTATTTAACACGATATGGGAACAATTAATTATGAATAATATAGTAATAAGCAGTAAAAGTTTCTATAAACTCTTCCGATACTACAATCTAAAAGGTTATGGAAACAAAAAGCTACATTCTAAAGATTTATTTTTAAAATTTACATTTTATGAAATTAGGCTTTTTACACATGATCAAAATTATAAGACCAGAGACAAAAATTCTATTAAATTGTAAAAAAGTGTACGAAAAGTGTATGAAAACATTCAACAATAAAACTTAATAATGAGTTCTACCTCCACTGCCTTTGATGACTTCAAAAGTTTTGGGGGGCATGTTAAAAATAAGGATTTCCATTAAGGTGCGAGGGATCCTGCTCCAGTTTCTGAAGATGACTTCACAAAGTTCATTTTTCTTGAATATTGTCTGCCGTTTCGATAAACCTCTTTTTTCATCCATCCCTAAACATTTTCAATTGGGTTCAAGTCTGGTGAGCATGAAGGATGTCCCAAGAGATGGACTCCACTTTCTTGTAGAACGTTCAAGGTCCGTCTTGCATTGTGGACTGCAGCATTAACCTATTGGAATAACACTCCATCCCCACACAAATGATGTCCCTCCGTCATCAAAGATGCTTTTTGCAGCACGCTAATATAACCAGCTGTTGTCTGACGATCCTGCACCATCTGGGGTTCCCTCTTATCATCTGTAAGAAAAGGCACCTCATACCATTATGGACCCTCTACCACTATGATGCGTGGAAAAAATTTCAAAAGACATGCTTTTGTCATGTCAATATCGCTGTAACTCATAAGGACCATCTAAATTGAATTTTTCTCATTAGAAAACAAGACTGTCTTCCACTTCACAACGTCCCAGATTTGGTATTCCCAACCAAATCTTAAGCGTTCCACTTTGTGACGTGGAAGCAATAGAGGAATTTGTTTACACTTTTTATTTACCATGCCTTTTTGTTGTAAGTGTTGTCTGATTGGACTGTAATCAGCATCTGTAACCGACTTAATTTGACTCGAAGAAAGTCCTCTGTCATTCATAACAACCTGTCTGATTTTCCTACTCAATGCAGGAGAAATTTTGGGGGCATACTAAAGGATTTTGCTTTTCCATAATTCTCAATGTTCTTTAGAAAGTTGACAATAACAGTTGCACTGCGATATACCTTAACTGCTATCACTTGCTGTGACAAACTTTGCTTATGGAATCCTAGAATTCGAGGGCAGTCAACTTCGGTGAGTTTTCTTGGTTTAGGCTTGGTAACACCTTTACACAGTGATTGCTAATCTCTAACTGAACTAAAAACATTAGAAGTACCATAAATCTAAGAATTTAAACCCTTGGTCTTATAATTTTGATCATATGTAAAAAGCCTAATTTAATAAAACTGCAGATTTTAAATAACATTTTTGGAATTCACCTTTTTGTTTCCACAACCTTTTATGTTGTAGTATTAGTAACATTAAGTTAGAAGAGTTTAAAATCTATCCTTAAAAAAGTGCTATGGTTAGAGTACTTGGTAAAAATCAGTTGTAAGTTAAATACTCCTGAATGCTGAAGTTTCAATCTTTAGTGATATTGAAAATAAAATTTAAAATTACATAGGATGCTACTTCAAATTACATAGGACGCTATATATATTTTAATAAAAATGAAATTTTATCACAAAATTTTATTTTTTCAAATTTATTGTATATTTTCAGAATTTGCAACACTGAAAAGAAATCCATTAAGAGATCAGAAGACCTTTTCTTCCTTGGTGATGTAACAGTTTTAATTCCTTCAAATAAATTTTTAGAATTATTAGCGTGCTTATTCTCATATACTCAACTCAATATACTTTTTGTGGAATGCAATCAAACATGGGAGATAAACTACATTCTTGTGAAATATGTGGTTCTTCTTTTGCAAAGAAGTTAACTTTATTGAATCATATGAAAACACATATGGGAGAGAAACCACATTCTTGTGAAGTATGTGGTTCTTCTTTTGCACGGAAGTCACATCTGTTGCAGCATATGAAAACACATACAGGAGAGAAACACCATTCTTGTGAAGTATGTGGTTCTTCTTTTGTGCAGAAGTCAAATTTGTTGCATCATATGAAAACACATATGGTAGAGAAACCACATTCTTGTGAAGTATGTGGTTGTTCTTTTGCGCACAAGTCAAATTTGTTGAGACATATGAAAACACATACGGGAGAAAAACCACATTCTTGTGAAATATGTGGTTCTACTTTTGCACGGAAGTCAAGTTTGTTGAGTCATATGAACACACATACGGGAGAGAAACCACATTCATGTAAAGTATGTGGTTTTTCTACTTCATGGAAGTCACATTTGTTGCGCCATATGAAAACACATATGGGAGAGAAACCACATTCTTGTGAAATATGTGGTTCTTCTTTTGCACAGAAGTCAACTTTGTTGCATCATATGAAAATACATACAGGAGATAAACCACATTCTTGTGAAATATGTGGTTCTTCTTTTGCAAAGAAGTCACATTTGTTGCGCCATATGAAAACACATACGGGAGAGAAACCACATTCATGTGAAGTATGTGGTTCTTCTTTTGCACATAAGTACACTTTGTCGAGTCATATGTACACACATACGGGAGAGAAACCACATTCTTGTGAAGTATGTGGTTCTACGTTTGCAAAGACGTCAAGTTTGTTGAGACATATGAAAACACATACGGGAGACAAACCACATTCATGTGAAGTATGTGGTTCTTCATTTGCACATAAATCAACTTTGTTGAATCATATGAAAACACATACGGGAGAGAAACCACATTCTTGTGAAGTATGTGGTTCTTCTTTTGCATGGAGGCCAAGTTGGTTGAATCATATGAAAACACATATGGGAGAGAAACCTCATTCCTGTGAAGTATGTGGTTCTTCATTTGCATGGAAGTCAACTTTGTTGAATCATATGAAAACGCATACAGGAGAGAAACCATATTCTTGTGAAGTATGTGGTTCTTCTTTTGTGCAGAAGTCAAATTTGTTGAGTCATATGAAAACACATACGGGAGAGAAACCACATTCTTGTGAAGTATGTGGTTCTTCATTTGCATGGAAGTCATGTTTGCTGAGTCATATGAAAACACATACGGGAGAGAAACCACATTCATGTGAAGTATGTGGTTCTTCTTTTGCATGGAAGGTAACTTTCTTGAGTCATATGAAAACACACACAGGAGAGAAACCACATTATTGTAGAGTATGTGCTTCAGGTTTTGCACGGAAGTCACATTTGTTGCGTCATATGAAAACACACGGGAGAGAAATGACATTCTTGTGAAATATGTGGTTCTTCTTTTGCACAGAAATCAAATTTGTTGACTCATATAAAAACACATACGGGAGAAAAACCACATTCTTGTGAAACATGTGGTTCTTCTTTTGCACAGAAGTCACATTTGTTGTGGCATATGAAAACACATACGTGGGAGAAACGACATGCTTGTGAAGTATGTGGCTCTTCTATTGCACATAAATCGAATTTGTTGAGTCATATGAAAACACATACGGCAGACAAACCACATTTTTGTTAAATATGTTCTTATTTTCCTTGGAAGTCTACTATGTTGAATTGTAGGAAAACACATATAGGTAAACCCATAAACTACTGGTCACATAACACTGAAATTCTCAGGAAATAATATTCATGCACCAAGGATGGTTTATAGTGAGTTATATCTTTGTTTACATACATGAATAACGTGTAGACATTGGCAGAATTTACACTTATAAAATGTACATTAACCACTAGCCGACATTATTTGCGTTTATGCACACAATACAGAAAACAATATTAAACTGGAACGCTAGATATTTTGACTTTATTCTAGTTGATGACAACTCATTTTTTTATGTATTTGTATTAAAAAATGAAATAATATGTAAATTTTACTCACAGTTTTTAATTTGTTTGTACAAAGACAAACCTATATTTCTTCTTTTTAAGATTTCATATTTATTTCATTTCAAATATATTTTTAAGGCAGAGGGGATCGAAAATAACACACTGAATACGGACTGTGCTGAAATAATATTATTTAGGAAGCCATTCTTAATATGTGGAGGGAAGGTATTTTTCAACTATTCTGTACTTTCATCTAACAATTTATTAAATAAGAAATATGTATATGGAATACGAACTGTGTTGAAGTAATAATGTTATTATTTAGAAAGCCATTCTTTATATGGGTAGGATAGGGTATGTTTTTTACTATCCTTTTTTTTCTCCTAACAATTTTAAATAATTGTCTCAGTCATGAAGAACTTCTCCACCAACTGAAAAAAGTGAAGCAGAGCATCAGAACAGATACTACACGGTAATCTTAGCCAAGTAACCAAGTAGTTTTTTACCAGGCATTATTTCCTCCTGGAAAAACAAATGGGGGGGGTGAGATCTCTGAACTGCTTAGAAAAAGCCAGGTAGATTCCTTTCATGTTTACCTCTATTTTTGTTTTATTATTGTTTTCATGTCAACAATAAGTATCCATTTCTCAATCTAATTTCATACAAAATACAAAGTCTTGAGTCTCAATGCTATTATTAAGAAAGTCATTTTTATATGGGAGGCATATGTTTTTAACTTTTCTATACATTCACCTAACAATTTAATAAATAAAAAAACTGACATGCGTATTACAGACTATACTTAAATAATAGCGCTATTATTAGAAAGCCATTCTTAATATGGGGAAGATATGTTTAAACCATTCTGTACTTCCACCTAACAATTTAATAAATAAAAAACTGACATATTGAATAGGAACCGTGCTGAAGTAATAACATTATTTAAAAAGCCATTTTTAATATGGGGAGAGTGTCTTTTAACTATTCTATGCTTTCACCTACCAATTTTATAAATAAAATACTGACATTCGAAATACGAAGCATGCTGAAATATTAACGTTATTATTTAGAAAGCCATTCTTAATATTTGGAGGATATGTTTTTAATTATTCTGTACTTTCACCTAACAATTTGATAAATAAAAACTGGCATATGGAATACGAACCGTGCTGAAGTAATAACATTATTTAGAAAGCCATTTTTAATATGGGGAAAGTATCTTTTGAATATTCTATGCTTCATATGATTTGAAATAATATCATTAATATTTAGAGAGCCATTCCTAATATGGGAAGCGTCTGTCTTTAACTATTCTTACAATTTAATAAATAAAAAACTGAAATATGGATTACGGACCGTGCTGAAATAATATGGTTATTATTTAGATAACCATTCTTAATATGAGGAGTATATGGTTTTAACTATTATGTACTTTCACCTACCAACTTAAATTAAAAAAATGACGTACGTAATAAGGAGTGCGCTGCAATAATGCCGTTATTATTTAGAAAGCCATTCTTAATATGGGGAGAGTATATTTTTAACTAATCTGTACTGTCCTTTAAGAATTTATTAAATGAAAAAATGCCATACAGAATACGAACCATGCTGAAATAATAACATTATTATTTAGAAAGGTATCCTTAATATGGTGAGCGTATGTTTTTAACTACCTAAGAATTTAATAAATGAAAAAAATGACATGCAGGATACAGACCGTGCTGAAATAATAACGTTATTCTTTAGAAAGCCAGTCATAATATGGAGAAAGGAAAGTATTTTTGTAAACTATTCTGTACTTTCACCTAACAATATTAGAAGTAAAAATTTGACATATGGAATACGAACTGTGCTGAAGTATTAACATTATTTAGAATGTCTTAGGAGAGGAAGGTATTTTAAAAACTGTTCTGTACTTTCACCTAACAAGTTGTTAATTAAGAAACGAACATACGGAATACTGACCGTGTTGAAATAATAACGTCATCTAATATATTAAATGAGACTGATTGAAATATATACTAGCAGAAGGCCCAGCGTCGCCGTGATTGAATGAAATTTATGAAAATCGATCCAGACAAGGCATGAAACCACTTGATATGTTTTTTATGGAAATTGCTCCAGACAAGGCATAAAGCGACTTGAAATGTTTTTTATATGGAAATCGCCCCACACAAGTCATGAAGCCATTTAAAATTAATTTATTTATTAAAATCGCTCCAGACATGGCATGAAACAACTTGAAATGTTCGATAGGAATCGTTCCAGAAATGGCATGGAGCCACATGAAATGTTTGATGGGAATCGCTCCACTAGGTGTATCAGAATTTTTGGCCAAGTCGCCATAACAAACATTTGTTTGAATAGACACCTATACGTCTATCAGATTATAACAATATGAAAACATAATTTAAACCCGTAAATTTTATTTCAATAAAACGAGCAAAGACCAAATTTTAATATCATAAAAGCTTTTTATTTTATTTATTTTTTCCTTGGATTTTTTCATTTAACATTTCACGGAATGTCGAACAAATAACACGAGTTGAATCTTATGATATTTTTTTAACTGGCAAAACATCACTTACCTGTTCCCCATGACTAAGATATACTTTCTTTTAATCTTACTGTATGAGAATTTATTCATATTTATGTATTATAATCCATGTATTTTTTAAATGGAAGGATTTTTCAACCACATGTCACGGTAAATCGTATCGATAATACTAGTTTATCGTCCATTAAAGAAACTGGATGTTAAGATTCTCACTTTGTTTTCTACGGAAGCCTATAAGTGTAAAAAAAACACTAATTCAGAAACGTAAGTAATCTCGATATGGGATTATATTCCTTCAAATTTTCCACTTGTAAAGGTTTTCGGAGGCGCTGAAAACGGAAATAACCATTTATATATACAGCAAACAAAACTAGTAGTTTCCAAGATGAGAAATGTTAGTGGTCAGAAAGTGAGGGGTCACTTTTCTATAATAATGTAACGTCAAGTGGGCAATTTGTTTTTAGACCACTTTTTTTAATCTATGTGTACATACAGTAATAATACAAATGTAGTAACTTTTACTTTATCGCCAAAACTGTTTCGGCGATAAAGTGTAGAAATTACCTGAAAAATTAATATTCTTTTTACTCAAATAAAGTTTAAAAAGTAAAAATAAAATTTAAATACAACTTTCTCATCAGTTACAGAAAGTAAAAAAATATGTGTGGTAAAAAATAAACTCACCATTATTCCGAGAAAATTCTTGCATAGTAAATGTAATATTTTTTTAGTATCTCCAAAGAAATACCTGAATTTTTGATTTATTATGCTATAAATCTGTATTATTCAGTATCGTCTTTTTTATATCGAAAAAAAAGGAAACCAGGAATTAAATATAAAAATATACACTGACCGAAACATATTGACTGGAAAATTCTAAACAAAAAATAAGCTTCCACTTAAAAGAAAAACAAAAACAACGTGGTTATCGAAAAAAAAAAGATTTACACTTTGGACTTTACAGGTAAATTTACACATGTTCTTTTTTGTTTTAAATTTGATTATTTTATTGATGTTTTATCTTCAATTCGTGATATATAAAACTTGTGCACAAAAATTAATTATTAAAATTCTAATAGACATTTAAAAATGGGGGGTAAGTTATAAAACAATGTTTGTCTAAAGTATTATATTCACTTTATTAGAAAGAGCATAAAATTTCACATTCACCCTGAAACAACCGTAAAAATTGAACCAATAGAAAAATTTTGATAGATTTTTAAAGTTTAAAAATTGAAAAATATTCAGCTCGTAAAAATCAATTGATTTCATTACGTAAAAAAATGGCTGCCTGAACGCACGCACGCACTTTGTAAACACTTTTTTAAAAAATGAAAAATAATACTTCTATTATTTTTTAAACCAGTTAAATAGTTTATTTCGGAAGTATATTCTATAAAGAAAATAAATAACCCACTTTAGAAAGAGAAATTACGAGTTTTTTTTTAAATTTTATTCGCAGTTTTCTGTTAGGGATGTCAAAAATCCCCCAAAATTCTGATACACCTATCGCTCCACACACGATATGAAGCCACTAATTTTTTTTATGGAAATCTCTTCAGACAAGGCATAAAGGTAATAGAAATTTTATATAAGAATCGCTCCAGACACAGCATGAAAATGTTATATGAAATTCGCTCAAGACAAGGCATAAAGCCACTTAATTTTTTGTGAAATTCGCTCCAGACAAGACATGAAGCAACTTGAAATGTTTTATGGGAAGTGCTCCAGACAAGGTAAAACACCCTCTAGACTTTTTTATGGAAATCGTTCTAGACAAAGCAGAAAGCTACTGGAAATTTCTCATGGAAATTTCTCATGACGACGCTTGCAATGTTTTTTTAAAAATCGCTCCAGTCAGTTAGAAGTTTTTCTTGAAATTACTCTAAACAAAGCATGAAGCCACTTGAAAGCTTTTATTGAAATCGCTCCAGACAAGGCACAAAGCCTCTTGAAATGTCTTATGGAAATCGTTCCAGACTAGACATCATGCCATTGAAAATGTTTTATAATAATCGCTTCAGACAGGGCTTGGGGCCACTAGAATTTTTTTATGAATATCAGTTGTCTAATCATTAACCAAGGTAATGTATTTATGTATTAATTTGGAAATCATAACGATCCATCTAAAAAAAATTTTTTTTTTTAATTATGGTTGCCTTGGTGGGAAGTGAAATTATTTCATATATGTTGCACAATACCTGTCGAGAGTACGTTAAATTGTTTCATATATGCATATAAATTTCCCGTCTGAGGATAGGAAAACTTATTTTAAATATGTGTTGTACATTACCCGTCCTCACAAAGGTAAAATTATTTCATATACATGCTGTGAATTACCTATTCTATGGAGGTTACAATTATTTCACACATGTTCTAGGTAGGTAAAAATTCTTTTGCTCGAAATAGCAAATTATACATGGATATTAAAAATTCCTCTATCCTAAGAATAACAGATGTTCAAAATCAACTTCAATTTTGTAATAGTTTATATGATCCCAAGCAACGCTGGGTAGCCCTGCTAGTGTAAAATAAGCACCCACTTTCTGGCCACGTGATAATTTTTTTATTTGTTTTGTTGGCCGATTTGGTAAATTGTTATTTACTTTCCACCTTAACAATCATCTTTAACATTACAACTTCGATAGGTTTTCGGGTATGCTGAAAACGAATATTGCATTTAAATTTGGTATAAACAAGAAAGTATCTGGATATTAAACAATGCAATTGTTTGTTATCAGTGGTGGCCAATTAAGTATTCACTTGCACATACAGAATTGGCCACCACCGATAACATAAGTAATTACATTGCTAATTATTTGGAAAACTACTTGTTTGTGGCAAATATATGTGCGCACTTGCACATAAAAATGGTCACCACTGAAAACATAAGGAATGACACGTATCTGTATAGAGATTATACTTTATTTTTATTCTTAAATATCCTCGTGGCTTTATTGAGAGAAAAAAAAGCCAAAAAT
The DNA here is from genome assembly GCF_053919585.1 of Euprymna scolopes. Classification (NCBI taxonomy): domain Eukaryota; kingdom Metazoa; phylum Mollusca; class Cephalopoda; order Sepiida; family Sepiolidae; genus Euprymna; species Euprymna scolopes. Next base: position 23,781,881 of record NC_136527.1, read on the forward strand.
ACTTTTTGCCCAAAAAACAAAGGCAAAAAGTAAGCCCATACGTAGGTGGCCATAAAGTTCGTCCTCATTTTACGTTTCATTTTTATTCAAATGTGATTCCTCACATTTTGAAAAAGTACATTTTTCATATCATGAAAACTATTTCTCGTCACCATTTTTGAAGCATATATATGCTTTCATCACCCTCGAAAACTTGTAAAAGTTGTCATTGTAAAGAGTTTATTTTTTTTTTGTGGGGGGGGAATTCTAGACGTTGACCAAAGCAACAAACCTTAAAAATTAATGAATTAAAAAAATAAACATGATTCTTAAATGTTATAGTGTTAAATGGTAATAAAACGAAAGGAACATAGGACTTTTAGAAACAAACATGTATTCACATATATTACAGGCAAGGCGGGTTGAGCAATACTATTCTTCAACTGTTGGGCGTTTGCACACAACTTCCTTGGCCACGTACCAATCTCTGCTAGGCACCGGTACTCGTTACCGGAAGTGACGTCACCAGGGGAAGTGACATCATGAGATAGTCCATTAATCCCATGGAGGGGCGTCTCCAACATTTAACCAATTATAGTATTACGATTCTGAATTTTTTAGATGAAGAATGATTCTTTGTATTACTTAGATTCTTAAGACTACTGTTCTCATCTTGAGTGTTATTTATTCTACAAACATTGTAAAAATGATACTTGTCGAATATTTACTTACCGGATTGTGATAGTACACTTTAATTTTGTTTTGAAAAGTAAAGGCGACATAAAATTAAGCTATTTCGTATTTTGGAGACATTAATTGTCATAATTGACTTCTAGCTGCAATCATCACAACTTACAAACGAAATATTCAAAATCTCAAACCGTGAGGTGTCGGTACTTTTGCTATAGAAATAATGATTTCCATATAGCCTTGAGGAACTGCTTTTGTATAAAAATAACTGAATAGTTTTAATTATTACAAATAAAATAATGTGATTAAAAAAACTCGCTCCTGCACATTGATACCATCGCAGGAACAAAATACGAAGGAAGGACATTAAAATAGGATTTAGCATTTTTTAGGTGGATACAAAAAAAAAACTATTCCAGTAATTTCCAACAACGAACTTCACTGTGTTTAAAAGTATCACTCCCGCGTTGCACATGCCTGTCAGAAATGCCCCTTTTGTGTATCATTTTCCCTACCTGGGTTTCCACTTTTTCAACCATGCAACACATTTTTCACTGCATATGAGTTAAAACACGTCTGATTGCTGTCGTTTCTCATCATTTGTTCTTATTTCTGTCTTTTTCTCTTCTCCTTCCCGTGACATCAGTGTGCACACGCTTTGCATATGTACTAAGATGGCGGCTTCTCATATTTTCACTAGTCAGCTATTCTACAGCTGCTGCTGATTTTCTCACATGAGCATCATACACGTTATGCAAGTTAAATTATGCAGCATTTAAATAAAATCTGAGTATTATATCTCTAATTTCTTTCATAATTTATTACGCTGGTAAGACCCTTCTGGAAAAGTTGTGTAAAAAACTGATATTATTTTAGATTTTTTATAAGTGTGATCCATTATTTATTTTGATTGGTATTGACCATAGAAATTCAGTAAGGAACCATTATATCCCTCTTGTCATTTATATATTCTTTTATTTTTCTTTCAACTATGAGTAAAATAACTTGTGTACCTATCTTTTATATCCCTAGCCATGTGTTTGTTATGAAATTTGGATACGTTTCAAATGTTACCTGTGATAATCATCTGGGAGTATGTAAGCAAATAAACTTTTAATCCCCTTCCTAATCTTGACGTCATTCTCAGATTAGCATGAAAAAAGCTGATCATTTCCTGACATATTTTCCCTGCAATCATAGGAAACTAAACTCCTAATGATTGTCACATCTTGAAATCAAAGAGGATAAACTGCTAATGATTCTATTTGGATACAGGACACCTTATTTTCATCGGTTGCTAAAAGGAACTCATTTCTCAGAGTAGCATGAAAAAAGCTGATCATTTCCTGGCATATTTTCCCAGCAATCATATGAAACTAACAAAAATTCCTTCTCCTCTCTACCTGCTAAGGTAAAACTCTCCTCTTTCCATATAGAAAGAACAGGAGAAAGAAGAGACAAGATATGCAATCAAAAAGCCAAAATAAACAATTCTCCTAACCATGCTGTAGGCCATCATCTCGCAATCGAGTTACTTATTTAAAATCCTGGTAGTTGCATGATTGGTGCAAGTGATGAGGTGTTGGTTGGAGTCTAAAACTATATGAAACGTGCTACAGGAGGAAAATGTTGATTGCTTTCATATTTCTCCTCTCTTAACAGTCCCCCAAAATTATGTGATTAAAAACAAAAAAATACATTAAGACGATTCTAATTAAAATACATGAGTACTTTTACAAAACTTTAAAATTGACATCGATTATAGATATTGGTGGTCAGTACTAAAGTAATATGATCACTGTTAGAATGGGTCAATATTCTATGAGATATGTTATTGATATTCTTAGCTAGTATGGATTGAGCCACACATGGGCTATGTTGATTGTCGGCTGAATTCAAGCGTCTTTTTTTGTTGTTTAACCCTTTGGTCGGTCCTGCCAATTTGGTGGCCAAAAGTTTTGAATTCTGTTACTTACCCTGAAAATGCTTTAAGATACGAAAATAAAATTAAATATTCCAATTTTACTTCTAGGAAACTGTCTGTTCTTCACTTATAGAATGCCCCTAAGCCCTATATGTCCTCATTCATTATAAACGGTATGCCAGGAAGCATTATTTTCAACAAAGTCTGACTCCACATTCACAACACCAAGTTGTAATCTTTGTGCATTTGGAGCCTTCGTCTCAGGTATTCCTTTAATAATGTTACCTATTGTCTTAGCAGTGTAACGAAATGTCTGGTTATTTAGAGTTAGCTGAGGTAGCGGACATTGTCAATGGGTAAATAGTTGGTATTGGAGTCCAGGTTGGCCCACAATGAGCAATGAAATTTCTTCAACAATGACATGTCAGCTCACTCATTCATCAATAATGTCACCGGACTGTACCATTTTTCAGTGGGGGTGTTAGTTTCAACACATGAATGAAGTACCTGGTAAAACAACATTTATATCGTTACATGACTAAGACGATAGGCGACAACCGACCCAAGAGTTAATGTCTTTCTATGGGAACACCCAATGCATGTTGAAAATCATCTGACGGTAAATTAACATCAGTAGATGACACTTGATTACTTCCATGCGTGGTTACTGCTTGAGTTAATAGTTGTGTTAATAAAAAAATCATTTCTTTTGTCTTTCCAATAATCGTTTTTCATAACTCAATCCTAACGCTTCACATACTCTGTCCAAACGGTTAGATATAATCATCTTTCAGTCTCATGCATGAAACGAAGCTTGAGAAAGAAATATTCGGTACTCTTTCATAATTTGACCTGGATTCTCGGAAATTCCCATCAAGCATGGATCAGGCAAGACCGGCAATCATTGGTTTAATCTGAACGTTGTAACAGACACAAATTTCAAAATGAACAAACCGGAAAATTTGGTACTTTTCATAGACCAAAAAATAATAAAAAGTGATTGAAAAAATATTTTTGCAAATTATTCATCAGCAAAATTTTTTTCTTTTTTCTTCAAGAAAAGATGAATATTTTTAACTGTAAATTATTAGGTGAATAAACAAGTTTTTTGGGTTTTTTTCTTGACATCATTTTCTTCACTAATATCTTGACATGCCCCTCTCCATGCGGCCATTTCTTCCTGCCTTGGTGGATTCTTAAGCTTCTGTTTTTTTTTTGCACAACTTATTATAAATGCTTTCGTTTTTGCTTCATGGTTTACCAAGCTCAACCACGTCATGGTTTCACTATGACAAAAGGTTCTGTCTGAAGTGCGTGATTTAATCATGGTCCTGCATGGATTGGTTACATAGACACTTGGAGATCACAGCGTTAGGTGTATCAGAAGCGGACATTAAAATTGCGTGATAAGAATTTCAATAATTCCACTTATTATCTTTCGAAGGTAATAACTAACCTCAAACCCCGCCAATTCCTCTTACCTGAAGTCGACAAAGACAACACGGACGTCAAAGAGATGTTTAAAATAAAGTTAAACTCATAAAGAAACAACACACAGACACCGGTCTTTTTACAAGATCGGAACCACTCACTCATTCCAACATACGATCACAAATCGATGTTTGAAACGGACATATCAATGGATATTTACAGTGGCAAAGATCCCATTTACGATTCTAAAGTCAGATTTCCTACACTGTTGTGGTATACTTGTCGACGTCAAATGCGGTAGAATAAATAACAATACAAGACTATCAGTGCAAGGCAGAATCAGCAAAAAAAAGATAAGTCGCCATATCTAAAAAAACGCAAACGACACATGCACTAAAAATACTTCAACATTTTCCAAACATTACGCGGCGTGTCTCCATGGACTATACTGTCAATCATGACGTCACTCATCATATACATAGTATATACAGACGCAAGGTCCGCCCATAAGCGCCTGCCTGTGCAGACTCTGACCCAATCACTTAAAGAGAGCAAAACAAGAGTCCCAACACATGCTGGATTTAGGCATCATTAGTTTGTCACAAAGCAAGTGGTCCACATTTTTCCTAAGAAACCCATTGGTTGACTGGCGCCCTTGTGGTGATTATAGAGCAATAACAGCCGAAATACCGGATAACTATCAGATACCTCACCTGCATGATTTTTCAATTCGCTCAACAGAAAATCAATTTTCTCCCAAATCGGCCTCTTGACCCTGAAGACATCCTCTAAACCGCCATCACAACTCCATTCAGATTTTTTGAATGCATTAGAATGCCTATCAGATTGAGAAATGCGGTCCAGGCTTCTCAACAGTTCATAGACGAAGTCACTCGTGGATTCATCACCTCAACTAATTATTTCACAGACTATCGGAATACATGGCTTAACAAATGTGACGAAGCAAACAGAACAAGGTAAATACCCAGTGCCATGCACTCATACACATATATTATTTACATGTGCATATTATTCACACTATGAACATATTAACTTATACATCTCTAAGATTTGTGATTACTTTGCTTTCTGTATCAAACACGACTTTTAATAAAGAACCTTTACTTATTGAAAATTACTATTGTATCCTTAGAAAATTGTAGATATAAACATGTTTTGTTATAAAATGTTGTTTTCGTCAATTTTTCATGTCAAAAATTCCGTTTACGTTTTTATTAGCACTTGCTAACTGGTGAGCGTAATATACATTAGTTTTAATTTATTTATTTTATAGTAAATGTGCACGTCACAACTAACCTACAATTGTCATTGAAGAAAAGCATATTTTAAATTGCAAATTACGTGTGTACATGAAAAAATAACAAGTGCAAAATAAAACTATTTAATCCAAAGTTTAATTAATGAAACAATAGAAAGAGCTTAAGAAATGATTTAACACCAAATGTCATATCGTTGGTGACTTGAATAAGATCGTTCACACGACCGGTTTCGTTAATGTTGGTAACGACCTCGTCTAATTTCTCATATAAGTAGAACAACCAAAATTAGCACAGTTATGGTTTTTTCCAGATAAGAACATCAGAGAGTTTCATATTTCTCGCATAGTTTAATGCATCTCTGGAGACCGTTTTTTTAGAAAATGCAGACATTCATAAATCAATCCGTATCATCTGAAAACGCTTTCAAAAATAAATTTCTGGCGTGCAGAGGTAAAAATCAGATGACACAAGGTATTGCCAAGTGAACGGGGAAAAATTCATGGACGTCTGCGCTTCTGATCTCAAACATTGTGTGATATGGATCGGAGTGATATTTTTCAGGAGGATATTTGCTGAGCAGGCCCTCATGATTTTGATAACTTATTTAATTTCCTGAAAATTTAAGCATAATAAATTGTGGAAGACAGTTTATCACATCTAGAGTGAATCTTGCTTCAGTACAGTATGATATTCAATGCGTTTTTGCTTCTGGAAATTTGTCAGCAACCTAGGAATCCATCAGATAGTGTCAACAGATCCTTCCCTAATCATGCCCTGTTTTTGATTTGGCGAATACTTAAGCATAAATCTTCAAAAAATGAGCCTCCCCATTGCTTAGAGTTGCTTAATCAATAGCAGATGGAGGGCTACCAGATCTCGAATCTGCTGCTATAGATTTAATAACATTGGAATTCACAATGACAATGTTTGACAAGAATAATATGACATCGTTTCTTTTAATTTCATCAAAAGTTTCCTGCGGTGTGCATGATTTCAAATAAGACAACTGATCACTGCATGACACTTGGCAGGCTCCATTTCACACTTAATTTATTTTAAAAACTTGTAAATCAAGAACAACTATTAGTTCAGGTTAGTAATTTGTCACATAACCCATAGACATATACATTATTGCATATGCAACATTTCTACGAGATCAAACACACGGAAGAGAGTCAATATCATTACTTATTGAACGTTCCTCGTATTTAAATAATCATGCATAATAAACATATATATGAAAACAACAATGATAAAAGGCTAAAACCTTAAGTAGATATTTAGACATAAAACTTGATATAAAATAATTTTATTGAATGTATCAAATCAAAAAAATAAAAAAAACTGTTAAAACGTTTTACTGAGATGTATTAAATTTTAAAAAGATTAAAAAAATGTGAAAACATTTTATTAGGATGTATTAAATTTAAGAAAAAATTTAAAATTATTTAAAACGTTATATTGAGATGTATTAAATTTAAAAAATTTAAAAACTTAAATGTTTTATTAAAATGTATCAAATAAAAAATGTTAAAACGTTTTATTCAGATGTATTAAATTCTGAAAAACTAAACAACTGTTAAAACGTGAAACATAAAGGCTGTATGTACTTTTGGGTGATTTGAAAGATTTACACGACAATAAAAACTTGGTTTTTAAAAGTAAACTATAAACATAATCCAAGTATCATATTCTTTTCTATCATTTTTGCATTAGAAAGTAATAGATTTTTAACACAATAATGCAAACACCCACATATAACAATAATACCAACACTCACATATAACAAGAATACCAACACACACACATATAACAAGAATACCACCACACATATACCAAGAATACCAACGCACACACATATAACAAGAATACCAACACACACATATAACAAGAATACCAACACACACATATAACAAGAATGTCACCACACACATATAACAAGAATACCAACACACATACATATAACAAGAATACCACCACACACATATAACAAGAATACCAACGCACACACACAAAACAAGAATACCAACACACACATAACAAGAATACCAACACACACATATAACAATATCAACACACACATATAACAATAATACCAACACACACACATATAACAAGAATACAAACACACACACATATAACAAGAATACCAACACACACACATATAACAATACCAACACACGCATAACAAGAATACCAACACACACATATAACAAGAATACCAACACACGCATAACAAGAATACCAACACACACATATAACAAGAATACAAAAATATGGTTTTTAACTTTTCAAAATGTTATCATTTGTGAATGCAACATACTACCCAATGACAGATATTCACAAAATCTCAAAAGAGTACAATTTTGTGTTCGCATGTTTGTCTAAAGCTGATTTCATATAAACAGAAGAGCTACATTACAAAAAATATTTTCAGTTTTTCTTATTTTACTTTGTAGGAAAAATTAAAACTTACTTGGCTAGCATGTGTGCGTCCTTCAAAGGGTCGGTTGTATAACAAAAAATAGAAAGAACGACTAAAATGGTTGTTCATATGTTTATCTAAAGCTGATTTCATAAAAACTGTTAAGACGTGAAATTAGCATAAAAGTTGTATGCGCTTTCATTTTAAAGATTTACATGAGAATAAAAAATTTGTTTATTTAAAAAAATTATTAACTAAATCAAAGGATCATATTATTTTCTCTCGTCAGAGAACCAACGTACATAAATGTGGCTTTTTAGTTTTTCTTATTTTACTTTGTAGGGAAAATTGAAACTTGGCTTGCATGGGTGCAAATGTCGGTTGTATAACAAACAATAAAGAGAAACCCTAAAATGGTTACATCCAATTGGTTTTATGTGTAATGCTCATCACAGCGATGCAGAATGTCGACATTTCTATGCAAAAGAAACAGGTGAATTAAAAAGACATACAGAATATAGGACGAGTTAAAAAAATGTGTTACGTATGTAGGCATGTGCAAGTAAACTTGAAAAGTGTTGAGTTTTGGAGTTGGGCGTTTTGACAACAGAATGTCGATTTGTGGAGTTAATAGGTTTGACAACAGGGTGTCTTGTGGATTTGGACGTTTTGAAAACAATTTGAAAAGTTCTGATAATAGAATGTTGAAGTTTGGGATTGGAAGTTTTAAAAACGAAGTGTCGAATAAACCTGATAAGTCGAAGTCCTCAGAAATCAAAGTGCTCCTTACCTGGCGCACATACTTAAACTCTATAAGAGATATTTGTATGTTCCATTCAAGTTCTTTTGTATTCAGTATATTTTTGCATATGACACAAAAAATGTTTCTTCTATGCAAATCTCTCTTGCACTTGGTTCACCAGGTATATTTACCAGGTAGTTTTTAAAATTCTTTTGCCTGATTTAAATTCCTCCTATAATTACTGGAATACAGATTTTCTAAAGACTACAGTTTCTTTTCTATATCGTACATAAAACCCTGGTATTTCGTTATATTTTTCTCACTCTGTTCAACCAAATAATATTGGCGAAATTAACTTCTAAGGTTTATTCTTTCTCCTTCTTGCCTCATTTTATTATGTCAACTTTAATAGTTTTTTTCTAAGCACATAACCGTAGGAATCGGAGAGTCGATGGTGTATATGTCCAACTGTTGTTCCCAGGACTTGCTGCAGCATTCAATATTCAACATTTTACAGATGATGTGGATATATTTACACAATCCATTGTATTTCATTTTATAGTAGCCATCCTCTAGCAAATGTCAAATGACTCAAACTAATTTCTCTGTTGCACAAACTACACTTGTAATTCTGAGATCCTTCATCTTATTAGAAGCATTGGCCACAAAACTTTGATCGTGCGCAGTCATTATAATTCTTTCCTGATAATAGTGGCACTATCCTCTTTAAACCCAGTATATAATAACCTTTCTTATTTATAAAGTTCTGAGTGAATAAGTCCAGAAAATATTTGTCATGCTATTGTTTGGCTCATTCGTCCAATTTTCTTTAATGAAAGTTCTAGAGTATTTTAAAGACTCGTTTTGGTGATTTCCGTTGCAGACTTGTTTTCTGATTCTGTCATATTTGTAAGACGGTCTTTTATGGTGTTGTTTACAAAATAGTTGGCTGACTATGATAGAGGTTATCCTACTGACTCTTTCTTCGTGATGCTGGTATACAATTTTGAGGTATGGATTTTGGAAGATCATATGCGGTTTGCCCCTTGTTTTCATTTTCTTATCATTTGGTTTTTCCTGGGGATGGAGCATTCTCTCGGATGCTAAACCTTCTCCCATTAGTTTATTTACTCAAATCGAGAGATCTAATCCTCCCTTTAAGTGCTATTGATTGTATTTCTTTTGCACTTGGTTCATCAGGTATATTTGCCAGACACTTTTTAAAATTATTTTTCATTAGCACGGTTGCTCCTATAATGACTGTAATTGTGGATATATTTTATGACTGTACTGATTATAATGATTGTAATGATTATAATGATTGTGATGATTGTAATGATTATAATGATTGTAATGATTATAATGATTGTGATGATTGTAATGATTATAATGACTATAATGATTGTAATGATTATAATGATTGTAATGATTATAATGATTATAATGATTGTAATGATTATAATGACTGTAATGAGTATAATGATTGTAATGAGTATAATGATTGTGATGATTGTAATGATTATAATGATTGTAATGATTATAATGATTGTAATGATTATAATGATTGTGATGGTGGATATATTTTTAAGGTTCCAGTTTCTTTTCATGTTGTACATAAGTCTTTCGTATTTTGTTATTTTCTCCCTCTCTCCTCTGTTAAACCCACTATCATTAGGGATGCTTACTTCAACTAGGAATGCCACTTCTCCTTCTTGCCCCATATCAATATGTCAGGCTTAATAGCATCATTGTCTAGGTATGTAGTTGTAGGAATTTTGTAATTAAAGCGGATAGTGCATTATTTATTTCGGACTGTTCTTTTAGGTACATGTTCCCAGGATTTGCTACTACATAGGATATTCAGGTTTTGTTTTTCTTTTTCAAAAATTTTCTTCCTTTCACGATTGTAATTATGGGTATTGGGCAGTCAAACCAGCTGCCAAAATTGCTCTGCTTTTTATTAAAACCAACTGAGAGCTCTTCTTCCATAGAATTTTTATGTATTTTCATATGACTTAACAAATTTGACATCTATGGCAGGGGAAAGACCACATACTTTACAAAAATGTGGTTTGTCCCCAATATGTGTTTTCATGAGTCAAAAAATTTAATTTCTATGCAAACGAACCATATGATAGGACTCAACAGACTTGACTTCCAAGCAAAAGAAGAACCACATACTTCACAAGAATATTGTTTGTCTCCCATGTGTTTTCATGTGACTTAACAAAGTTGACTTCTGTCCAAAAGAAGAACCACATATTACACACGAATGTGGTTTTTCTCCCGTATGTGTTTTCATATGATTCAACAAAGTTGACTTCTGTGCAAAGGATGAACCACATACTTCACATGAATGTGGTTTCTCTCCCGTATGTGTTTTTATATGACGCAACAAACTTGACTTCTGTGCAAAAGAAGAGCAACATACTTCACACGAATGTGGTTTTTCTCCCGTATGTGTTTTCATATGATTCAACAAAGTTGACTTCTGTGCAAAAGAGGAGCCACATACTTCACAAGTATGTGGTTTCTCTCCCGTATGTGTCTTCATATGACACAACAAACTTTCCTTACGTGCAAAAGAAGAGTTACATATTTCACACGAATATGGTTTGTCTCCCGTATGTGTTTTCATATGATTCAACAAAGTTGACTTCTCTGTAAAAGAGAAGCCACATACTTCACAAGAATGTGGTTTCTCTCCCGTATGTGTTTTCTTATGATTCAACAAACTTGACTTTACTGCAAAAGAAGAACCACATACTTCACAAAAATGTAGTTTGTCCCCCGTATGTCTTTTCATATGATACAATAAACTTGACTTCCGTGCAAAAGAAGAACCACATACTTCACATGAATGTGGTTTCTCTCCTGTATGTGTTTTCATATGAGTAAACAAATTTGATTTCTGTGTAAAAGATGAACCACATACATCACAGGAATGTGGTTTCTCTCCCGTATGTCTTTTCATATGACGCAACAAACTTTCCTTCCGTGCAAAAGAAGAACTACATATTTCACAAGAATATGGTTTGTCTTCGGTATGTTTTTTCATATGACGCAACAAATGCGACTTCCATGCAAATGAATAATCACATACTTCACAAGAATGAGGTTTGTCTCCCATGTTTGCTCGCATCTAATTCCACAAAAATGTATATGCAATGGTTAGTATGATGAGATACGCTGATTAATTAAGACTTCATAAAATCTATATGGAGAAATTTTATTATTATAAACTTATTTAAATCACCAATGATTAAAGGTCCTTTTCATCCATTTATGGATTTCTTTTCATTTTTGCAAACTCTGAAAATACAAAATAAATTTGAAAAAATATAGTTCATTTAGTAAAATTCAATTTATTATGTTAATTTTTATAAATATAAATTTCTTATTAATTATATTCCAAATGAAATAAGTATAGTTTTAATCAATACTGGTTTATTAACAAAATTAACTTGGTTCTATTTTCAAACTAAAAATCTTTACATTCATTCATCGTAGATATGAGTATTGATTATTCTTATTATTTGGATTCTTCAGAATTCTGTTCTCATCTTTGATGTTATTTTCACAACGTTTCTATGTTACCTCTGATCTTATTCAGCTGTATTATGCCGAACTTGGCAATCTTTCTCTTGAACGCACAAATCTATACAAAATTCTGATGTTTATTTGTTTAACCAACATTCTTTGGGTCATTTAATACTGTATATACGGTTTAAAGTTTTTGGTACTTTTAGAGTCGACTTTCGCTGTGTATGTTTGGGTAATGTTTTTGAATATTTTTTTGATGGCATTTATATTTTATGGTAAACGTTTGTTCTTTTTTAGGAAATTTAGAATAGTTTTAGGGTTTTCTTTTTTGAAGAATTCTTTTAATTTTGTGGCCTTCAGTAGTGTTGACGGATTTGTTTAAGATCATAGCAGTCAAATAAAAAGTGTTTCACTGCATAAGATTTGTGACATGGTATACATTTGGGAGGTTCCTCACTTTTTAGAATATAGTATGAGTTACGTGTTGTAAGTAAGAAAAACATTAGATTAGTAAAAATGAGATTAGATAGACCTTGTAAGCAATGTTCAGAAATAGAATTTCGCATTGTTCAATTTGACATAAAATAGTTTAGAGATGTTTGTTTAAAAGGAATTTTGATTGTTCTATTTTTTATGAAAACTGAATTAGAATAAGGTAAGATAGAAAATAAAGAACAATGAAATTTAAATATGTTGAAAAATAAGTCAGAAAAAATAGGTTAGTAAGTATTCTTTGTCTGCAGAAATGGGTGGACATGTGCATGTTCAGGCCACGTGGGTTCGATCGCGTTTATTGGACACATGTATGACGTCATAGCAGGAAATGAATTCTCAATATAGTTTGCTAGTTTTAGTGAAATTAACAGACGGATAGGAGATAGAGTTGGAGACGAAGATAGGAGACAGAGCTGACATAGTCAGAGAAGGATCCCTTTGGAAGCGAGGGAGGAAGTTTTAATCATGTAGTCGACTTTGAATTATTGGATGTTATCAGCATTGCAACCGGTCGAATGTAATAAAAGAACAAATCATATTTTGTAACGTCTTGTGTCGTCTTTCTACAACAAAGGTAATGTGTAATCATCTTATATGAACATTGTTTATAACTCATCGTTTTAATGAACATTGTTTATAACTCATCGTTTTAATGAACATTGTTTATAACTCATCGTTTTAATGAACATTGTTTATAACTCATCGTTTTAATGAACATTGTTTATAACTCATCGTTTTAATGAACATTGTTTATAACTCATCGTTTTAATGAACATTGTTTATAACTCATCGTTTTAATGAACATTGTTTATAACTCATCGTTTTAATGAACATTGTTTATAACTCATCGTTTTTATGAACATTGTTTATAACTCATCGTTTTAATGAACTTTGTTTATAACTCATCGTTTTAATGAACATTGTTTATAACTCATCGTTTTAATGAACATTGTTTATAACTCATCGTTTTAATGAACATTGTTTATAACTCATCGTTTTAATGAACATTGTTTATAACTCATCGTTTTAATGAACATTGTTTATAACTCATCGTTTTAATGAACATTGTGTATAACTCATCGTTTTAATGAACTTTGTTTATAACTCATCGTTTTAATGAACATTGTTTATAACTCATCGTTTTTATGAACATTGTTTATAACTCATCGTTTTAATGAACATTGTTTATAACTCATCGTTTTAATGAACATTGTTTATAACTCATCGTTTTAATGAACATTGTTTATAACTCATCGTTTTAATGAACATTGTGTATAACTCATCGTTTTAATGAACATTGTGTATAACTCATCGTTTTAATGAACATTGTTTATAACTCATCGTTTTAATGAACATTGTTTATAACTCATCGTTTTTATGAACATTGTTTATAACTCATCGTTTTAATGAACATTGTTTATAATTCATCGTTTTAATGAACATTGTTTATAACTCATCGTTTTAATGAACATTGTTTATAACTCATCGTTTTAATGAACATTGTGTATAACTCATCGTTTTAATGAACATTGTTTATAACTCACCGTTTTAATGAACATTGTTTATAACTCATCGTTTTAATGAACATTATGTATAACTCATCGTTTTAATGAACATTGTGTATAACTCATCGTTTTAATGAACTTTGTGTATAACTCATCGTTTTAATGAACATTGTGTATAACTCATCGTTTTAATGAACTTTGTGTATAACTCATCGTTTTAATGAACATTGTTTATAACTCATCGTTTTAATGAACATTGTTTATAACTCATCGTTTTAATGAACATTGTGTATAACTCATCGTTTTAATGAACTTTGTGTATAACTCATCGTTTTAATGAACTTTGTGTATAACTCATCGTTTTAATGAACATTGTTTATAACTCATCGTTTTAATGAACATTATGTCTAACTCATCGTTTTAATGAACATTGTTTATAACTCATCGTTTTAATGAACATTGTGTATAACTCATCGTTTTAATGAACATTGTGTATAACTCATCGTTTTAATGAACATTGTTTATAACTCATCGTTTTAATGAACATTGTTTATAACTCATCGTTTTTATGAACATTGTTTATAACTCATCGTTTTAATGAACTTTGTTTATAACTCATCGTTTTAATGAACATTGTTTATAACTCATCGTTTTAATGAACTTTGTGTATAACTCATCGTTTTAATGAACATTGTGTATAACTCATCGTTTTAATGAACATTATGTCTAACTCATCGTTTTAATGAACATTGTTTATAACTCACCGTTTTAATGAACATTGTTCTCACTCATCGTTTTAATGAACATTATGTATAACTCATCGTTTTAATGAACATTGTTTATAACTCATCGTTTTAATGAACATTGTTTATAACTCATCGTTTTATGAACTTTGTTTATAACTCATCGTTTTAATGAACATTGTGTACAACTCATCGTTTTAATGAACATTATGTATAACTCATCTATCTGTCACACTCTCTATCATAAGTAATGACTGTCACCTCCTGTGCCATAAGAACTGATAACTCTCCTCTCTAATATTTGTGTTAAGAAAAATCCACAAACAGTAAAAAGTATAAATTTCTCCCTTCTCTTCCCCTCTCATCGTGTATTACATATCCCGTCTTGCTTTAAAATGCACCCGACATATCTCCCCAATATGAACACTCAACTATACAATATTCGTCATCTTCAAAAAAAAACACTATATAACAGTATGTCCTATCCAGGTACGTGGTTAGACTACTTCTTCTTTGCATGATTTTCTGAGATTTAGTAGTTCTTTTAGTATAGGTATAATTAGAAAGTTTGTTGTTTTGACACTTGGTCCAGTCATCGCTAACAACCCAAGACCATCTTACTCCCATGTACTAAACAAAAAGTTTCATTCAAAAGTCTTACAAAATTTGAAATTCTATTTTAAATCTCACTAATGATTGAAACTTCAACGTTCAGGAGTACATAATTTACAACTGAATTTTACCAAGTACTCTAACCATAGCATAACCAGGTGCTCTACTACTGAGCCATAAACCCTACTATTAACACTGAGGGATTAATCACATTTATATTTTATCTGTGATAATTGAAATATATATTATTTAATTGGAATTCATTATTGAGATGAGTTTTATTCATTTATTGCAGAATATTATCTTCATCTAAGAATAAAGAATATTATGCTCATCTAAGACCAAAAAAAATCCAACCTTGATCGCCTTTCGAGGCCCGTGGCGCAGTGGATAGAGACGTTGAATCTCTACAGTTCCAGGTGCGAATCATTTGAAGATACTGGTTTTAATCCAACCCAAAGTCAGCTAGAGGCTTACTTGGCCAGAGGAATAGTTGGCCTAAACGTCGTGAAACAACAATAAATTAAGAATTGAAAGAATTCAGTTATTTTTATACAAAAGCAGCGCCTCAAGGCTAGGTGGAAAGCATTAGATCTATAGCAACAGCAGCAACACCTCAGTGTTTCAGATTTTGAATATTTGCTTTATAAGCTGTGCTGATTGCTGCTAAAACTCAACTTCTTTTCTAGCTTACTAAATAAAAGGTCATTTCTAAATGAAGCTGACCACATGACAAATGCAGAACATCCAGTTATGAAAGCCTCATTAATAAGAATTCCAATATTTTCTTCTTTCACACTTAATGTTCCTCAAAATACAAAATAGTTTAAATTTAATTTTGATTACAATGTTTGCATAATAAATAACACTCAAGATGAGAACAGTTATCTTAATAATCTAAATAATACAAAGAATTCGGAACCTTAACATTGTAATTTGTTTAAGAATCATGATTATTTTTTTTAAATTCAGTCAAAGCTATTTGTAAGGTTTATTGTGTTGGTCAATATCTAGAATATTTTTGAACACCCAAAAACCCTTTTCAATGACAACTTTTATAAGTTTTCGAGGGTGCTGAAAACGAATATATACTTCAAAAGATGTTGGAGAGAAATAGTTTTAGTGATATGAAAAATTTACTGTTTCAAAAAGTGAGGATCACATTTAAATATACATTAAACGTAAAATGAGCACCCAATTGATGGCCACCATGCAAATTCGCACATATATTTGCCATGAACAATTAGTTTTCCAAATATAAAGCAATATAATTCATTATGTTATCAGTGGTGGCCAATTCTGTATGTGCAAGTGCATACTTAATTGGCCACCACTGATGACAAAGGATTACACTGTTTAATATCCAGATACTTGTTTGCAGGAAATTAAAATGCGATATTCGTTTTCAGCATACCCAAAAACCTATCGAAGTTGTAATGTTAAAGATGATTGTTAAGATGAAAAATAAATAACAATTTACCAAAACGGCTTTAAGGCAGGCCAACAAAACAAATAAAACAAATTATA
Source organism: Euprymna scolopes (assembly GCF_053919585.1). Classification (NCBI taxonomy): domain Eukaryota; kingdom Metazoa; phylum Mollusca; class Cephalopoda; order Sepiida; family Sepiolidae; genus Euprymna; species Euprymna scolopes. The sequence goes on from NC_136527.1 coordinate 23,798,777, forward strand.
ACCATGTGGCCAGAAAGTGGGTGCTTATTATACATTAAATTTATATGGAAAACTGATCCCCACTTTTTGAAAAAGTAATTTTCTCATATCATGAAAAATAATTCGCTGCGCAACTTTTGAAGTATATATTCGTTTTTAGCACACCAAAAAAACTATAAAATAATGCGCTGAAAAAAAATGAAAAAAAAGGGTTTTTTTACTTTAAACTTGTGAAACAGTTAAAAACATTTAAAATTTATAAAATTATTTTTTCTTTGGTAAACGATAAAGAAGTTATCTTTTTTGTCAGTATTGAAAACAAAAAATCATCGATAGCGAAAATAATAACAACCAACATTTTCATGCGTAAATGTAGTTATCTCCCTTACATTTTTAACTTATTCTGCAAATGCGATAAAGTCGATACTAAATTCATGTAGTAATACTTACGTTTTTGTTTTATAATCTGCTTTCGATTAACTTTATCTGCTTTTATAAAGGAAACGATTTTTCAAATGTGATTGACTTTACAAACTCAACTTAAAATTCAAGATGACGAACGGAAGAGCAAGTTCGCAGAAAACAAAATTGACTGGAAAAATTAAAAAAAGAAATCATTTCTATTTGGTGAATATCACAGATAAAATTAGTATTATTTTATTTAATATTTTAATATTTACATGAGAGAGAACAGATTACAAGTTTCATCATTATTAATTCTGTAATTCGTTGTATGGCACATGCACTTTAATGGCGGAAACTGAACATAGTTTAGAAAGCCGTCTTATATTTTTATGTCTTGATTGTGTTTGAAAGATTTAAGTCTAAAGTTAGTCTCTATATTGGAAAATATTACACGTGAAAAGGTTTATAATGAGAAATATTTTCATGGCAGCTTCAAAGATAATTAGTAAAGTCTTAAGATATTGAATTTAGAAAAAGGATAGTTTTATTAGCCTCTTCCCCTAAGTGAGGGTTTCGTAACAGATTTAGCTTTGCACAATAAAACAAGAGACAACATGTCGCACATAAGTTCTACAGAAGCCCCAGAATGTAAGAAAGTCGATTGTATTTCATACCTAGTGGGGGAAGGCGAGGCTTTGCCAAGTCCTTAAATATAATATTTTAAATTTGTCCAGAATTCGTATATATGATTATATATATGATTATAGAGTTGTGAAAAATAATAAAAAACGTATTTGGGTGTCATCAGCTAGAATCGAAACCAAAAGCAAAAGTGTAACATTCAAAGCTGCTGACGTTACCACTGTACAAACGTAACATGCATATTAACTGATCAAAATAAACTAAGATGAATTTACAAAATGTATAACGACTTTTTAAAAAATTCTGACCCTATAGAACTCATGGACGTGGTGCAAATTTGTAAAAACTGACTGTGGAGTCACTAACTTCTACTGAATTGAATTCAGCCATTCATAATTGGGATCTATCAATTTTTAAGACCGAGGTTACAGGTGCATGAATCTCTTGAAGTCGAAAGTAGTAGAGTGTCTACAGGACCGTTAAAAGTAAATTTAACCAGATCACCGATTAATAGGTGTCCACCAAGGCAGATCCTCACATAGATAAAATAAAAATATAGAAATAACTGGAAAATAACGACACTTGACAAAGAACTCGAAATCACTTTATTAAGATGAAATAACATTTATTTACGTGTAAGAAATATTAATTTAAATCGTTCAAACGTAAATGTTTTCTTACAACGAGTGTTCATTATGCAGGCTTGGCTAAATGAGAATCTCGTGAGAATAGTATGAAGTTTAAGATTACGTGGCTTGAAATGAATGTTAATATTTTCTGAGAGAAAAATGGTCATTAAACCAAGTAAGCAAAATTTCTGTGATAATTTTAATCATTAAAACCACATTACATATTTTTTGTGAAAATATTAAATGAATTCTGCTTATCGTAATGTTCCTGTAATATATTCGAGTAGTATTTCATTCATATAAGAAATAAGGTCCTTCTTTACTATAGCACTCTGGTGTAAAAACAAACTCTCACCTGTGACATACGGAAAAGTTAGCACAACAGAAATTATGTAAAATTATCGAGTAGTTTCAGCTATATCTTAGAAATGACGTACTTGTACATTATCCTACCCTAGAAATAAGGTACTTGTGCAGTATAGTACTCATATGACAAACAAAGAAAATCCTACCTGTGACGTGCATAAAAGTTATTAAAACCGAAAATCACGTTATATATTTGGGTGGTATGACTTTTAAATGAAAAATAACGTGCTTCTTCACTACAGCATACAGATGAAAAATAAAACAAATTCTTACTCTTTGCGCACAGAAAATTCAGCACGACAAAAATTTCTTAAAAGTATCGAGTTCTTTCATTTTAAAATTAGAAAAAAATGTACTTGTACAGTATCCTACCCAGGAAATAAGGTACTTGTACAGTATAGTACCGATATGAAAACCAAAGAACATCTTACCTGTGACCTACATAAGTTATCAAAACCAAAAATCATGTAATACATTCGAGTAGTATAACATTTATAAAAGACATAAGGAGCTTCTTCACTATAGCACTCTGATGTAAAAACAAACTTTTACCTGTGACACACAGAAACGTTAGCACAACAGAAAATAATTTAAATTATTTTAAATATGTGTTGTATATTACTCGTCCTAGGTAAGGAATTTTTATCCATATACATGTTGTAAATTTCCTGTCCTAGGGAAGGCACACATATAATACCAGTCCTAGGGTAGGTAAAATATGATTTTGCTCTAGATGACAAATGATACATAGTCATCCAAAATTCCTCTATCCTAAAAATAACAGGTATGTTCAAAATTTTTCTTATTGTCTTATACGGTCCTGAGCAACGCCGGGCGGCCTTGCTAGTTTTTATATAAAAAACAAATAGAAATTCATGCGTTATTTTTAATTTAAAAAAAAAAACAATAATTTGCGATTTTAGTCATCATATCGATGTCACTGGACACATGTATCCATAAAAATAAAACTGAGTTTTTAATGAAAAGGAAATAATAAAATCCATTCAATAATTGATAATTTAAAGTTTATTATCGATTTTCATATTAAGTTAAATGAAATGACAAAAATAAATAAACGTCATTTGATTTACTAGATATTTTTTCCAGCATTCACCGGAAGTTATTATCTCCCCTCGATTTGTTTATATTTTTAACCCTTATATATTTATATATGTTTAGCAAAATACACAACTATTAAAAAAGAAAAAATCTTTTATGATTATTGTAAGTTGTCTATATTTCTTTAAATATGTTTTTAAGTGAAAAATTAAATTAACACATATTGAGAGTCAAAACGGTAAAAAAAGAAAAACAAACTGAAAGAAAAAACACAGAAAACGAGTTAAAAAATTGAAAGAAATAAAAAAAAAAACGAAAAAAAAACATTGTTGAGAACACAAAGAGAAAATATAAGAAACGAAAAGTTATAAAAGGCTGAATGAGGAGTCGTATGCGTAAGGAAATGAACAACACAACACAGTAAGGGGGTCGGACATGTGGGTAAAGAAAATTAACAAAGTTCGTAGTTAAGATGAAATAATATAAAAAAATAACGTTTAAAATATTAAAAAGTGTCTTTAAGAAGGAGATATATAATGTTTCTTACCGGAGATGGCTTAAAACGGCGAAGGACAACAGAAGATAAAAGACAAAGACATGTGGGGGGTAGAAAGGCTACTGACTACAATTAGGGAACAAAACACCGGTCAACCTGCCGGTGTCGAGTCAGAGGAAACTCTATAAGAAAAATGATCGGCCAAGGGAGATAACTATTGAAAGGACTCAACTAAGAGACATAATGCATGTAAAACAACTTTTTACAAAAGAAAACAACTTTTATAATTTATATTGTAATCTGTTTATATTTTTAAAATGTGTTTTTTTAATCTTGAAACTTAACTCTGATGTTTTGTAAGTAAGCTTCTTTTAATTTATTCGATTTCGAACTTTCCCTTTAAAAAAACACACAGACACACACACACACACACACACACACACACACACACACACACACACACACACACACACACACACACACACAAACTTTACAATCTGGTGATGAAACGATACTTTTACTTAAATCGATTTCGACATTTATTTTTAATTTTCTTAAAAAAAAAAAATATCGTTAATTTCTTATTATTTATATGGATAATCCGGCATATTCCCATAGATAGGTACGGGCAATTAATGGCTGTTTCGGCAGGGGCGTATGGTTTTTAACGCCGGTTAATCATAATCATTTTTTTTTAATTTTCGAGTGCTTTTTTTTATTGTATTTGAAAGATTATAATTTAAAGTTAATTTCTCAAAGAAAAAAACGTGTGTGAAATCTGAAAAACACTAAATTTCACGTAAAAAATCATCATAACAAAAATCGCGTTTACATTTTTCTGGCATAAAAGTTTTCTGGAATTATTTCCAAGTTAAGTATTAGGTTAAAGTAATGAATTAATGCAATAAATGTATAAACTTTTGCAAAAAAGTAATAATTATCCCAAAATGTATCAATGGTAGCAACGAGACTCGTCCATTATTCGCATCAAATTAAACTCTCGCGTGTGTGTCTTTATTCCGGTATACTGAGCGACTTTTTTTTCTCTTTTTTGAGTCCAAGATCCCCCTTTCTTCATTTAAAAATGCATAAAAGTTAATTAAATTAATTAATTATACTACTGATAATTTGTTCTTTGAAAAAAAGTTAGCACCATTATTTATTAATATTAATACAGACTTGCAATTGGTTAAGAAAACAATTTATAATCATTGAAAAAGTTACACACTAAAAAATACAGACTTTCGTCAAAATTTATCATAATGTTTACGTTAAATTGAAAGTTGATAAACACAAACAGTTGAAAAGAGGAGGAGGAGGGTGGACAAAACAGACTGGTTTTCTTTTCAATTCAGCGCATGCGTACTTACCGAGATGGAACGTTCGTATAATTTTTGCCATTTTTTAATTAAATTATTTTTCTATGTTCCTGTTTTTCAATTTAATTTTTTTTACTTTATTTTTCACGATTATATAAACATTATTTTATGTTGATAATTATACGTTCTTGCGTGCAATGGAAATATTAGAATCTTACATGTAAAGATTAGGTTAAAAATGTAGAAATAATTTTTGCAATTATAATTTTTTGTGAAAATATTCAATAAACCATGCTAAATTCAATGATAATATTGGTAGTTCGAGAAATGGATTTTTCTTCGAGTTATATCGAATTCATTAATACGGATTTCAGGGGCGTTTTTCGTAATGTTCTTGTACAAATTATTTTAATTTTATTTTATTGTTACAAATTACGATGCTTTATTTATAAATTAAAAAAAAAGTATTGCGTTTTTTTTATTTACTACTGAAAACCATAACTTTAGTCAAGTTTTTTTTGTTCAAACAAAATAATACACTTTTACTAAGATTTAAATAAAAATAATTAGTTCATTATATTCCACGATCATTATTTGATAAATACTCAGATTTTCACTCAAATTGGTTAATTTCCTGATTTTTGGTGAATTTTTAAGTAAAAGGAGGGGTCAAAATGTTTATACATTGTGAGCATCGGCATTCATTTTACCCGTACCTACCCATAGACACGATTGGCAAAATACTCTCTAACCCTAATAAAAAAGGCCCCAAATTTCCTTAATCACCGGTATGTTACTATGTAAAAAGTTTTAAATAAGAAAAACATAACAATATAAGCAGAACATAATAATAATAATAATAATAATAATAATAATAATAATAAATATTTTCTATTTATTTTAAACAATATACATGATTTTTTAACATTTAAAACAATATAATCACATATTTAATAATTAGTTATTAATAATTGAATTGTAATTTATTTATTTTAAGAATGATATTTAAAAAAAATAAATATTGTAATTTATTGAACAAATGACATTATTATTATTATTATTATTATTATTATTATTATTATTATTATTATTATTATTAATGTTAATGGACCACTAGGTGTGTCAGAATTTTGGATAAATTTTTGACACTCTTAACACAAAACTGCGAATAAAATATTAAAAAAACTCGTAATTTCTCTTCTAAAAGTGGGTTGTTTATTTTCTTTATGGAATATACTTCCAAAAAAAAACTATTAAAGTTGTTTAAAAATAATAGAAATATTATTTTTTTATTAAAAAAAAACAGTGTTTAAAAAATGTGTACAAAATGCCGGTGTGCCTGAATGCAGCCAATTTTTTACGTAATAAAATCAATAGCAGTTTATGAGGTAAATATTTTTCAATTTTTAAATTTAAAAAAATCTATCAAATTTTTTCTATTGGTTGAATTTTTACGATATTTTCAGGTTTAATGTGAAATTTTATGTTCTTTCCAATAACCCAAATATAATATTTTAGAGAAACATTTTTTCAACCTCCCCCCCATTTTGAAATGTCTGTTAAAAGTTTGATAATTAATTTATGTGCCAATGTTTTTTATATCACAAATTGAAGATAAAAGATCAATAAAGAAAATATTCTAATTTAAAACAAAAGAAAAAGAATAGTTTTTTTTTTAAATTTACCTGTAAAGCCCAAAGTGTAAAACCTTTTTTTTTACCACATTGATTTTTTAAATGAAAGCTCATGTTATGCTTACATCGTCAAGTAAATACCAGACTCTGACGGCAATTTTTTCTATTTGATTGAATGTTTTCTTTTTTTTTTTTAGATATTTAAAAAAATTTAATCGGTAAAGAAGTAAAATATATTAATCAAAACTCGTGTATCTCATTAAATTTATTTTTTTAAAAGATCGATGAAGCAGACTTTTTGTTCTAGGGAAAAAATTATAAGTGAATGTGCGTTTCCTTTTTAACAACAGAGGATGATGAAAAATACAAATTTTGGTTAACACACGCAATAAAAAAGACACACGCAATAAAAAAGAGACATTATTTATGTCCTTTGGACAAATCCGTATTTCATAAATTTCATTTTAGCAGCAGCAGCAGCTCTTTACAGTGTCGCGCAAAACATGTTGCGAAAATGTGATTTTCTACAGTCGTCGCTTTTAAAAAATCCTTTTATTTAAAAAATACATGCAATTTAAAATATAAATAATAATAAATTCTTAACAATGAAGAATGAAACTACCCATTTAATAGTATATTTTTTAAGTAAGTGATTTTTTTAGCATTTAAATATATACATATATTTATAAGCAAGTCAAAATATGTTGATTTTCTTTATATTTATTGAAAGAAAACCGATTAAAAAACAAATATTGCATAATTTGCTATTAAACATGTTATTTTTTTAAAATTTGGTCTTTGCTCCTTTAATTGAAAAAAAAAATAGGATTTGAATTACATTGTTCAAGTAGTTATAAGCTTCGAAAAATAGTAAGTTGAATTATTAAAGTTATGATCATCATTTTTAATGGCCACTTTCTGATACACCTAATGGAGTGCCACTAAAATTCAAGTTAAGGAGAGACTTACCAGATCTGTCGGATACCCACAAAATCCTTCATTGCCCAATATTTATTCAAATCAAAGTGACTGGAATGATCATCGCAACTGTCTCGTATAAAGAACTTTCAACAGAACAGCGGATATTTATTATCCCAAATCTCGAGGAGCTGCTGTTAGGAAGCCCAGCCATCGAAGCACTTAAGCTCGTAATTGTCCACGTAAACTTGCATACCATCAGCAGCCAAAAACGACCATTCGACAAAAAAAAGAAATGTCAGACCTATTCACAGGCCTAGGTACTTTTGGGGAGGAATATACCATATTGTTACATTAAGATGTGAGTACATACTCAGTACCAACACAACGATACGTACCACTACCCTTGATGGAGAAAACACAGGCAGAGCTCAAGAGAATGGAAAAGCTGGGGGTCATAAGCAAGATTGACACACCAGTCGAATGGTGTTCCCTTATGGTGTTAGTACTAAAACCAAACGGGACAATTAGAATATTTGTATATCTCACAAAGCTCAATAAGTGCGTAAAACGTGAACTCCACATGCTCCCAACGGTCGACCACCTTTCGGCCCATTCCGTTCACTGACGACCTTCATAACTTCATTTGGACGATCCCAATTCAATCGCCTCCCGTTTGGTATTTCATCAGCATGTGAGATCTACCAGAGGCGCATGTCACAAGTACAAGAGACCGTAATTGGATCCATATGCATGCAAGATGACATGTTAGTATATAGAAAACATCAACAAGAACATGATGTCCGGTTGAAAAAGACACTAGAAAAAATTAAGGCTGCTGGCATTAAACTCAATTACAAAAAATGTGAAATATCCAAGCCATCAGTAAAATTTTTGGACATATACTCAGTGCTGATGGCCTGCCACCAAATCCAGAAAGGCTTACAAGTGTCTTCAAATTTCGAACACCAACGAACGTGACAGCAACCCGCCGGTTTCTAGGGATAGTGAATCAATTAGGAAAATTCATTCCAAACATAGCAAACATAACAAACCATTAAAGGATTTATTGAGTCAGAAATACGCGTTTGTTTGTGACAATGCACAACTGGATGCATTCACCTGTGCTATGTTTGTGCAACCTATCAAATGAGATTGTGGTTTCTAGCAACGCTTCATCTAACGGGCTGAGGGCAGTATCATTACAACGACAGGATCACACAAAATTACACCCCATCGCCTACGCTTCACAAGCCATGCCAGAAACTGAAACTCGTTATGCCCAATAGAAAAGGAGGCCCTAGCAATAACATAAGCTTGTGAACGCTTTTCATACTATCTTGTTGGACTACACTTCACAGTGGAGACAGATCACAAACCACTGCTGCCACTACTAGGTAAAAAGGACCTCAATGAACTTCCAGCAAGGATACAGAAGTTTCGAATACGTTTAATGAGGTATGGATACACAATTCGCTACGTTCCTGGTAAGCAATGGATTCACAAACAAGACAAGGACCTAGAAGAGTTACCTGACACTGAAAACATCTGAATGAGTTGACGGAAGCCACCAAAACTGATGAAATCAGCAACTACATATTACAACATGTAAGAAACGGCTGGCCATCAAAGGACCATGTTCCAGCCTCGATTAAACTCTATTAGGCCTACCACAGCAGCATTATGTCTGAGAATAGACTATTGATGTATGACATACGGATCATAGTCCCATCACTGCTGAGACCGACCATCATTGCCAAAATCCACTCCGGTCATCAGAGAATTACCAGGTGCAGACAAAGAGCTCGCCAATCTATATGGTGGCCAGGACTATCTGACCAAATCAAAAGGACTATAGATACGCCGAGCTAAGACATCAATCACCTGAACCCATCATGACAACTGAGCTTCCGACAAGACCATGGCACACTATAGCCTCTGTTTAAGTTGAAAGGTAGCAGATATGTCATAGTTGTCGACTACTTCTCTCGATATGCAGAGATCGGCATGTTTACATCAATGAGTTCCAGTGCAATAATAAAGAGCTTCAAACCTATTTTTGCCAGGCATGGAGTATCTGTCATCCTAGGAACAAACCTAGGAAGCCAATACACTTAAAAAAACTTTACCAAGTTCGCAAACGACTGGGGATGCCAACATGTTAAAACAACCCTCGCTACTCACAAAGCAATGGAGCTGCAGAGGCATGTGTCAAAACAATGAAAAGAATGCTAAAAAACAAAATACCTACATCTTTCTTTGCTTGCACACAGAGCAACACCAATGGACTGTGAACTGTTAATGGACCGACGCCTGAGGAGAAAAGTCCTGACTCACCCGGATCTATTAAACCTCAGATGGCCCGATCTTGAACCAGAAGGCCCAACAAAGACTCACGCACTGCCTATCACATAAAGCTAAAGAGCTAGAACCACTGGAAAATGGTACACCAGTATGGGTCAGAAGCTTCAAACTCCCAAACCAAGAAGGCATTGTTGTTGAAACAGCAAACACACTACATTCTTATATTTTACAGACCAAAGCAGAAGTGGCAATAATCCGAGGCAATCAACGACACATCATACACAAACCACCACAAATAGTCGAGGCTCACAAATTGGAATCCCATGAAGACAGTCGCCCGCCAAGGGAAGAAACCGTCAGAGCAGCATACCCCATCCTCATCTCTGAAGAGTTACACAACAACCAGATCTGGACGTCAGCCAAGACCACCTATCAAGCTAGACATATATATATATATATATATATATATATATATATATATATATATATATATATATATATATATATATATATATATATAAGAAATAATTTTAATAGATATTATATCAAAAAAAGAGAGAGAGATCATATACTGAAACAAATCAAACATTATTAAATGGAAAAAAGGGACATTTTATGTTACTTGCATCGATGGGAGTTACTCCCCTTTGTTCAATGTTTAAAATGTAAACTCTCGGACATGAACGTGAATAAACAAGACTCGGTCGGTCGACCATTTTGGGTCTCAATGATTTGTCTTGTCGTGTTGTTAATGATAGAAACGTTACACTTGTTGTATGGCGTGCTTAACTCGCCTTGCATATATACTTTTCCACTAACACTATATACTCAGGGATGGCTTCCCGCTTGTGCAACAAAGCTTTTTGAGGAATTTGGTTTTAATGATTGATATTTTGCAAGAAATGTCATAACACAGTAATACTCTCCAAGTAAGAAACAAAACTTTGTTTCGAGAAGAAAACCTCATAAAAATATTTATCAAAGCATTGGAATTGCTGAAAGATAATGTAGATAAACATGAAAAGCAAATTGATGAGAAAGAGTTGCTTCTGATGACTTCAAAGACATTCAATTCACTGACAATAGACGATTTGTCTGCCTCATCAAAAGTTACTGAAAGCAGTAATAGATAACATGAAGAAAAAAATCATTGTTGATGAACATCTTAAAGCAACAGTGATCAAGAAAACATTATTGAACTTTTCAACTTGATTGTTAATGATCATCTTAAACCAACAAAGTGAGCAAGAAAACTTGATTGAACTTTTCAACTTGATTGAGGAAAGCACTTGTAAAGTAGAAGAAATGCAAGTTCCCTGGATTGCAGCTGAACAACGACTTGGCAAACTCGGTCATATCTTGCATCATGAAATCAGTTTGAATGACTTCAGAGACTTTGTGGAGAATGTTCTTAGAAAGATCTGTAATTTCAAGAAAATTAATGCCACAAAGTGAAAAAGTAGAAAGAGCAAAGAACATCACCAATACTTTAGCAATAACAATAATAGTTTTCTTTGCCATTACTTTGGTTATGTGTACATTCGTTTTTCTCTCATGCATATTATAGTGAAATTACAAAACTGATGGAAATCTTCTTGAGTTTCATATGACTACACTAGATAAGATTGTATTAAGTTTTATTTAATAAATATTCTTCAGTAATACTACAGAGGTTAAGATGAATATTATTATCTTTTCTATTAAGTTTTATTTAATATATATTCTTCAGTAATACTACAGAGGTCAAGATGAATATTATTATCTTTTCTATTAAGTTTTATTTAATATATATTCTTCAGTAATACTACAGAGGTCAAGATGAATATTATTATATTTTCTATTAAGTTTTATTTAATATATATTCTTCAGTAATACTACAGAGGTCAAGATGAATATTATTATCTTTTCTATTAAGTTTTATTTCATATATATTCTTCAGTAATACTACAGAGGTCAAAATGAATATTATTATCTTTTCTATTAAGTTTTATTTAATATACATTCTTCAGTAATACTACAGAGGTCAAGATGAATATTATTACTTTTCTATTAAGTTTTATTTCATATATATTCTTCAGTAATACTACAGAGGTTAAGGTGAATATTATTATCTTTTCTATTAAGTTTTTTTTAATATACATTCTTCAGTAATACTACAGAGGTTAAGATGAATATTATTACTTTTCTATTAAGTTTTATTTCATATATATTCTTCAGTAATACTACAGAGGTCAAGATGAATATTATTATCTTTTCTATTAAGTTTTATTTAATATATATTCTTCAGTAATACTACAGAGGTTAAGATGAATATTATTATCTTTTCTATTAAGTTTTATTTCATATATATTCTTCAGTAATACTACAGAGGTCAAGATGAATATTATTATCTTTTCTATTAAGTTTTATTTCATATATATTCTTCAGTAATACTACAGAGGTTAAGATGAATATTATTATCTTTTCTATTAAGTTTTATTTCATATATATTCTTCAGTAATACTACAGAGGTTAAGGTGAATATTATTATCTTTTCTATTAAGTTTTATTAATATATATTCTTCAGTAATACTGCAGAGGTTAAGATGAATATTATTATCTTTTCTATTAAGTTTTATTAATATATATTCTTCAGTAATACTACTGAGGTTAAGATGAATATTATTCTTTTCTATTAAGTTTTATTTAATATACATTCTTCAGTAATACTACAGAGGTTAAGATGAATATTATTATCTTTTCTATTAAGTTTTATTTAATATATATTCTTCAGTAATACTACAGAGGTTAAGATGAATATTATTTTTTTTCTATTAAGTTTTATTTCATATATATTCTTCAGTAATACTACAGAGGTCAAGATGAATATTATTATCTTTTCTATTAAGTTTTATTTAATATACATTCTTCAGTAATACTACAGAGGTTAAGATGAATATTATTATCTTTTCTATTAAGTTTTATTTAATATACATTCTTCAGTAATACTACAGAGGTCAAGATGAATATTATTTTTTTCTATTAAGTTTTATTTCATATATATTCTTCAGTAATACTACAGAGGTCAAGATGAATATTATTATCTTTTCTATTAAGTTTTATTTAATATATATTCTTCAGTAATACTACAGAGGTTAAGATGAATATTATTATCTTTTCTATTAAGTTTTATTTCATATATATTCTTCAGTAATACTACAGAGGTCAAGATGAATATTATTATCTTTTCTATTAAGTTTTATTTAATATACATTCTTCAGTAATACTACAGAGGTCAAGATGAATATTATTTTTTTCTATTAAGTTTTATTTAATATACATTCTTCAGTAATACTACAGAGGTTAAGATGAATATTATTATCTTTTCTATTAAGTTTTATTTAATATACATTCTTCAGTAATACTACAGAGGTTAAGATGAATATTATTATCTTTTCTATTAAGTTTTATTTAATATATATTCTTCAGTAATACTACAGATGTCAAGATGAATATTATTATCTTTTCTATTAAGTTTTATTTAATATATATTCTTCAGTAATACTACAGAGGTCAAGATGAATATTATTATCTTTTCTATTAAGTTTTATTTCATATATATTCTTCAGTAATACTACAGAGGTTAAGATGAATATTATTATCTTTTCTATTAAGTTTTATTTAATATACATTCTTCAGTAATACTACAGAGGTTAAGATGAATATTATTATCTTTTCTATTAAGTTTTATTTAATATATATTCTTCAGTAATACTACAGAGGTCAAGATGAATATTATTATCTTTTCTATTAAGTTTTATTTAATATACATTCTTCAGTAATACTACAGAGGTTAAGATGAATATTATTATCTTTTCTATTAAGTTTTATTTAATATACATTCTTCAGTAATACTACAGAGGTTAAGATGAATATTATTATCTTTTCTATTAAGTTTTATTTCATATATATTCTTCAGTAATACTACAGAGGTTAAGATGAATATTTTTTATCTTTTCTATTAAGTTTTATTTAATATATATTCTTCAGTAATACTACAGAGGTCAAGATGAATATTATCTTTTCTATTAAGTTTTATTTCATATATATTCTTCAGTAATACTACAGAGGTCAAGATGAATATTATTATGTTTTCTATTAAGTTTTATTTAATATATATTCTTCAGTAATACTACAGAGGTCAAGATGAATATTATTATCTTTTCTATTAAGTTTTATTTCATATATATTCTTCAGTAATACTACAGAGGTCAAGATGAATATTATTATCTTTTCTATTAAGTTTTATTTAATATACATTCTTCAGTAATACTACAGAGGTTAAGATGAATATTATTATCTTTTCTATTAAGTTTTATTTCATATATATTCTTCAGTAATACTACAGAGGTCAAGATGAATATTATTATCTTTTCTATTAAGTTTTATTTAATATACATTCTTCAGTAATACTACAGAGGTTAAGATGAATATTATTATCTTTTCTATTAAGTTTTATTAAATATATATTCTTCAGTAATACTACAGAGGTCAAGATGAATATTATTATCTTTTCTATTAAGTTTTATTTAATATACATTCTTCAGTAATACTACAGAGGTCAAGATGAATATTATTATCTTTTCTATTAAGTTTTATTTAATATACATTCTTCAGTAATACTACAGAGGTTAAGATGAATATTATTATCTTTTCTATTAAGTTTTATTTCATATATATTCTTCAGTAATACTACAGAGGTTAAGATGAATATTATTATATTTTCTATTAAGTTTTATTTAATATATATTCTTCAGTAATACTACAGAGGTCAAGATGAATATTATTATCTTTTCTATTAAGTTTTATTTCATATATATTCTTCAGTAATACTACAGAGGTTAAGATGAATATTATTTTCTTTTCTATTAAGTTTTATTTAATATATATTCTTCAGTAATACTACAGAGGTTAAGATGAATATTATTATCTTTTCTATTAAGTTTTATTTCATATATATTCTTCAGTAATACTACAGAGGTCAAGATGAATATTATTATCTTTTCTATTAAGTTTTATTTCATATATATTCTTCAGTAATACTACAGAGGTCAAGATGAATATTATTATCTTTTCTATTAAGTTTTATTTAATATATATTCTTCAGTAATACTACAGAGGTCAAGATGAATATTATTATCTTTTCTATTAAGTTTTATTTAATATATATTCTTCAGTAATACTACAGAGGTCAAGATGCATATTATTATCTTTTCTATTAAGTTTTATTTAATATATATTCTTCAGTAATACTACAGAGGTCAAGATGAATATTATTATCTTTTCTATTAAGTTTTATTTAATATATATTCTTCAGTAATACTACAGAGGTCAAGATGAATATTATTATCTTTTCTATTAAGTTTTATTTAATAAATATTCTTCAGTAATACTACAGAGGTCATGATGAATATTATTATCTTTTCTATTAAGTTTTATTTAATATATATTCTTCAGTAATACTACAGAGGTCATGATGAATATTATTATCTTTTCTATTAAGTTTTATTTAATATATATTCTTCAGTAATACTACATAGTATTATCTTTTCTAGCAAATTAAAACAATAAGAATGAAGTAAAATAAAATATTTATTTCTAAATAAGATTCTACTAAGTTTATATAATTTATATGTATGTATGGGTATATGTTTTCATGTTTGTTAACAAAGTACGCGTGAAAAAATCAGCAGCAGCTATAGGATAGCTGGCATGTGAAGATATTAGCAGCAGACATTAAAGCATGTATGCAAATTCGCAAATGTGCATCACACGAAATGGAGAGAAAAATACACTTTGTTATCAAGGGCAGAAGTGAAATGCAAGTTAGGAAAAATGGACGAAGGTGAGAAATTTTTTTCTGAATCAGCATTTCCATTATTTAGTTAAATGTTTTGTGCATTAACATTTTTTACTTTTGATTTCTTGGTCTTTTTATTTTAACTTTCTCATGTTTCCCTTTATGTATTCTATATGTTGATAAACTTATTGTGTGATTTTTATCATGTGCCATTTTCATTATTAATTCACTTGTTACATTGTATCTGTGCCATTATTACGTAAACATATTGGAATTTACCGCTAGATTTCGGTTCCCTTTTGTGGTTGTGAGAATCCTATAAACTGTGTCTAATTATTCTGCTATGGTAACTCATGTATTTAGATTAATATCGAAGTATATTATTTGTTTTTGTTAAGTAAGTTATTATCGCAAGCATTGCATCGATAGGTGTATCAGAATTTTTTGTGAAATTTTGACAGTCCTAACACAAAACTGCGAATAAAATATTTTTACAAAATTCGTAATTTCTCTTCTAAAAGTGGGTTGTTTATTTTCTTTATGGAATATACTTCCAAAATAAACAATTAAAGTTGTTTAAAAAATAATAGGAATATTATTTAAAAAAAAACAGTGCATCTGTGCCATTATTACCTAAATTCATTTTCGCAGCCAGATTTTCGGTGCCCTGTTGTGGTTGTGAAAATCTTATTAACTCTGTGTAATCTTTCTGCTATGGTATACGTATAAACAACCCATGTATTTAGTATATTATGTGTTGCTGTTAAGTAATTGTTAAGCTATTATCGCAAGAATTACATCGCTCTTACAAAGTGTGGTTGAGTTTATTGCCTTTAACTTTAATAGCTACTTGTTTAGTACTGACCAGACTATGTGTATAATTGGAACAGACTATATCTTTGCGGGATCTCAGATTAGGGTGCAACGTTTTGTGAAGTTCGATTTTTGCTGGTGTGGGAGGAATGTAAAAAGTCTGATCTTCGTTCTTTATTATTTTATATTGCCATCGACTTATTACTTGTGTTTTGAACGTATATAAAGACGTTGTCAAGCGTCTGAACCATAAAACATGCCTTGGAAGCCTCGTCCGCATTCCACAGGAGAGGTTTCTCAAAATATTAGCAATAATTATAAGCGATCGGCGAAAGCCAAAGCCAAGTATATGTTTTGCTTCATGAATCCATTATCCCAGGCATTATTTATTTATTTTAGATAACAAAATTTATATTATTTATTGTGTGAAGTATAGCAAGGGTACTAAGAAGGCTGTTTGCAGCTGGATTAATTTGACATTTTTGAGAGCTTAATTCTGAATAGGAATTGACTTTGTGTCTTACTTATTCTATTATAGTATTTCAGCGTAGTGTTTGCAGACTTGCTGCCGTCAGAGGGCGAATGTGTTTCTTTTCTATCACAGCATTTGTTTCATTTTTCTAAAACTAGATTCCGATTGTAAAATGAATTTGCTGTCTTGTTAAGCATATGACCAAATGCAGATTTTACATGGAATTCAAATGTTGTATGTTGTTGTGCAGAAGGTTTGAATTATATATTAACTATATACGATGACTTGTAATGTTATAGAAGACGTTCTCATTTCGTTCTTCCTCTCGTCTGTCGACCCCATCGAAGTGCAAAACAAATAAAAGAAATAATTTAAAACTTTTTTTGACATTTTTTTCTGTGCTTTCCATTATACATGACACATCTTGACAGAACTGTCACCGGCTAGCGGGAATTCATTGTCGTCTGCTCTCTTTTTCCTACTGTTCATGCTGTCACGTCAATCCCAATCAACTCTCTATCTTACTGTCCTTACTTTTATCCATGCGTGACGCCAACAGTCCTGCTCCTCTCTCTATATTTCACTGCAGCGACTGCTGTCTATGCAATAACGCAGCATCCTATGGTACAGAATCACATCCCACCACAAAATTATTACCAAGGATTTTCTTAGAGTGATTAAATTTCATTTTGTGTGTATGGATGAGCATGCTATATTTGAGTATAGCAAAATAAATAAGCCAGCATAATACCTACATATACTTTGTAGTGGTGATTAAATCGTCATTTCCAAAAGCAAGTTAGTTCTCACAAGAACGTGGTAACTCAAAATATTCCTAACATTCAACAATTGTTATAAACTAGGAGATAAATATATATGTATTGGGACTGTATGACTGAACGATTGTTTTTAGTTTGTATGAATTTGGATGGGGGTTAGTCGTACTTCTCAGTATAACCTGTTGACAAATGAGAATATGGCATGTTGCAGGTGGCGTAATTGAAAGTTTTGTTCCCTAGAAAAATGTCACATGATATGAAAATAAGTATCTCACATGTTTGAGGATAAAAGAGAGTTTCCAGAAAGTCTGAATAAAGAATCGAGACAGAAAAGATGTCTGGTCGTCTGTGCTTCTCGGTTACGATCTTTAAGACTTACTATGAAAAACCGATTAAGAAGAAATGAGTTAATTTGATATTGGTATTTCCTACTATGAACATTCTCTCTTTACATACAACCTTCGAAAATCAGCAAATCTTCATTATTTTTTACTACATGTGTAACTTTTGTTCATTTAGTTTAGGTAGAGTGAGGGTCAGGGGTCAACAACCACATATCACGGCAAGTCAGGAACAATAATTAAATCGTTTATAAAACAAAGAACTTGCTCGCTTTAGGGCGAAACAACACGTGAGAAAGAACTATGCATTTATGAAAATTACTTACATGTGCATATTATTCACAACTTATTAAAGAACCTTTACTGATTGAAAATAACTATTATATCTTATAAAATTGTTGATATAAACATGTTTTGTTATAAAATTTCGTTTTCTTCAATTTTCCTCATTCTGTTTGTTTTTAATAAGTCCTTAATAATTGGTGACCGTAATATGCATTAATGTTTAATTTATTTCCTTTATAATAAATATGCACGTCACAATGTATTCTTCTCCAACTAATCTAGCAATGGTTATCGTAAAAATATTAATTGGAAAAAAGAAACAACTTTTTAATGTTAAATTATGTGTTCGTGGTAAAAATAACAATACAGAATAAAACTATTTAATCCAAAATTAAATTAATAAAAATATCTAACATTTTAACTTTATTTCACGTTTTCGCTCCTCGAACAAAAGAAAAAGGTTAAGAAATGATTTAATATTTAATGAAGTTTATTTAGAATTACACTTCACACAAGTATTTTCATCCGATAATAATAGATACATTTATTCTAAGTAGAAAGACTCATTCACATAAATATAAAACAGTCCACAAAATATAATTCGTTCACATAAATATAAAACGATCCCACAAACTACAACTTCTACACAACTTACTATCTACATCCAGGTTGTAAATAGCTAATCAGTTTATAATTGTTGAATAGCTTTTGTAGAAGTGCGGAAATTGAGAAATAAAGCTGCATTATCTGGAAAACACTTTCCTTTCAAAATCATGGTGAGTGTTCTCCATAGTCTTCAGTTGTTGGTCCGATTACTCTGAAGAATTCACATGATTTTAAGTTGGCAGAATACATGGGTTGGTTGCCATTACCTTTGAAAGTGCAGTGGCATTTGAATCGCTTGTTTGCGCCTATACACTGTCCTTAGATCATCTACATCAGCGTTACCTTCTCCTAGATGTGTTTACTAAGATAAAAGGTGCATCTCTACCAGTGAATTAATGCAACACCAGATACCAACCTGAACAATTTTTATGACACGACGCAGTACATACATATTACCTTTCAAAATCATGGTGAGTGTTCTCCATAGTCTCAGTTGTTGGTCTGATTCCTCTATATACGATGAATTATAATGTTATAGACATCACATGATTTTAAATTGGCAGAATACATGGGTGGGTTGCCATAACCGTTGACAGTGCAGTGGCATCTGACTCGCCTGTTTGCACCTATTCACTGTCCTTAGACAATCTAAATCAGAGTTAGCTTCTAGATGCATGTCGACGAAAGACGAAAGGTGAATTAATGCACCACTAGATACCAACCTTGATATTTTTTTCATGACTCGACGTGGAACATACAGCACCTAGCTTTCCCAAAAAGGCTTTCTCTATGGCTTACTATTGCCTCATCCGTGACAGATGGATAGCAACCAGATCTAGGTGCTGCTACAGATGTCATGACATTGAGATTCACTATGCCAGCATTTTACAAGAATAATATAATGTGACATCATTTCTTTTAATTTTATCAAAAAGTTCCTGTGGTGTGCGTGATTTCAAATAAGACAACTGATCACTGCATGACACTTGACAGGCTTCATTTTACGTTTAACTAATTTCAAACACTTGTAAATCAGGAACAATTAGCTTAGTGTTGTCATTTGGCACACTATCCATAGAGATATAAATCATTGCATATGCAACATTTCTACTAGATCAAACAAACAGAAGTGAGTCAGGGTCATGATTTATTGAGCATCCCTTGTATTTCAAATATTTTGCAGAATAAACATTTTTATGAAAACAATGGTAAAAAGTTAAGTAGATATTTAGACATGAATACTCTCTATAAAATAGACGTTTTATTAAGATTTATAAAATTTAAAAGCAAAAGTAAAAATCTGTTAAAACTTGACCTCGGCATAAAAGAATGTGTGTAATTTCGGGTGATTTTAAAAGATTTACATGAGAATAAAAATTTTTAACACAATAATTTTTAACACAATAAAACCAACACAAATATAACAAGAATAATTTAAAAGATTTTAAAGATTTACATGAGAATAAAAACTTTGTTTTTAAAAGACAATTATTAACAAAATCAAAGTTTTAAAGATTTAACGCAATAATTTTTGACACAATAATTTTTAACACAATAATTTTTAACACAATAAAACCAACACAAATATAACAAGAATGATTTAAAAGATTTTAAAGATTTACATGAGAATAAAAACTTTGTTTTTAAAAGAAAGTTATTTACAAAGTTTTGGAACACAATGTTTTACACAATAATACCAACACAACAAGAACGATTTTAAAGATTTACATTGTGGATTGAACATACAACCAAATGCTATAAATTGATGTTATGACAGACATTCGATTCTTAATGCCTTGCTTTAATTTCTCATATAAGCTGATTTCAAAGAAATAGAAAATTCATAAAAACAGATGCCAGATATTCTCAAAATATCAAACAATACAGAAGAGCTACATTACAAAAATATTTTCAGTTTCTATTGTGTTTAAATATTTCTTAAGATTTTTCCCCATGTAAGGCTCCCTCTTCAACTCTATATAAGATACATAAATATTTAAATGTTCTATTAAGATTATTTTGTCTTCCGTATGTTTTTGCACCAAATGTAAAGAACAACAGACTTCACAGGAATTTTTTTCCCTTTTTTAAAATTTATTTTATTTAAGCGAGTGATGGTGCATCCTATTGGATGCCAGGGATTCACCATTTATTTCATGCATTTCAACTTAGCGATCTTATTAAAATTATCCCTCGTTTTAGTGAAATGGGTTGAATCTCTCTTGCACTTGGTTCGCCAAGTATATTTGCCAGGTAGTTTTTGTCTAATTTCAATTGCTCCTATAAGTACTAGAATAGAAATTTCTAGATGTATGAATCGTAGAGTCGTAGTCAGTGGTGTATGACATGTCCAACTTTTGTTCCCATTTTCTTATCATTTTGTTTTCGCTTGGGATGGGGTATTCTACCGGATACCAAACATTCTCCAATTAGATAAGTTTAGTTACTCCAACCGAGAGATCTTTTTAAGGATTCTAACTGTCGCTTTAAGTGCTATTGATGTATTTCTCTTGCACTTGGTTCATCTGGTATATTTGCCAAATAGTTTTTGACATTCTTTTCATTAGCTTGGTGGCTCCTTTAATGTCTGGTATGATTGATACTTTTTTAAGATTCCAGTTCCTTCTCATGTCCTACATAAGTTTATTTTGTTATTTTCTTCCCTCTGCTCTATTAAGACCAGCATCATAAGTGACGCTTACTTCAACTAGAATTGCAACTTTCTCCCTTTGTCAGAGTTAATAACCCCATTTCCTAGGTATGTAGCTGTAGGACCGAAAAAAGTTGAAGTAGGTGAAAAAATGGAACCAATACTTAAGAAGAATTTAGTTTTTTTCCTGTATGTCTTTTCATATGAGTCGACAAATTTGACTTCTGTGCAAAAGAAGAACCACATACTTCACAACAATGTGGTTTCTCTCCCGTATGTGTTTTTAAATGAGTCAAAAAATTTGACTTCTGTGCAAAAGAAGAACCACATATTTCACATGAGTGTGGTTTCTCTCCGGTATGTGTTTTCATATGAGTCAACAAACTTGACCTCTGTGCAAAAGCAGTACAACATACTTCACAGGAATGTGGTTTCTCTCCTGTATGTGTTTTAATATGATTCCACAAAGTAGATTTCTGCGCAAAAGAAGAACTACATACTTCACAAGAATGTCGTTTGTCTCCCGTATGTGTTTTCATGTGACTCAACAAACGTGACTTATAGGCAAAAGAAAAACCACATACTTCACAAGAATGTGGCTTGTCTCCCGTATGTGTTTTTATATGAGACAAGAAAGTTGATTTATATGCAAAAGAAGAACCACATACTTCAGAAGAATGTGGTTTCTCTCCCATATGTGCTTTTAAATGATTTAACAAACTTGACTTCTGTGCAAAAGAAGAACTACATACTTCACAGGAATGTGGTTTATCCGCTGTATGTGTTTTCATATGAGTCAACATATTTGACTTCTGTGCAAAAGCAGAACCACATACTTCACATGAATATGGAGATTCTGCAAGCCAATCCAAACATGGAATATCATTCTCTGCAAGGAAATCTTTACATTACCAGCTGTGTTAATGGAGCATACAGATCATATTATCATCCAAATTCCGGCCAAAGTAGTGTAGAAATTGCTCAGTCAACATATTAATGTACTTTGACGAATTAATTCGACCTTGAAAGCGAAATATAGGCCCTTTGGTACTAATAACGCCCTACCTCTATTAACTTGCAACTGTGCACCTAGAATTAATGCCGATTACTTTATTAGATAACCCAGAAAGGTGGAGATCACAAGGAGAAAGTCGAAGCATATGGACTAAATGTATACGTTGTATAACCTGCAACGACAACAATTACGATTAGAGATGCTTCGTTGCCTAAAAGGTAGATAGTTTAAGCTAGGTTAAAGCTCATTTTTTGCTGCAGTTTTTGCCTTATCGAACACTACAATACTTCAATTAAAAGTCAAATAGGAACAGTAAAATTATAGAGGAATAAAATATGAATCAAATGAGGTGTGAGGTTGTTTAAACAGTTGCATGCAATTTAGCTTAAATTTGCAATTTACTTTATTAGATAAACCAGAAAGCTTAAATTTGCAGTTTTTGAAAAAATGTCAAGTGCGGGGTTTCTTTTTGGCGTCACCATATATACGGATATATAGAAACTTTTCACTACTTATTGCTATATTATTTATAATAAATCGTTCCCATATCTTGTTAAATACTATACTAGGCTTAGTAATTCATCATCACCCAGAATATATATGTTTTCTTTAAGCCAGATTACTCTTTATTGTTCACCTCTATTTATAATTTTTACTTCATCGCATAAGGGTAGATGGGTTCCCCTTTACATCCATATATATTTTGACATAACTGATTTTTCAATCTCTCCAATGTTTTTCTAACCTTACTGTTAGTGAATGACATGGCTCACATTTGTATAATTTTCCACATTTACATGGAATCTCTTAGTCATGATGCTTTCATAAGCTTGATACTATCCGGATGTTTTATAGATTACAAATTCTTTCAATTTTTGTTGTCAATATATGGTATAAAAGCTTTTATTCATATTAAATAAGGACAGTATTCAGAAGCAATTTGACTATCATGAAAGATTTTGTGTTGCTCTCTGGTGGAGGGTTTTTCTTAAACTTTCTACCCCATTTTAATATATTGTTATTAGTATATATTGCTTTTGCTCGGTGTTTTAGGAAACATGCTAGTTTCTGTACATAATATAGATTGTGAGAATTAAAGTTTTGATACTGGCTAGATATTTAAAGATATATAGAGTGTCATTAGAGTCTTTTAATGATGTTAACCTCATGTGGCATGACATGGCTTGGAAAATAATAGAGACAAGAGTTTAATTGGTGTAACGTGTTTAATATGCACACATGCAAACACAGGCATACCAGCAGGTAGAAAATCCACTGAAGGATGGAGTAAGGCTGTCAGAATTGATATCGTAAGTGGTAAAAAGTTAGTTATATTTCACAGGTTCAGCTGTCGAAGGTGAGTGAAATATACAGCCTAGAGAAAAAGGCAAAAACGAGAGAGGCCTACAGTAAGTCATCGTACAAAGTATACAAGTTTTACAAAAAACATTTTTGACCAGTTATTCTAACAAAGAATAAGGGAGCCTGAACGAACCATAAACACACGATAAAGAAATTTTCTGTGAAGTGCAGCAAAATTAAAAAAAAAACAAAACAATAATTTTTTGGATTTTTTTATTCTCCTGTTTCTGCTCAAAAAATATATATACATACATAAATAGGCATATAAATATATATATATATATATATATATATATATATATATGCATGTGATGCACAAAAGATGAAAAAAAGATATATACTAGGATTCTTTATTCAGTGATAGGGAGGTAAGGACCGTCGTGATGAGACATGAGCCACAAGATCTATCAGAAAGCCATAGCAAAAGTTAAATGGAAGATCTGGCTCGGCATAAGGCAGGACTATAAAGTAAAGCCCATGTAGGTTTGTCACATGAGACAGTGGATTCTAGTTGAGATTATGGGTCAGCCAGTCCCCAAAGATATAGAGACAGACGTAAAAGTGGAAACAAATTAGGGAGTAAATAGGCAGGTAGATAATTAGATATTAGTTATTGTGACGAGGTGGGCCATATACAGAGATTCTGCAGGAAGCATATCCAAGGAAACCGAGGCGTTTAATCCCTGTGATGCCTAATAAATGGAACAAGGGCATCTATGCACATAGTGTGAAAAATGGGCGCATCAAACTCCTTTTCAATAAACATTCAGGGAAAGAATTATAGAGCTCTGTTGGATAGGGGAGCAGAGGTGTCAGTAATAAAATTTTTTAAAGCACTTATACAGGGACCTAACTATATGGTAAAAACATTAGTTTAAGAACAGCTAATGGGTCCCAATTAATTGGAGAATGTCTCGTTCGATTAAGATTAGGAATAGGAAGTTAGCCTATCTCGAAGGACTTCTTTGTTACAGAGAACCTCTACACAAGTGTTATATTAAACTTAAGAAAAATTGGTTAGGATGTATTTTGATTTAGAAGCAATAAGAATATTTGACGAGTATATCGCCTTGGAAGATGATGCCCATATTTCATAAATAGTTCAGTTAGCACAGAAAATTACATTAAAACACCAGCATCTACATGCATACTTGAGAGGGAGCTGCAAAATAACTAAGTGTAGTGTGACTGATAACATTATCGAGATTACCATGAATGATGAACAAAAGAGAAAAATTTGAAGGGAATAAAAATATCTCAAGAATTCAAGTTGGAAGTTGATATGTTGCTGAAGTAGAATAGAGATTTATTGGGGCTGAATCGATAAGCTGGGGAAGCGTATCAATACTGGAAACATGAACTCATTAGAGACCCCAGTACTGAAAATTACTAAAGCAATAAAAGTTGGTAGACTTAGGGAATAGACTAAATGCCCACATTTCATCAATAGTTTAATTACTGGCCATTGACGGAAATATTTCTCAAAATTAGATCTAAAATCAGAATACTGACAGGTTTAATTAATTAAGGACGATTAAACGGAAACTATGTTCACCTATCACCAGGGTTTATTTCAGTTTAAGCTGATACCGCTCAGACTTGCAAATGCATCAAGAGTCTTTGAGGAATTAATGTTCATAGTTATACAGGGACAGCAAGATTATGCATTACTGTAGTTGAACGATATTTTAAGATTCTCAGATACGATCATATAAATAGTTGCGAGTTTGCTATTTATTTAATTTTCTCACATACGATGGAAAGTCATTTAGATCACATAGATAGGGTACAAGCCAGTTTACATAAGCACAACTTCAGGTTGGAAGCCATAAAGTGTGAGGGATTTTAGGAGAGAAGTACAGTATCTGGGGTTCAAAGTAAATGAACATGGTATAGAGCCAAACCTTGACAATAGACGAGATAGTGTATTATTGTTGAAACCCAATAAGAGATTTCATCAACATCACGTCATATTATCAAGGATTTATAAAAAAATTTCCGAGACAATAAAACTATTATTTTGCTTGACGAGAAAATATGCGACGTTCCAATGGAATAACACAGTGTGCTCTTTGATGTTTGCCTAAAAATAAAGTTTCAGATATGGTTATTCAGTTATATATTATATATGTTTATACTGTTATATATTATATGTAATATATATGGTTATACTGTTATATATTATATGTTATATATGTTTATACTGTTATATATTATATGTTATATATGTTTATACTGTTATATATTGTATGTTATATATGTTTATACTGTTATATATTATATGTTATATATGTTTTTACTGTTATATATTATATGTTATATATGTTTATACTGTAATATATTATATGTTATATATGTTTATACTGTAATATATTATATGTTATATATGGTTATACTGTTATATATTATATGTTATATATGTTATACTGTTATATATTATATGTTATATATGTTTATACTGTAATATATTATATGTTATATATGTTTATACTGTAATATATTATATGTTATATATGGTTATACTGTTATATATTATATGTTATATATGGTTATACTGTTATATATTATATGTTATATATGTTTATACTGTTATATATTGTATGTTATATATGTTTATACTGTTATATATTGTATGTTATATATGGTTATACTGTTATATATTATATGTTATATATGTTATACGGTTATATATTGTATGTTATATATGGTTATACTGTTATATATTATATGTTATATATGTTTATACTGTTATATATTGTATGTTATATATGTTTATACTGTTATATATTATATGTTATATATGTTATACGGTTATATATTATATGTTATATATTGTTATACTGTTATATATTATATGTTATATGTTTATACTGTTATATATTATATGTTATATATGTTTATACTGTTATATATTATATGTTATATATGTTATACGGTTATATATTATGTTATATATTGTTATACTGTTATATATTATATGTTATATATGTTTATACTGTTATATATTATATGTTATATATGGTTATACTCTTATATATTATATGTTATATATGGTTATGCTGTTATATATTAAATGTTATATATCTTTATACTCTTATATATGTTATATATGGTTATGCTGTTATATATTAAATGTTATATATCTTTATACTCTTATATATTATGTTATATATAGATATACTTATGATTATGTTGATCCTGAAAAGGACAACTGATAGTACACAGATTCATCTAATCATGTATTTGGGGAATGTCTCTCGCAAATTTTCATATGATCAGAGGAAGTGTAAAGAGGTTAAAAATCTAATAAAAAAGTTACTTGTTCTGACATAAAGTTATTGATCTGCAGACGAGATGGTCGACTATAGAAAAAGAATAATACACGATACACAACGCCCTTAATAAGTCGACTCACTATTTGCAAAGTGCAAAGTTCCTTATCTATAGTGATCACAGATCGCTAGAATATTTAGAATATTTGTCTATACAGAAAAGGAAAATACAGATGTGGACCTTTTTAGACAATGACGTTCCCAGGTAGAGATAGATGGTAGGAATTACTTGGTAGCTGCGATAAACTTGAATCTTTGCATTTCCAGATAAATTAACAGAAAACTATTTGGAATACTTATGCATGTACACAGTTTCTAATACATCGATCCCTCATATTGAAACCACTAGACAAGAATACAAACATTTAATTAAAGAAAGGAGAAAACAACAACTAAATATCCAAAAAGCTTAAAAAAGAAAACTTTTATGATTACAACTTTTATAAGTTTTTGGGGTGCTGAAAACGAATATATGCTTTAAGAGTGGTGCAGAGAAGTAGTTTTCATATGAAAAATGTACTTTTTTTTTAAAAGTGGGGTATCACTTTTCATTATAAATTCAACGCAAAATGAGCACCCACTTTATGGGAACCTAGTGAGGTGAGATAAAATTTCTTTTTCAAATTTCATATTTCAATAAAGCCCGAGGACATTAAAGAACATAAAAAGAGAAAAATCTGCATACAAATATGTGTTATTCCTTATGTTATCAGTGGTGACCATTTCTGTATGTGTAAGCATATGCATATTTTTGCCGCAAAGTAGTTTTCTTATTATTAAGCAGTGTAATTCCTTATGTTATCAGTGGTGGCCAATTCTTTACATTGTATAATATTCGAAAAACGATTTGTTTGTGACAAAGTTTAATGGATATTCGTTTTCAGCATACAAAGAACTATAGAAATCGTCATGTGATTGTTAAAGTAAAAAGTAAGTAACAAATTACTAAAATGGCTTTCAGGCAGCCTCCCCCCCCCAAATTATCATCGTGTGGCCTGAAAGTGGGTGCTCATTTGGTGCTAGTGCACTTTTTGATCTGCACTATTTTAAAAATAGAATTTTCGAGTTTAATTAAAGTTTTATATCGTTTTTTTTTATAAAATTGTAAGGTTAAAGAACAGAATAGGTACAACGCACCCTCCTCTCTCCATGTTAAGAATGACATTATAAAAATAACATTATTATTTCAGCATGGATCAATAAGTGCACTAGTACCGCTCATTTTATATTAAATTTATATTTAAAAAAAAAAAGTGATTTCCACTTTTGGAAAAAGTAATTTCCTCATATCATGTAATATAATTCTCTGCGCCACTTTTGAATTATATAAAAGTTTTCATTGTAAAGATTTTGGATATTTTTTTTTTTTTTTTTTTTGCTTTACGTCAGATTCTAGACATTGATCGTTTTTTTTTATGTTTAAGTATTGAAAATAAAATAATAGATTAATGATAATAATTCATTGGGAAAATTGAAAAAAAGATGAAAACAAAAACCATTAAACAATGAAAAACATTTAAGATTTATATTTTTTTTCTTTAGTAAACAAAAAAATATTAGTTAACATATTTAAAATTTATAAAATTACTACTTTCTTTCGTAACCGATAAAGAAGTTTTTTTATGTTTAATTCAATATTGAAAACAAAAAAAAACAATCGATAGCGAAAAATTTGTCAACAAATAAATCAACATTTTCATTAGGATTATTCGCTTAGTAAATGTAGTTATCTCCCTTACATTTTAACGTATTCTGCAAATGCGCAAAAATCGAGACAAAATTCATGTAGTAATACTTACGTTTTTGTTTTATAATCTGCTTCGATTAACCTTATCTGCTTTTATAAAGGAAACGATTTTTCAAATGTGATTGACTTTAAAATCTTTAAAAAGTTAACATTCAAGATGACGAACGGAAAAGCAAGTTCGCAGAAAACAAAATTGATGAGGAAAAATAAAAAAATAAATCATTTCGAAATAAAGCCGACCTATTTGGTGAATATCACGGATAAAATTAGTATTATTTTATTTAAGATTTTAATATTTACATGAGAGAGAACAGATTACAAGTTTCATCTTTATTAATTCTCTAATTCGTTGCACGTGCAATTTAATGAAAATTAAAGCCGCCTTATCTTATTTTTATTTATTTATTTATTTCCTGATTGTTTTTTTTTATTGTGTTTGAAAGATTAAAGCCTAAAGTTAATCTGGTACTTGTGCAGTTTACGAAACACATTAAAAATGAAGATATTGAAAAAGAATTATATTGTACGTGCCTAAAGTTAATATCTATATGGGAAAAAAATTACACGTGAAAAAAAAAGTTATTCTGAAAAACGTTTTACGGCGTCGTCAGAAACTGACAAATGAAACTGACAATTTCAGCTAAATTTAGAAGTTAAATAAATTCCTTGTAAAAATCCCTTGAAATATAAATATTAGTTATAATTAATAAAGATAATTAATAAAGTAAAGTTTTACGTTATTAAATTAAAAAAAAACATCTTGTTTGTGCAAAAAGAAAAAATAATAATGATTATTATTATTATTATTATTATTATTATTATTATTAGCAGCAGCAGCTCCTCTGCGCCAAGCACAATCAAACAACGCATCCGTATTTGTCTAAATTAATAATAATAATGACAAAATTAATTAATCATTATTAAAGATAATACCATTTTTTGATTTTTCTTAAATATCCTGGATTTAAATTATATATATATATATATATATATATATATATATATAGAGAGAGAGAGAGAGAGAGAGAGAAGGGGAGAGAGAGAGAGAGAAGGGGGGAGAGAGAAAGAGAGAGAGGGACAGAGAGAAAGAGTGGAGGGGAGACAGAGAGAAATCTAAAGGAACAAACCGTGTTATGTGTTCATCAACGTTTCGTCTTTATTTCGAGACTTCCTCTGGATGAATGAGATTTTTAAAAAATGAAGACGAAACGTTGCTGAACACATAACACGGTTTGTTTCTTTTTATTTCTCTATTTTGTCGGAATACTATTTCCATTATTTTCATCATATTATATATATTATGGGCGGACGAAAATAGAAAGCCGATTTATGGTAATTTTTTTTTGTAAGTTCCGACTACCCTATTTTATTTATTGTATTTGAAGAATTAAGAATTAAACTTTTTTTTATTTTATTTGAAAAATTAAGAATTACACTTTTTTTAATTGTATTTGAAAAATTAAGAATTAAACTTAATTATCAAAAGGAAAAACATATTTGTACACGGGGGGAAAAAAAAGGAAAAATGTTATGAAAAAGTTTTCACGGCGAGCGCGAGCTACACAATTCAGCTAAATGTTGAAGTTAAATTCATTGTAAAACTCCTTTAAAAGATAAATATTAGTTTTCTGGGTCTATTTCAAAGATAGTTAGTAAAGTTCTAAGCTATTGCATTAAATAATAATAATAAAAATACTCGTTTGCACAAAACATAAATTAATTAGCCCCAAAACCGAGTAATATTCTGACATTCGCAAAACGCAACAAATTAAAATTTTGTAGACACGGAATGTACAAAGGCCCAAAATTTCAGGCAGTCGAAAGACTGTGAAAATGACGTCATGTAATTAAAAGGGAGGAAGGGGTGTAATATTTTTCTCCAGGCATGCATCCGTACATTCCTATTCTGAACGTTTTTATAAATTTTTCCATTTTTTAATTTAATTATATTTCTATGTGCCTGTTTTTAAATTAATTTTTTAAAAAATTATTGTTCAATATTATATAAAAAATATGTTATGCCGAAAGTTTCACATTCTTGCGAGCAAGGAAATTATAAAATCTTGAATATAAACATTATGCGAAACCTGTAATTTAAAAAAAAAGTAGAAATATATTTTGCAATTATAATTTTTTTGGGGGGAGGGGGTGAAAATATTAAATAAACAATGCTTAATTCAATGGTAATATCGGTAGTTCGAGAAATTCCTTTTTCTTCGAGTTATATAGAATTCATTAATGGTGACTTTAGGGTTTTTTTCCGTAATTTTCCTGTAAAAAATATTTTATTTTATTTTTATTGTTACAAATTACGATGCTTTATTTATATATAAAAAGCAAAAAATTCTTGCGTTTTTTATTTACTAATGAAAACAATTAAAGGCATTTTTTGTTTAAACAAAATAATACATTTCCACTAAGATTTAAATAAAAATAATATTATATTTCGCGATCATTATTTGATATATACTAAAAATTTCATTAAAATTGGTTAATTTCCTGATTTTTGGTGATTTTTTTAAATAAAGGGAGAGGTCAAAATGTTTAGACAGTTTCAGCATCGGCTTTCATTTTGCCCGTACCTAACACACACACATACACACACACACACATATATATATATATATATATATATATATATATATATATATATATATATATATATATATATATATATATATATATATATATTGTTTTCAGGATTATAAAAAAAAATTACGCATATGTTTACATCA
This sequence comes from Euprymna scolopes, assembly GCF_053919585.1. NCBI lineage: Eukaryota > Metazoa > Mollusca > Cephalopoda > Sepiida > Sepiolidae > Euprymna > Euprymna scolopes. Next base: position 23,830,504 of record NC_136527.1, read on the forward strand.
TCATTCATAAAAGAAAAAGGATCAAGTAAAGATTAGAAGAAGAACAAAGATTGGTGAACATTTCAAGTGACACCGGTTGTTCGACCTTGACACAACCGTTGTCGCGAGCAAGAGTTAATAAAAAATGATTTTACAAAACATTTAATATTTAAAACAAAAAATATATACATTTACAAAATATTTTCTTTAATATTAAATATTTACAAAAGTTTTAAGGATTAAAAAAAACATTTTTTTGTTTACAAAAAACTTTTCAGTATAAGTAACAAAACGAATCTAAATTTGATAAAATATATTTAAATAAATGTGTGTCTTTCTGAGTGCGTTTTTTAAATATATTTATAGAACTTTAACAATAATAATAATAATAATAATAATAATAATAATAATAATAATAATAATTTGTTTCCATCTTATTGTTTTTTTTAAATTTTTATTTCATTCTTTTTGTTTTATTTTTATTTCATTGATTTTGTTTTATTTTTATTTAATTGTTTTTGTATTATTTTTTATTTCATTGTTTTTGTTTTATTTTTATCTCATTATTTTTGTTTTATTTTTATTTCGTTGTTTTTGTTTTATTTTTCATTTCATTGTTTTTGTTTTATTTTTCATTTCATTGTTTTTATTTTATTTTTATTTCATTGTTTTTATATTTATTTCATTGTTTTTATTTTATTTTTATTTCATTGTTTTTATTTTATTTTTATTTCATTGTTTTTATTTTATTTTTATTTCATTGTTTTTATATTTATTTCATTGTTTTTATTTTATTTTTATTTCATTGTTTTTATTTTATTTTTATTTCATTGTTTTTATTTTATTTTTATTTCATTGTTTTTATATTTATTTCATTGTTTTTATTTTATTTTTATTTCATTGTTTTTATTTTATTTTTATTTCATTGTTTTTATTTTATTTTTATTTCATTGTTTTTATTTTATTTTTATTTCGTTGTTTTTGTTTTATTTTTCATTTCATTGTTTTTGTTTTATTTTTCATTTCATTGTTTTTATTTTATTTTTATTTCATTGTTTTTATTTTATATTTATTTCATTGTTTTTATATTTATTTCATTGTTTTTATTTTATTTTTATTTCATTGTTTTTATTTTATTTTCATTTCATTGTTTTTGTTTTATATTTATTTCATTGTTTTTATTTTATTTTTCATTTCATTGTTTTTGTTTTATTTTTTATTTCATTGTTTTTGTTTTATTTTTTATTTCATTGTTTTTGTTTTATTTTTTATTTCATTGTTTTTGTTTTATTTTTTATTTCATTGTTTTTGTTTTATTTTTTATTTCATTGTTTTTGTTTTATTTTTTATTTCATTGTTTTTGTTTTATTTTTTATTTCATTGTTTTTGTTTTATTTTTCATTTCATTGTTTTTGTTTTATTTTTTATTTCATTGTTTTTGTTTTATTTTTTATTTCATTGTTTTTGTTTTATTTTTTATTTCATTGTTTTTGTTTTATTTTTTATTTCATTGTTTTTGTTTTATTTTTCATTTCATTGTTTTTGTTTTATTTTTATTTTATTAGATTTGCTTAATTTTTCATTTAATTGTTTTTATTTCATTGTTTTTGTTTTATTTTTTATTTCATTGTTTTTTGTTTTTTTATTTCATAGTTTTTGTTTTATTTTTTATTTTATTGTTTTGTTTTCAGTTTTTATTTTATTGTTTTGTTTTTATTTTTTATTTCATTGTTTTTGTTTTATGTTTTATTGACTTGTTTTGTTTTATTTTTATTACATTGTTTTTGTTTTATTTATCATGCAGAGCAAGGAACATGAAATTCAGCACTTACGGTATTTATGGTTTATCAAATTTTTATGTGAAACTACAGTCCTGTTTTTGAAACTACAGTCCTACTTATTAGTTATTTTATTTCATATGTATATGTATATTCATATGCATATAGTTTTCATCAAAACATTTTCTGGGGCAGTGTAACAGAGCATGTGTAAGAAAATCAGCAGCAGCTGTAGGATAGATGGATTGCAAAGATGGACTCGTGAAAACGAAAGCAAGGAATTTTTTTATGAATCAGCACTTCCAATAATTTTAGCCACGAGTTACCACATGTTACTTGAACATGTGTTATATATTACTAGTTGTTGGGTATATAAGTTTATTTGAACATGTGTTATATATTACTAGTTGTTGGGTATATAAGTTTATTTGAACATGTGTTATTATATATTACTAGTTGTTGGGTATATAAGTTTATTTGAACATGTGTTATTATATATTACTAGTTGTTGGGTATATAAGTTTATTTGAACATGTGTTATTATATATTACTAGTTGTTGGGTTTATAAGTTTATTTGAACATGTGTTATTATATATTATTAGTTGTTGGGTATATAAGTTTATTTGAACATGTGTTATTATATATTACTAGTTGTTGAGTATATAAGTTTATTTGAACATGTGTTATTATATATTACTAGTTGTTGGGTATATAAGTTTATTTGAACATGTGTTATTATATATTACTAGTTGTTGGGTTTATAAGTACGGGACAAACATACTAAATTTATTTGTCTCATGTGCCATTTTTTAAAATTTATTCACTTGTAACATTGTATCTGTGCCATGATTACCTAAATTCATTTTTGCAGCCAGATTATTGACCTCTTTTTGTGGCTGTAGGAATCCTACTATAAACTGACACCTGTTTACTCATGTATGACTGAGCGTACATAGATTAAAGACTGGACTTCAATTGTTGGCACATAGTGCTCTAACATTTGAGCGATTGAAAAAACTGCTTGTGACAGTGAAACTTGAATGAAGCTCTTCATCTTATACTATTTCACACAACGGTTAATGAGAAACGTAAGTCGGAAATGGGGATTTGAAAAGTCAGCATTCAAATAGAAGAACACACTAGTCTAAAAAACATGGAAAGTCTCGCCACATTACACAGTAGAGGTTTCCTTAAGGGATTAGCGGTAATTATAATAAGTGATTGATGAAGGTAAAAGTCAAGTATATGTTTTTTACATAGGTATCACCACTTATCAAGGCTCAAAGACTACTCGACTCGATGATAAGTGTTAAGAGTGTACAGTAGTCAATTGAACAATATAGTAATTGTCAGTAATGGAAATTCGGTAAATTTGTTAACTTAAGTGAAACGGCTCATCAAGAACTTGTTTACGTTGGACTTGAAGACGGCAATTCAATGACAATAATCAAATCGACTATGAAACAATATCTTAATCGCTTGAGTGCAAAAACGCAAGTTAGAAAAAAGTCATGTGTTTATGAAAAGACAGTGTACAAACTTTTGTTAAGTTAAATTAACCAAGCCTACATAACTAGTACCCTGGGTAACAATCAGATGTCTGCAAATTTCTCAAGCTTGTTGGGCCGAAATACCCAAATATGTGTGCCAAACAACCCTTTCTCTGCACTTGGCCAGAGAAGGCAACGTAGCATAAAAGAAATCTTCAATAACTCACCTACCCACATATTTTTACACATTAGCGAGAGTCTGTGGAACAGAAATAATTGCAACATACAACTATACACGAACTAAAAGGAACAAGGTAAATCAACACACATCCACAGTGTTAACAACACATTTACTCACACACACCTCTAAAGTTTATTAGTTTATTTTACTTTCTGTACCAAACCAGACTTTTAATGAAGAAACCTTACTGATTGAAAATAACTATTATATCCTTATATAATTGTAGATATAAAGATGTTTTGTTACCGAATTTCGTTTCCATCAATTTTCGATCAAAAAAATTCTGTTGATCGTTTTAATAAGTGGTGACCGTGATATGCATAAATGTTTAATTTTTTCATTTATAATAAATATGCACGTCACAATTTATACTTCCTACACTAACATTAGAAATGCACATTAGAAAAATGAAACACAATTTAAATGCTAAATTACATGAAAAAATAAAAATGCAGATTTAAACTATTTAATCCTAAGTAAAATTAATGGAAACATCTATTCTAACATTTTGTTAACCTTATTTCATGTTTTCGCTACTTTAACAAAAGAATGAAGTTAAGAAATGATTGAACACCAAATGTCATATCGCTGGTTACTTGAATAAGATCGTTTACACGATCGATTTTGTTTATGTTGTAATGCCCTGCTCTAATTTCTCACATAAGTAGAACAAAAATTAGAACAGCCATTAGTTTTTTATTCAGATAATAACATCCCAGAGTTTTATATTTCTCGTATCATTTAATGCATTGATGGAGACAGTTTTTTGGAGAAGATGCGGAAATTCAGAAATCAAATTTCTGTTTTTGGAGATGAAAATTGAATGGTGGAAATGTCTGCGCTTCTCATCTCACACATTGTGGTTCGGATTTCAGGGTGATATTTGCTGATCTTGATTTAATTAACATAATCAAAAGATCATATTTTTTCGATCGTGGGATTTTGCATTAGAAAGTAACACAGATTTTTAACACCAACACACATATATAACAATAATTCAAACACACGCATAAGAAAAGATTACCAACACACACATATAACAAGAATACCAACACACATATAACAAGAATATTGTTTTTAACATTTTCAAATTTTTATCATTTTAGTTATTGCTATGAATGGAGCATACTGCCAGATGCCAGACATTCACAAAATACAGAACATTACAATTGTGTGTTTGTATGTTTGTCTAAAGCCGATTTCATAAAAACAAAAGAGCTACAAAAATATTTTCACTTTTTCTTATTTTACTTTGTACGGAAAACTAAAACTTACATGTCCAGCATGTGCACATGTTCAAAGAGTCGGTAAAAAAAAGTAGAAAAACTAATATTGTTGCCCATTATGTAGCGATAAATGAGATAAATCAAATTTTAAAAGATAATAAAAAAAATCTTAAGACGTGACCTCAGCATAAAAATGTTCTTTCGGGTGGTTTTAAAAATTTACACGAGAATATATCATATTCGTTTCGCAAGTCTTGCATGAGAAAAATTTTTTTGCACACAAGAATACTCACGCACATAACAAAAGTATTGTTTTTAATTTTTTTAATTTTTATGATTTTAGTTCTTGCTGTGGCGAGTAAGAAGAAGGCATACTACATATGTATTTGTTTGCAACTCAACTTGAAAGTTGAGTTTTGGAGTTGGAAGTTTTGACAACAGAATTACCGTATAAATTGTTAGGATATCCATACATTTAAGTTTGAAGAAATCCTCCTGGAATTTACAATTAATTTTATTACGATATGAATTTATATCCGAGGGAAAATTTATGGATAGTTATTATCCCTGTTATCATTTCATTGCTAAAGTTTGGTCTTCTAGGCATTGTGTCTAAATATTTCTTAGGATTTTGCATTAAGCCAGTTAATATATTTCATATACTTTTGTCTTTTTGTTTCAATTTCTTCAGTCAAAAAGTTTTCGTAAATCAATGGGCTACGTAATTTAGGCTCACATTTAACTCTATATAAAATACAGATATGTTAATGTTATATTAAAGTTAAAACGTGGTTTCATTCTTTTTTAATTCAATTATTTTGTTTAAGCTGGTGATTGAGCATCCTACCGGATGCCAGCCATTTATCCTTTATCTCATACATTTCCACCGAACAATCATTTTAAGATTCTAACGTCTGTTTTTGAACAATTGTTTGTATCTTTTTGCACTTGTTTAACGAGATATATGTGGCAGGTAGATTTTAAAAAAATTTTGTCAAGTTTGTCTTTTTGTTTCATTTTCTTCAGTAAAAGTTCTCAGAAATCAATGAGCCCCCTTGCTTGGGCTCACACTTAAACTCTATATGCAATACATAGATATTTGAATGTTCGATTAAAGTTCTTTTGTCTTCCATGTTTTTGCATGACACAACAAATGTGCCTTCTATGCAATGATCTATATATGTCACAGAAATGTGGTTTGCATCTTTTTTAAGATCGTCATGTAGATATTTACACATTATATTGTATAGTAACTATCCTCTAGAAGAACCCGACAGCTAGATATCAAATGGTTCACACTAACTATTTAGTGTGGTAAAAAGTGAACTTGTCATTGTTGAGATCACTCATCTTTTTAGAAGTATTTGTCATAAACTTTTATTGTAAGAATTCATTATAATTCTGCCCTGATCACACTGGCGACATTCTCTTTGAAGCCAGTTAACAAAACTTTCCTTATAACGTCCTTGATGACTGAATGCAGAAAATACTTGTGACGATATTGTTTAGTTCATTTTTCCAATTTTCTGTAATTGGAGTTCTGGAGTATTTTAAACAAGGATTGTCGGTGATTTCCGTAGCAGACTTGTTTCATGAGACTGGTATACAATTGAGATAGAAATTTTGGAAGATAGTCAGATAATGTTTCTTTTTTATGTTTCTTCCTATGAAGATTGTAATGCTGGGTATGGCGCAACCAAACCAACTGCCAACAGTGCCCTGTTTTTTTTTATTGAAGCCAATAGAGAGCTCTTTGTAGTATCCTCGTTGTTCCCTTGAGTGCAATTGTCTGGATATCTTTTGCAATTTGTTCGCCAGGAATATTAGTAACATAGGCTTCAGGTTCCTCTTCATGTGCCCCCTACATATCTGGTAAGATTCCAGTTTTATGACGCAAAAAATCTTACTTCTGTTTAAAAGAAGTAATCACTTCTCAATAATGTGGTTTGTTTCCCATATGTGTTTTAATATGATGCAACAATTTGTACTTCCATGCAAAAGAAGAACCACATCCTTAACAAGAATGTTGTTTCTCTCTCGTATGTCTTGCTATATGATTCAGCAAATTTGACTTCTGTGTAAAACAAGAACCACATACTTCACAAAAATGTGGTTTTTCTCCTGTATGTGTTTGCATATGTCGCAACAAATTTGACTTCCGTGCAAAAGAAGAACCACATACTTCACAAGAATACGGTTTGTTTCCTGTATGTATTGCTATATGATCCAGCAAAGTTGATTTCCATGTAAAAGAAGAACCACATATTTCACAAAAATGTGGTTTTTCTCCAGTATGTGTTTTCATATGACTCAATAAAGTTGACTTCTTTGCAAAAGAAAAACCACATACTTCACAAGAATGTGGTTTGTCTCCTGTATGTGTTTTCAAATGATTTAACAAAGTAAACTTACGGGCAAAACAAGAACCACATACTTCACAACAATGTGGTTTCTCTCCTGTATGTGTTTTTATATGACGCAACAAATTTGTTTTCGTTGAAAAAGATGAACCACATATTTCACAAGAATGTGGTTTCTCTCCCATATGTGTTTTTATATGATGCAACAAACTTGACTTCCATGCATAAGAATTGCCACATATTTCACAAGAATGTGGTTTATCACCTGTATGTGTTTTTATATGACTCAACAAAGTTGACTTCCGTGCAAAAGAAGAACCACATACTTCACAAGAATGTGGTTTCTCTCCTGTATGTCTTTTCATATGCCCCAACAAATGTGATTTCTGTGCAAAAGAGGAACCACATACTTCACAAGAATGTGGTTTTTCACCTGTATGTGTTTTCATATGAGTTAACAAATTTGACTTCCATCCAAAAGAAGAACCACATACTTCACAAGAATAAGGTTTGTCAGCAATGTTTGATTGCATCTGATTCCACAAAATGTACATGCAATGTAGTGTATGATGAGAAGATATGTCGTTTTTATCAATTAATGAATTTCTTTTATCCTAAAAATATAAAATAAATTTGAAAAATATATATTTCATGTGGTAACATTGAATTTCTTAATTTGATTTTTATTAAAAACATCAAAACCATCTTCGTGTTTCTTCATTTTCATGAGGATTGATTATTCACATTATTTGGATTCTTCAGAATACTGTTACCATTTGGGTGTTATTTGTCAGGACGTTTCTATGTTTCATCTCATCTTATTCAGATGTATTTTGTCCAACCTGGGATCTTTCTGTTGAAATTAGAAATCTGTGCAGAATCTTGAATAAACCCTTTATTTAGGGCATGCTGTGTTGTTAACGATGACTGAGTAAAAAAATAAAATTTCTAATGATTGAAACTTCAACGTTCAGGAGTATGTAAATTAAAAATCTGCACAGAATCTTGAATACAACCTTTACATACTCTGATTACAGCACCACAGGCTAGCATGAAATTTAGGAACATTTTTGTCACTAGATATTATCACTACATTTTATTATATATATATATATATAATCTCCCGTATGTGTTGCTATATATACATATAGTCATCCACATACAGTATTGCTTTGCCATTTTACAGTTCATCAGTGCAGCCAGACAGACAACGTCCTCAAGCTAGGATCCAAACCATATAGATATATAGTGGCACCAAAAAAATCCGCACTTGTCATTTTTTTCAAAAACTGCAAATTATACTAAATTTAATTTAATTCATCTTTTATTTCTCTATATTTTTACCTCTTTTACTTGAAGTATCCTAGTATTTATGTCAATTTAAAAAGTAACTTCAAATCAATAAAGGCATAAAGAAACTCTGCAGTATGGAAAATTGTATTTTAATATAATTTTAGAATATCACTGCAACACAAATACAACAGAAACACAATTAACTAGTTAATATTTAGTAGTATAGCTCTTCTACAATTTGACAGCCTGCAATCTTTTGGGCATTCATTGAATTAGTATTCATCAATACTCCCGTGAAAGGGCATCTAACTCCTCTTTAATTTTTGTCCATAGTTCTTCCCGATTTGAAATTTTATCATTGACAGCAGTTGGATCAGCAACAAGATCAATAAGTTTACAGGAGTTGAGTGGATGATGTAGAGTAGTATTTTAGGGTGACCAGAGCAGTGAAATCAGGGAACATATCAGATAGCTCTTTTTTTTTACACAGTGGTCCCCACTTATCAAGGCCCGGAAGCCACTGAGGGATAAGGGTTATTGCAAGTACATTACGTTAGTGTGGAGATTTGATGAAGTGTTTACTTAAGGGGGCGGTTCATTAGGAATTTGTTAACATTGGACTTGAAGACATCCAAGTTGTATTCCGGTGGGAAGCAGGCAGACGGAACAGAGTTCCACAGGCGTGCAGTTCTAAGAAAGAAGCTTTGTTCATGGAATCCACGTTTTGATTAAGGCACAGATAAAGAGTGGGGGAAATTTTTCACAGTGGATTCAGCTAGACAGGTGTTTTTCATGAAAGATTGGCGAGGAGGGACCAGAGATTGGAGTTCAGACGAGCACCTGCCATGGAAATAACGATAAAACAAGGATAGGCTCGCAACGTCTCTTCTGTGGGAGAGAGGTTGTAGGGTAGAGAAAAGGGCATCCCCCACTAAGCCACGAAGTCTATTTTGTACTCTGTTAAGGCAGGATAGGCTGTTTTTAGCAGCTCCTGCCAAGATATGGCAGCAGTATTCCATCCTTGGACGTACTTGGCTTTTATATAGATAGAGAATTGCATCAGTAGTGAGATATCTTCTGGAGCGGTAAAAGGATCCCACCATCTTTCCAGCGACCTTGGCAACAGACTTGATGTACGTGTTCCATTTCAGATCAGGAGTAAAGGTAAAACCCAGAAGCTTGTCAAAACACGGGGCCTCACCCAGACGAGAGCCATCCATCACAATTGATACCAGATGGGAATCAGAGCGTTGATGATGTAAGGATAGAAGTTTGGTTTTGGATGCATTAAAGGTAACCAGCCACATCTTCCCCCACTGATCCACGAGCTCGAGATCAGGAGAGAGAATCAGAGAGAACTTTGTCATTTACAGCCTTTGATGTGTTGCCACAGATGGTCGTGTCATCAGCATAGATGTCAACGAATGATTTAAGTATGTGTTTAGGGAGGTCATTGATGTAGATCAAGAAGAGAGTTGGGCCCAGGATTGACCCCTGAAGGACTCCAGCATTTATATTGCAGGCCTCCGATTTTTGTCCATCGACCACTACTCTTATGAGCCTATCAGAGAGAAATGATTTAATGATTGAGAAAACATTTCCAGTTATACCGTAGCCGGAAATCTTGTGAAGTAGACCCTTATGCCATACCTTGTCGAAGGCCTTTGATATGTCAAGAGCAATTGCCCTAGAAAGGAAGCCTTTGTCAAGAGATTCACTAATCCTGTGAGATATAACCATCAGCACATATGCGGTAGATCTTGCAGAGCGGAAACCATATTGTGTGTTACTAAGAAGGTTGTTTCTGCTGAGGTGGTTGACTATTTCTCTATTTAATATGGATTCCAGAAACTTACTCATAACACACAGGAGACTTATTGATCTGTACTGAGAGGGAGATGACTTATCACCTGAATTCTTAACTACAGGGCAAACTGATGAGGTCTTCCAGGGAGTCGGAAAGCACTTCTTCTTAAGGCAGCACTTAAATAGTTTCGTAAGTATGGGAGCGAGTTCTGGTTGAAGCTTTTTTAACACTATAATTGGGATGCCATCAGAGCCAGTTGCTTTACAGAAATCAAGGTTCTTGATTAGCTTGGCGACCTCATGCACGGATATTTGTATGTTACCTAGCTTGTTCTGTGTTATATGAGGAAATGTGGGTAGTTGATGGCCTTCGTCGCACAGGGTAGAATTAGCTGCAAAGTTCTTGGAAAATAGTTTAGCCTTGTCTGATGCTGACGAGATGACCTCTGGTCCATTGATAATGGTTGGGATAGAGCGCACACGTCTGTTCAGGATCCTATTTGTTATTTGCCAAAACTGGTGGAAACAAAGCCACTGATCAGCTACCTTGGATTTAACAGATGGTATGAATTGGTCTATGCCTACAATTAACCATTCGGTCAGATCTGATACTATAGAGGACACTTCCTTTTTAAACATGGAGTGCAGAGGTAAATCAGATATGAATGTACGGAAGCTATCCCAGTCAGCCATAGAGTATTGGTATACAGTACGGTGGAGGGGTATGTATGGGGACTTATTACATTTTGTTTTTATCTTAACTGATACGACGGAGTGGTCGGAGAATCCTCGAGGAGAATGAACGGAACATGAACATAGCTCAGGGGAAGTTGAAAAAAAAGGTCTAGAAGGCGTCCATACTGACCTGTACTATCGGGCACACGGGTGGGTTCACGAACAATCTGAGTGAGGTCATAAGCAATGGCAAAATCATGACAAAACCTCCTCTCATCGTCGGTCTTAGTTGAATGGGTCAGCCATTCCACGTTATGGACGTTGAAGTCACCACAGATGTGGATGTTAGCCGAGGGATGTGCAGACAGTATGTGGTCTATTTTCTCAGATATGCTCTTAAAGATAGTAACTCCACTGTTGTGGGGCCGATAGAGGGCGAATATAAATGCAGTGGTGTTAGCAAGTACAACCCTGAAGCACATATAGGGTAAATTAGGATCTTCTCTAGAGATATCCCTGCCACACGGGAAGTCATGTTTAATGTAGGCACATATTCCATGCCCATGGCGATCTTGGGGGTCAGATTTAGCTGTTAAGTTAGAGTATCCGTTAATTATGAACACATCTAGGGAAGTGGTCGGCCCTATTCCAGTTTCGCTTAGAAATAATATGTTCGGTTTCGTCTCCTGTGATTGGGTTTCAACCTCTGGAAGGTTTGAACGTTGACCCCTGATGTTGGAGAAAGAGACCTGGTAGTAGGTGTCTACGTTGGAAGATGGGGTTCAAGGTTTATTCGAGTTTTTTATTCTGAAGATATTTCATTTTGAGGTTTGTGGAATAGGTCGGCATACTTGGTTAGAGCAGTACAGAGAGGGAAAGTAAGAGAGAAAAAGACAGGAATTTTTTTTGTAGCACACGGAAAGGTAAAGCCGTAACAATTACCCACTAGTATGGATTCGAGAGGCCCCACCAGAGACTACTGCATGGTCCAGATCCACTCACCAAATGGCAATACAGCAGTCCCAGTACTTTGCACCTGCTGATAAAACAACCTCGTTAGTGGTTAATCCAAGGTTCGGGTCCCTGACAGGTGGATAACATCAACCCAGACAAAACGTTTACCTCCAGCACCCTTACTAGTGACATGGCGACAAGGACAGACAGAGACAGAAAAATTTCCGACATCTCAGACTACTGTTCACCAAGTACTACCGACATTTAAGCAGCTTTTTCTTCACCCATTGTCAGAAAAATCACTCATTGAATGAGGACTGAGGGACAAAAAACGGAGAAGCAAGAGTTACTGGAGCTGTCGATAACACATCCACTTTCCATTAAAAACTGGCTTAAGCGACTGGCTTAAGAAAAATGAGGTTACGCTGTACTTTGATTTATTATGTCGATTACATTATTTGATGAGTATATAGTCTCTCCTAACCACAAAGGGTCCAGTCAGACATTTTAAAAACACTCATGCAAAACACTATGAGTTTTATATGGGCAAAATTGAGAAGGTCCCTAGAGGACTATTATGGGATTGCTGCAATTTATAATGTCGTTTAGATTATTTGATGATTATTATGCAAGTTTTAGAAATGGCCAAAGATTAGAATATGAGATTGTGCAAATAAGCAGTCGATTCATTTGCAATTTTAGCAGAGTATCAGTAGCTAATGTAGTGGTAAAGCTTAAAGGGGCTCGTAAGTTGTTTAGCACAGACAATTCCATTAAAACACCAGCATCTGCATACATGCAGGGTTCATACGGGTTTTAGAAATGGCCAAAGATTAGAATATGAGATTGTGCAAATAAGCAGTCGATTCATTAGCGACTGGCTTAAGAAAAATGGGGTTAGGATATACTTTGATTTAATATGCAGTTTAGATTATTTGCTGAGTATATAGTCTGGAGGAAGATGGCCATATTTAATGAATATTTCGTTAGAAAATTACATTAAAACATCAACATGCATGGCTCATACAGCTTTTAGATACTAAACTTTTTTATAAACACTCATGTAAAACAATATAATATATGGGCATAATTGAAGAAGTCCCTAGAGACGTTGTATGGAATTGCTGCAAGCCCTAACAAACATATAGTCAAAAATCTTTACACAAGTCTGAAACTAAACTGCGACTGGCTTAAGAAAAATGAGGTTATGATGTACCTCGATTTATTATGTCGATTACATTATTTGATGAGTATATAATCTGGAGGAAGATTATTTGATGAGTATATAGTCTGGAGGAAGATTATTTGATGAGTATATAATCTGGAGGAAGATTATTTGATGAGTATATAATCTGGAGGAAGATTATTTGATGAGTATATAATCTGGAGGAAGATTATTTGATGAGTATATAGTCTGGAGGAAGATTATTTGATGAGTATATAATCTGGAGGAAGATTATTTGATGAGTATATAATCTGGAGGAAGATTATTTGATGAGTATATAGTCTGGAGGAAGATGCCCATATTTCATCAATAGTTGATTAGCACAGAAAATTACATTAAAACACCAGCATCTGCATACATGTAGGACTCATACGGGTTTTAGAAATGGTCAAAGATTAGAATATGAGATTGTGCAAATAAGAATTCGATTCATTAGCAATCTTAGCAGAGTATCAGTAGCTAATGTAGTGGTAGAGGTTAAATGGTCTCATAAGTTTCCATTGCTTATAATAAACAACACCAACCAGTTACCTTGAGATGGGGCTGCAAAATAGCTAAGTGTAGTGTGACTAGTAACATTAGAGAGATTATCATACTTGAGGAACAAAGGATGAGATTCCTGAGGAATAAAAGTACCTGAAGAATTCAATTTGAAAGTTAAACATAATAGAGATTTATTCATTATGGAGGATAAGGAATTCGGCAGAACCAATATGGTGGAGATGCATATCGATACTGGAATGCATGATCCCCTATAAGGAGCATGTATTGAGCACCACTAAAACAAAGAAAGTTAGTAGACTTGGCAATAGGGTAAATGATGCGGGTAGATGTAATTGCGAGATTGAATAGATCAGGGAGTTTTCTAATAGTGTTACGAGAAAAGGATTTGTAGTAAAAGATTTTGCATTGATTTTAGGATATAAATAAAGTCATGAAGAAGTATGGCTGGGCATTACTGGTCATTGATGATAGATTAGCCTCGCCTGGGCTAATAAAGTACTTCTCAAAATTAGATCTAAAATCAAAATAACTCACCTATACAGAATAGGAAAATACAGACATTGGCTTTGAGTATGACTGGCTATAACTGCACCATACAGTACATGAAGGGGAAGGACAATGTTTGTGTTGATCGCTTGTAAAGCACTGTGGATTCGAGCTAAGATAATAACGTTCCCTGGTAAATATAGACGGGAGGAATTACATTGTAACGTGCAAGAAACTCAAATCCTTTGGAAGCAAAAGAGTTTGCGCCGTAGCAGGTTGAGGGCTCATCAGTATCGCACAAGCGTCCCAAGTTATCATGTTTCGATTTAATTAGGGAATAAAACCCGATCACGAACAATTGATAAGGTGATATGTACTGTCGCAACTTAGAAAAAGTTAATGCAGCACCATTACAATAATGATCACAAATGTGATCCTTCCATTAAATAATATATTAATGCCTCATAAAGCCTCACTATGGTGATGAGCAACAATACATCGCTATGGTAAGGGATAACATTTGGAAAGCTAGAAAAAAATGATAGAAGATTGGATGAAACAAAATCTCTAGATGTTAAGATTGGAGATGTGGTTTATGTATGTATGAACGATCGCACATGCATGGCGCCATCCATCCATCTCTCGGTCCACATCTCCATGTTTAGCTGTGTGCACACATATATGGCAGTAAATAACAGAAAATAACTTTTTATATCTTTATACAAAAACGAAGTGCACAAGTTTTTTTTCTGGATGATGAAAAATCGACTATGCAACATACGTTTCACTTGTAACAATGCATGAAAATGAAATGGATTGGCTATTTCCCCCTAGCACACTCCCCAGTCATTTTGAACGAATATGAAATTGAATAAATCTCTTCTATCTTCCATCATTTTTGCTTAACTTAATACACTGACACTCAAAACCTGCAAAAGCCAACAATCAAGCCTTGCTCATTCATACTAGTTAATCTGAATGCTATTGAGTTGGTTAAGAATATCAATAGCATTTCCCATAATATACTGACACATAGAAAATAGGCCCATTTTAACATTAATCATATAACTTTACAAGTGCCAACCAATACCCATAAAATATTGGCCCATTTTAACTCTATCACTCTAGTACTGACCACCAATACCTATAATGGGTGTCAATTTTCAAGTTTTGTAAAAGTAGTCATGTATTTTAATTAGAACCGTCTTAATGTGTTTTCTTGTTTTTAATCACATAATTGTGATGATGGCTAAGAAAGGTGAAATATGAAAGGAATCAACATTTTCCTCCTTTAACACATTCCATATACCCTTAGACTCCAACCATAACCTCAACACGTGTCATATACCCTTAGACCGCAAGCACAACTTTAACACGTTTCATATACCATTAGACTCCAACCATAATCTTAACATGTTTCATATACCCTTAGACTCCAACCATAACCTTAACACGTTCTATATACCCTTAGACTCCAACCATAACCTCAACACGTTTCATATACCCTTAGACCCCAACCATAGCCTAAACACGTTTCATATACTATTCGACTCAAACCATAACCTTTACACTAGGATCACTCATGCAGCTTCCATGACATTCAGTAAGTAACTTGATTTTAAAAAAATGTCTAAACTCTCAAAATTGCCTGAAAAACTCGACGAATAATTCCAAAATATGGGGTTGATTTACTAGAACTATGCATGCGGCGAACATTTTTTTTTTACTTTGGATCAGTGAAAATCATTTAAAATTCATATCATTTTTTATTGTAAACTATAAAGAAGTTGTACTTTTTTATATAGGCATCACCACTTATCAAGGCAAAGAGGCAACTCGAGGATAAGGGTTAAAGAGTGTACAGTGGAAATTGGACAATAAAGTAATTGTTAGTAATGGAAATTCGGTAAATTTGTTAACTTATATGGAACGGCTCATTAAAAACTTGTTTACATTAGAATTGAAGACAATCATATTGTAGTCAGCTGGAAAGCAGAAAAACGGAAGACAATGTCATAGGCGTGCAGTTCTAAGAAAGAAGCTTTGCACATGGAATCTTTGCTTAGGTTTAGGCACAGACAAAGAGTGAGGGAAACTAGTGAGAGTGTTTTTTGCTAGACGGGTGTTTCTTGTGAAAGTTTGGCGAGGGGGACCATAGAATAGAGCTCAGTCGAGCACCTGCCATGAAAATAACAATAAAGCAGAGACAAACTCGCAACATCTCTTCTGTGAGAAAGAGGTTGCAGGGAAGAGAAAAGGGCATCCTCCACAAAGTCTATTTTGAACTCTATCAATGCAGGATAAGTACTTTCTAGCATATGTGACAACAGTACTCCATCCTTGGACGTACCTGGATCTTATATAGATAGAGAATTGCATCAGCAGTGAGATATCTACTGGATCGATAGAAGGATCCCACCATTTTTCCAGTGGTCTTGGCAACGGATTTAATGTATGTGTTCCATTTAAGATCAGTAGTAAAGGTCAAGCCCAGAAGCTTGTCAAAACATGAGGCCTCCCCAAGATGCGAGCCATTCATTTCAATTGATGCCAGATGGGGATCAGAGCGTTGATGATGTAAAGATAAAAGCTTCGTTTTAGATGCATTAAAAGTAACAAGCTACCTCTTTCTCCATTGTACCACTTGCTCAAGATCAGAAGAGAAAGAATCAGAGAACTTGGCCGTTTCCGGTCTTAGATGTGCTACCATATATAGTAGTGTTATCAGCATAGATGTCTACGAATGATGTATGGATGTGATTTAGAAGATCATTAATATAGATCAGGAAAAGAGGGACTCCAGCATTAATACTAAGAGCTTCTGATTTCTGCCTATCAAGCACTACTCTTATGAACCTATCAGAGAGAAATGATTTAATAATTGCGAAGACATTTCCAGCTATACCATAGCTGGAGATCTTGTGAAGTAAACCTTTATGCCATACTCTATCATAGGCCTAGAATCTTTCACACCCCCCTCCACCACATAAACTTTTATGATTACCACTTTTATAAGTATTTTGGGGTGCTGAAAACGAATATATGCTTCAACAGTGGTGCAGAGAAATAATTTCACGATATGAAAAATGTACATTTTTAAATAGTGGGGTATCACTTTTCATTATAAATTTAATGCAAAATGAACACCCACTTTATGCCAACCTAGTGAGTGGAGATAAAAAATTTTTATTTCTAATTTCACTTTTCAATAAAGCCCGAGGACATTAAAGAGAAAAATCTGTATACAAATACGTGTCATTCCTTATGTTATCAGTGGTGACCATTTCTGTATGTGTAAGCATATGCATATTTTTGCTGTAAAGTAGTTTTCTGATTATTAAGCTGTGTAATTCTTTATGTTATCATTGTTGGCCAATTCGCTACATTATATAATATTCGGAAACCGGCTTGTTTGTGACAAAGTTTAATGGGATATTCGTTTTCAGCATACAAAAAACTATAGAAATCGTCATCTGATTGTTAAGGTCAAAAGTAAGTAACAATTTACGAAAACGGCTTTCAGGCAGCCCCCTCCACCCAAAAAAAAAATTATCACCGTGTGGCCTGAAAATGGGTGCTCATTTGGTGCTTGTGCACGCTATTTTTTAAAAAGTTTTTTCAAGTTTAAGTAAAATTTATGATATCTTTTTTTATTAAATTGTAAGTACAGAAAAACTTCTTTTTTTTTTTGCTGCTTTACGTTTGAAAATAAAATAAATGATAATAATCCACTGAGAAAATTTTTAAAAGATTAAAACAAAAACCATTAAAAAATGAAAAACATTTAAAATTAATTAAACGATAAAGAAGTTTTTTTTTTACATTTAAGTTAGTATTGAAAAAAACAAAAAAAACATCGACAGCGAAAATTTTCAACAATAAATCAAGATTTTCATTAGTTCGCTTAGTAAATGTATTTATCATTATTCGCTTAGTAAATGTAGTTATCTCCCTTACATTTTTAACGTATTCTGCAAATGCGCAAAAATCGATATTAAATTCAAGGAGTAATACTTACGTTTTTGTTTTATAATCTGCTTTCGATTAACTTTATCTGCTTTTATAAAGGAAACGATTTTTCAAATGTGATTGACTTTACAACCTCAACTTACAATGCTCAATTCAAGATTACGAACGGAAGAGCAAGTTCGCAGAAAACAAAATTGAAGAGGAAAAATAAAAAAAGAAAATCATTTCGAAATAGAGCCGATCTATTTGGTGAATATCACGGATAAAATTAGTATTATTTTATTTAACATTTTAATATTTACATGAGAGAGAACAGATTACAAGTTTCATCTTTATTAATTCTCTAATTCGATGCACGTGCAATTTAATGGCGGAAACTCCTAGTTTTTAAAGCCGCCTTTTCGTATATTTATTTATTTTTAAGATTCCTGTTTTTTTTTTCTTCTTTATTGTGGGTGGAAGATTAAAGCCTAAAGTTAATCTGGTGCTTGTGCAGTTTACAAAACACATTAAAATGAAGAGACTGAAAAAAGAACTGCTTGTCATATTTGTTTTTATAGATTTCCAATTATTGTTTACAAACGAGAGCGATCCATCCCAATTGATGCCAGCTTAGGATCAGAGCGTTGATGATGTAAGGATAGGAGTTTGGTTTTGGATGCATTAAAGGTAACCAGCCACATCTTTCCCCACTGAACCACGCGCTCAATATCAGAGGAGAGAGAATCCGAGAGAACTTTGTCATTTACAGCCTTTGATGTGTTGCCGTAGATGGTCGTGTCATCAGCATAGATGTCAACGAATGATTTAAGTATGTGTTTAGGGAGGTCATTGATGTAGATCAGGAAGAGAGTTGGGCCCAGGATTGACCCCTCCAGCATTTATATTGTAAAAATGTAATTCAAGCCCTATTTTTTTTTTCAATTAAAGGAGCAAGGACCAAGGTTTCATTAAAAAAAAAAAACGTGTTTTTAAAAAAAAAAAAAAAAAGGTTTTAAACTTCGGACTTTACAGGTAAATTTCTAAAAAAGGGATTTTTTTTTTGTTTTAAATTTGAATATATTATTTATTGACCTTTTCTCTTCAATTTGTGATATATAAAACTATTAAACATAAATTAATTATTTACTTTTTAAGAGAAACTTGAAAATGTGTGACACTTACACAAATGGGGGGGGGGGCGTGAATTTTAAAAAAACGTTTGTCTAAAATATTATATTCGGTTTATTGGAAAGAACATAAAATTTCACATTGACCCTGAAAATATCGTAAAAATAGAATCAATAGAAAAATTTTGATAGATTTTTAAAGTTTAAAAATTGAAAAATATTGAGTTCGGAAAATTCGTAAAAAAAAAAAAAAGTATACTCCATAAAGAAAATAAATAACTCACTTTTAACAGAGAAATTACGAGATTTTTATATTTTATTCGCAGTTTCGTGTTAGGGGTGTCAAAAATTCCTACAAAAATTCTGATACTGCTACTCCAGCATTTATATATATATTTTTTTTTTTTTTTTTTTTTTTACAAAGGCATCACCACATTATCAAGGCCAAGAGGCCACTCAAGGATAAGGGTTAAAGAGTGTACAGTAGAAATTGGTCAATATAGTAATCATTAGTAATGAAAATTTGGTAAATTTAATAACTTATATGGAACGGCTCATCAAGAACTTATTTACTTTAGACTTGAACACAACCATATTGTAGTCAGCCGGAAAGCAGGAAAACGGAAGACAATTCCATAGGCGTGCAGTTCTAAGAAAGAAGCTTTGTTCATGGAATTTACGTTTAGGTTTAGGCACAGATAAAGAGTGGGGGAAATTATTGATAGTGTTTACAGCTAGACGAGTGTTTCTTGTGAAAGTTTGGCGAGGGGTGACCATAGATTGAAGCTCAGTCGAACACTTTCCATGAAAATAACGATACATCAGAGACAAACTCGCAACATCTCTTCTGTGAGATAGAGGTTGCAAGGAGGAGAAAAGGACATCTCCTACGAGGCTACGAAGTCTATTTTGAACTCTATCAAGGCAGGACAAGTCCTTTCTAGCAGCTCCTGCCCAGATGTGGCAACAGTATTCCATCCTTGGACGTACCTGGCTCTTATATAGGTAGAGAATAGCATCAGCAGTGAGATATCTACTGGATCGATAGAAAGATCCCACCATTTTTCCAGCGGCCTTGGCAACAGATTTGATATACGTGTTCCATTTAAGATCAGGAGCCCAGAAGCTTGTCAAAACTTGAGGCCTCCTGAAGACGAGAGCCATTCATTTCAATTGATGACAAATGTGAATTAGAATGTTGATGGTGTAAAGAGAGAAGCTTGGTTTTAGATGCATTAAAAGTAACCAGCCACTCCTTTCCCCATTGTACTACGTGCTCAAGATCAGAGGAGAGAGAATTGGAGAGAACTTGGTCGTTTACTGTCTTAGATGTGGTACCATAAATGGTAGTGTCGTCAGCATAAATGTCTACAAATGATGTAAGGATATGATTTGGAAGATCATTAATGTAGATCAGGAAAAGAGTTGGGCCCAGGATGGATCCCTGAGGATTGCAGGCCTCCGATTTTTGTCCATCTACTTGTTTACTGTTGTTTTAAAAAAATTAAATTAATTTTTCTAAGTTTTCGTTTTCTACCTAACTTTGAAAGTTTTTGGTCTCTCAACTTATTTTAAAGAGTTTATTTAGTTAATTAAAAAAAAAGTAATGTCGAGTGTTACTTATGAACAAAAAATGTCCGACATAAGAGGATCACGTCTTAGGAGTATAATTGCTCAAAAATAGAAAATTAAAGAAAATGTTAAGGTAGATATAGTTTTAAAACGACCCCTCCCCCCCAAAAAAAAGAAGAAAATAAATTTGTATATTTTTAGGTAATAATGCACATCCAATAATATTTTTAAAAATATTTTTACATGTTTATTATTTTAAAAAATTAAATTGATTTTTCTAAGTTTTCGTTTTCTACCTAGCTTTGTCAGTTTTTGGTGTGTAAACTTATTTTAAAGAGTTTATTTAGTTAAAAAAGAAATAACAAGTAATGTCGCAATCGACATTAATAGTATAGGCACCGCCAAAACTGGGGGGGAGTACTTTTTGACGGACCGTCTTTTTAAAAATCTACCAAAAATCAGGTAATTATCCGATCAATACGAAATTTTCAGCGATTATTAGGTGAAGAATGAACTTTATAACAGTGTACTTATTTTTCATAAACGATATTTATATATATATTTTTTGCTTACAACCCCCCCTTGTTTTGAAGTGGGAACAAATATGCTTAAAATAATCATCTGAAACTGAACACAACATATTGTGTTGTTGTAAGGGACAGAATTATAGATTAAAAAAAATTGTTTGCATACCTTATTTTGACGTCTGAATATCAGAACTTCGATTGTGTTTAATTATCCCGCTTTTAAGTTTTGAAGTGTGAAATTCGGTGAATATGTTAAGTAAAATAATTAATTTAATTTAAGCAAAACAAACAAAATTTTTTTTAACATTTATACGAAAAAAGCCATTTTAAAATTTTTGATAAATAAATTAACAATTTTTTTTAGCGAGCCGAATAATGCATGACCATTATTAAACAGGGCATGCTTTGAATAATCGATACAAAAAAAAATGCGATAAATATTGTGCCCTTTGTGTTAAAAATAGCATCATTTTTTTCGATCCCGTTTGAAAACGTTTGCCGCCTTTCGAATACGGTGGACCAAACGCGCTGAAATAATTTTTTTTATTCTGCTTTAAATTACCCCCCCCCCATTTTGGGGAGCCTGGCCCCCACACACATACACATTAAAAAACAAACTCATAGAAATGGTCACCCATCTGGTACTGGCCAACCTCAGCTTAATAATACATTGGAATTTTCGTCACTGAAAAATAAGTTTTTTGGCCTGTTTGGTCTTCCATAGTTTTCTTCTTAGCAAACGCAAACGTAAACAGTGTCGATCTAGACTCTAGATCGACGCGAAATATCTGGTTACCTATATGAATAAGTGGAATTATTTGAAATTCAGGTACTTATATTATAATATTTTTGCATATTCTCTTAGAAAATCATCCTAAATCTTAGTTAGACAATAAATAAATAAATTAATTAATTATTTCAAAAACCTTTTTTTTTTTTTAATATTTATGTACGTTTTTTGTGCATGACAAAAAATGTCAATTGTTAACTTTTTGGGAAAATTTAATATTTAAAATTTAATTAAAAATAGTAGAAAAAGTTTTACATTATTCTGTTTTCTACATGATAAAATTCAGGGTTTTATCTTTCTGGAAAAAAAGTTACTCAGAAATAATGGATTTTAATAAAAGTAATTTCGTTTTAAAAAACAACAACAACTTGATTTTGCGGCCATTTTTGGCGGTGCCTATAATAGTAAATAAATTTTAACAAAAAATGTCCGAAAATTAAAGAAAATACTGAGGTAGATATAGTTTTAAAACGAGCCTCCTCCACCTTCAAAAGAAAATGAATTTGTATATTTTTAAGTACTGCACAAGTACCCCCGAAATGACTTTTAAACAATAAGCTCTCCTCCCCATGTTAAGAATGGCTTTCGAAATTATTATTTTAACGCGGTCGCGGTACCAAAATTACATAAGACATTGATAATACATGTTTTCTTTCTTTATTTTTGTTTCGTAATGACACAAAAAGTGTTAAACTAGAGTACTTTTTAAATAAATATTTGGTTTTGTTTTTCGTATCTTAAATCCGTGATCAAGTTTATTTTTTAAGCAAGGGTTAAAAATAATTTTTTTAAATATTATGGGGGTGCATCTCCTTCAAGAACTGTAATAAAATGTGTTTTCAATCGATATTTATCAATAAGGGACCAGTTTTCCTACCTTTTTTTTTACACAGTGATCACCACTTATCAAGGTCCGGAAGCCACTCAGGGATAAGGGTTATTGCAAGTACACTACGTTAGTGTGGAGATTTGATGAAGTGTTTACTTAAGGGGACGGTTCATTAGGAATTTGTTAACATTAGACTTGAAGACATCCAAGTTGTAGCCCGGAGGGAAGCAGGCAGACGGAACAGAGTTCCACAGGCGTGCAGTTCTAAGAAAGAAGCTTTATTCATGGAATCCGCGTTTTGATTTAGGCACAGATATACAGTGGGGGAAATTTTTCACAGTGGATTCAGCTAGACGGGTTTTTTTCGTGAAAGATTGGTGAGGGGGGACCAGGGATTGGAGTTCAGACGAGCACCTGCCATGAAAATAACGATAAAACAAGGATAGGCTCGCAACGTCTCTTCTGTGGGAGAGGGGTTGTAGGGTAGAGAAAAGGACATCCCCCACTAAACCACGAAGTCTATTTTGTACTCTGTCAAGGCAAAAAGGGGGATTTTTCCGGGTACGAGTTTTCCGGGTACGGGTTTTCCGGAGACGAGTTTTCCCAGGACGAGTTTTCCGGGCACCTTACCTTACATTAAAAATGAAAATATTGAAAAAGAACATGCCTAAAATTTATATCTACACGGGGGAAAAAATTACATGTGAAAAAAAAGTTATTCTGACAAATGCATTTACGGCGTCGTCAGAAACTAACAAACGAAACTGACAATTTCAGTTAAATTTAGAAGTTAAATAAATTCTGCGTAAGAATCCCTTGAAAGATACATATTAGTTTTCTGGGACTATTTCAAAGATAATTAATAAAGTAAAGTCTTAAGATATTGAATTAAAAAACACAAAAAGAAATACTTTGTTTTTGCAAAAGAAATAGTAAAAATAATTAGCTCGTCCGCTCCAAGCTGGAGTTTAACACAATCAAACAACGCATCCGTATTTGTCTAACTTTATAATTAAACAAATTAATTAATTATTATTAAAAATAATACCATTTTTAGTTATTTTTCTTAATGATCCTGGATTTAAATTATTATATATTATAAATTGGGCGGACGAAAATAGAAAACCGATTTATCGTATTTTTTTTTTTTTTTTTGTTTTCGACTACTTTTTGATTGTATTTGAAAGATTAAAGACTAAAGTTAATTTCCAAAAGGAAAAAAAATATTCGTACACGTGAAAAAAAAGTTATGAATAATGTTTTCACGGCGAGCTACCCAATTGAGGTGAATTTTGAAGTTAAATAAATTCATTGTAAAAATCCTTTAAAAGATGAATATTTGTTTCCTGAGTCGATTTCAAAGATAATTAGGAAAGTCCTAAGATATTGAATTAAATTTAAAAAAAAAAAACACCTTGTTTGTACAAAACATAAATTAATTAGCCCCAAAACCGAGTGATATTCTGACATTCGCAAAACGCAACAAACTAAAATTTTGTAAACACAGAATGTACGAAGGCCCACAATTTCAAGCAGTGAAAATGTCGTCATGTAATTAAAAAGGAGGAAGGGGTGTGATATTTTGCAAGACGTGTATCCGTACATTCCTTTTCTGAACGTTTTTATAAATTTTTCTATTTTTTAATTTAATTGTTTTTCTATGTTCTTGTTTTTAAATTATTTTTTAAAAATGTTTGTTCAATATTATATATAAAAAAGTATGTTATGCCGAAAGTTTCACATTCTTGCGAGCAAGGAAATTATTAAAATCTTGTGTATAAAAATTATGCGAAATTAAAAGTAGAAATATTTTTGCACTTATAATTTGTGGAGGGGAGGATATTAAATAAACAATGCTTAATTCAATGGTAATATCGGTAGTTCGAGAAATTCATTTTTCTTCGAGTTATATAAAATCCATTAATACGGACTTTAGGGGCTTTTTCCGTAATGTTCCTGTAAAAATTATTTTATTTTATTTATTGTTACAAATTACGACGCTTTATTTATATATAAAAAAGCAATAATAAATTCTTGCGTTTTTTATTTGAAAACCATAACTTCAAGTAAAGGGATTTTTTGTTTAAACAAAATAATACATTTCCACTAAGATTTATATAAAAATAATATTATATATTATTTGATAAATACTGAAAATTTCATTAAAATTGGTTGATTTCATGATTTTTGGTGATTTTTTAAAAGTAAATGGAGGGGTCAAAATATTTATAGTTTCAACATCGGCATTCATTTTGCCCGTACCTAATACACACGCACGCACACACACACACACACACACACACACACACACACACACACACACACACACACACACACATTGTTTTCAGGATTATAAAAAATTCTTACACTGATGTTTACACCATCATTCATAGAAGAAAAAGGATCAAGTAAAGATTAGATATTCCGTAGTAGAAGACAAAGATTGGCGAACATTTCAAGTGACACCGGTTGTTTGACCTTGACGACATTGCCGTTGGTTGTTTGTGAACACGTCAAATAGCAGACATGGTCGAATGTTCGCGAGCAAGATTTTTTTAAAAATGTATTTACAAAACATTTAAGATTTAAAACAAAAAAATATACATTTACAAAACATTTTCTTTAATATTAAATATTTACAAAACTTTTAAGGATGAAACAAAACATTTTCTATTTACACAAAACTTTTCAGTGTAAGTAACCAAATGTAATCTAAATTTAACAAAATATATTTAAATAAATTGGTGTCTTTCTGAGTGCGTTTTTTAATATATAATAATAATAATAATAATAATATAGTTCATTTTTTTTAATTATTATTATAATAATTAAAAAAAAAGTTGTTTTTTTAATGAACTATATTAATTACAAACTGAAATTTTAGGACGCTAAACTTACTTGTACTTAATTTATGGAGAAGCAAGCAAATAGCAAGTTTTTTTTGTTTGTTTTTTTAAATAAAAATGAAAATTATAAAAAGATTTGTATCTTGCGATACTACACTTCATCTTTATAAAAATAAAAGTTATAAAAAATATGTGAATAAAATATATTTTTTAAAATCCCGATTGTTTTGCTAATACTTGTGATTTTATCCTGCATGAAAATTGCCTCGGTCTAGAAGGATTGCTCCTTCACTGATCACCTACATACATCGCACGTTAAATAAATATTACATTGTATTAAAAACGCACAAAGAAGGGTTAAAAAAAAAACTGTACATAAAAAATTAATCCTGGTTGCAAAAATCCGAACAAGTCGATTATTTTATATTTGTTTCTGCCATTAAAAATTTGGTTATAATAATTTTATTTTATATATTTTTTAATTATGTATTTTTTAATTGACATCATTCGAAATTCTCAGTTATAACGAAGGTTTATTTATTTAGTTGGTATTATTTTACGACCCGCCCCAGCGTAGTATTAACACCCCAACCACCCCATGTTAAGAATGTCTTTTGAGGTTCAGGGGTTTATTCAGAAAGCTGTTCTTAACATAGGGAGGTTGGAGTGTTTACCATTTATTTATTATTATTATTATTATCATTATTATTATTATTATTATTATTATTAGTTTTATTAAAAAGTTCTGTAAATATATAAAAAGAACTCACCCAAAAAAACACCCATTTATTTAAATATATTTTGTTTAAATACGTTGGTTTTATTACTTACATTAAAAGGTTTTGCGTAAATAGAAAAAAGTTTGTTTTTTTAATCCTTAAAAGTTTTGTAAATATTTAATATTAAAGAAAATGTTTTGTAAATATTTATTTTTTCTTTTAAATCTTTAAAAGTTTTGTAAATATATTTTAAAAAAATCTTGCTCGCGAACATTTGAACATGTTTGCTATTTGACGTGTTTACAAATTACCAACGGCAATGTCAAGGTCAAACAACCGATGCCACTTGAAATGTTCGACAATATTTGTCTTCTGCTATGGGGTTTCTAATCTTTACTTGATCCAAAAATTCTGATGTTTACACCGGTGCCCGGAAAACTCGTAACCTGTTAACCCGTACCCAGAAAACTCGTCTCTTTTTGCTAGATAGGAAATCTGGTCCCTTATTGATTAAATATCGAACCTATTTTATGATCGTTCTTGAAGGAGATATTGTTTTTAAAAGAGACTATATCCCCTATAATATTTTTTTAAATAGTTTTACTTGTTTTGAAAAAATAATAAAATCGATTTTCTAAGTGTCACTTTTCTACCGAACTGGCTAAGTTGTTAGTGGGTTCACTTATTTTAAAGTGTTTATTCTGTTCAAAAACGAGACTACAGATCGCATAATATTATTAAAAATACACATAGTTATTTACTGTTGTTTTTAAATTAAATATTTATTAAATTAAACTTTTAAATATTTATTGGAGAAAGAAATGGTAAAAATTGTGGAGACTGTGATGTTTTGCGGTTGTCACAAAAATGGGAGGGAAATTTAAATTTCGTTCCGGTGGTGTGATTATAGTTCTAAACTACGCATGCGTGAAAAAAATCGATTTTAATTGAAGAACTAATCAAGCGAAAAACTAATTTAATGAAATAAAATAACTAAACACTATTTTTTAGTTATTTTATTTCATTGTCTTAGTTTTATTTTTCATTTCATTATTTTGGTTTTGCTAATTATGCAGAGAAAGGAACATGAAATTCAATTTTTACAGTATCTTTTGTTTATGGCATGTTTATGTGAAACTACAGTCCTGTTTAAGAAATTACAGTGCTATTTCTTAGTTATTTTATTTCATATGTATATTCATATGCTTATATTTTTATGAAAAGATTTTCTGGAGCAGTATAACAGAAAATCAGCAAAAAAAAAAATGCGAAAAAATAAGTAAAAACCCCTGTTCGTACATGAACCAGGGAAACTAAGGTCTGGGGAGCTGAGCACGGCAGACTCCCCACGGGATATTTTCAACAATCGTGCCTATTTCATCACAGACTCCCTATATCAAGCACGTTGCTTGGTTGATACCAGAGCGGCCTGCAGTATCTGGCCACTGAAACTTCTCATAGAGAAGCCTCCAGTGTCGTCCATCACACTGCAGGCGGTAAATCACTCGCCCATCCCCACGGACGATCGAATTTCTCGTTCCCTGGACTTGGAATTATGGAGAAACTTTACATGGGTCTTCACTATAGCAGATTTACCCAACCCCATACTAGGCGTGGACTTCCTGCACCACTTCAACCTGATAGTGGATATGCGCAGACGCCGGCTTATAGTCACAAATACAGAACTTTTTCCCTGCTGTAAAAACAAATCCCCCCTCTATCAGCCCAGTATTCTTCATTGCCGCTTCAGATAACCCGTATCAGACCACCTTACACTCCCACCTGGAGTTAACAAATTTAAATTTTGTGGTAAGCGAACCCATGCACACCACATCGAGACCACAGGTGCTCCTGTTTTCTCACGCACTCGCCACCTCCCTGCTGATAAACTAAAGGCAGCTAAGGCAGAATTCAATCATATGCTGCAACTAAGAATAATTCTCCACTCGTCCAGTCCATGGGCTTCCCCTTTCCATATGGTCCCGAAACGAGACAGAGATTGGCGTCCGACTGGGGACTACCGACAACTTAATGCCACATATACAAGACTTTGCTTCCTCTCCAAACTGTACGTCAACAGACTTCGAGCTTATTTTAGTAAGCTCTCACTGATGCACACTAGTCTTGGACTAATGTTTTTCTTAGAAAGGACGCCGTGAAAGCCCCCCCCTTACTTCACCTTATACTGGCCCTTATCGCGTGCTTTCACATACCGATAAACTTTTTACTTTAGAAATCAGTGGTAAAAGAGAAACTGTCCCTATTGATAGAGTAAAAAAATCCTTTCTTGACACGAAAACACACGAGCAACACATTCCCCCTACTTTCACACAGCATCAAACTATGCATACACCTGAACTTAATGTTCCAAATGAAAACAATCATGTCACCACTACACGTCGACGGGTACAATGGCCGAAGAGACTGTGTAAAACTTTGTATTTCTGCTAAGAAAATATTTTTCCCTTGTTTTCCCTTCTTTCAAAAAAAAGAATATTCTATTACAAGAAGTTGCAAATATTCCCCAACTTTTCACACAAAAGTAAGAACATTTTTTTCTTTCTCGTAAAAATAAATACAATAAGAAGACATTTTTATTTTTTGCTATTTGTTATGCTATTTTTTTCTGTCGGCTTTCAGCCTAAGAAGGGGTTATTTAGCGAGACACCTAATGGAACGGACCCCTTTTCCTCGCTATCTTTCTCCACCTCGGTGTTATTCCTACCGGTATCGACGATTCCACTAGGAATAACTACCACAATAGCACCAGGTAGCCGGAGTCCAGCTTTTGGACAGGAACATATCACATTCCCCTTAATAAACCTTTTCTGTGTTACCTTTTATAAAGTTGTTGTGTTTGTCATTTCAGAAGCTTGTATTAAATTATTTATTTTATTAGGTTGTGCCCTAAAAGCATTAAAACCCTAAACATCTTTCTTTTGATGAGTGACCCTATTTGCGTCTTATCATCTTAGTTGCTATCAAGTTTAAGGGAATACCAACATTACATAATTATAAGGCTGTTTGCAGCTGGATTAATTTGACATTTTAAGAGCTTAATTTGTGGTAGTAATGTTTGTTTTGTCCTATTTGAAAGTTAGAATGTTTTAACTATATATTAGTTATAAACGATGAATCATATTCCACGATAAAATTATTACCAATGTAATTTTAGGGGGTGATTAAATTTTATTTGGTGTATGGATGGGCGGGCTATATTTGAGGATTGAAGAAGAAACTTATCATACTACCTACATATACTTTGTGGTGGTGATAAATTCCTATCGTAATTTCCAAAAACAAATTAGTTCTTGCAAGAACGTGTTAATTCAAAATATTCATAAGCTTCGACAATTGTTTTAAACTAGAAAAATTACACTCTAATTGTTATATATTGGAACCGTACCTCCATAAAAATTTTGTTAATTTGTATACATTTTAGCAAGGGTTAGAGTCATACATGTCAGGATAACCTGTTTACAAACGAAATATGCTGCAGGCGGCGTGATTTAAATTTTGTTACCTAAATAAACGCATAAGAAAGGAAATTTTCACATGATATGCAAAGATATATCTCTTGTGTTTGAAGATAGAAGAGAGTTTCCAGGCAGCCGGAATCATGAAGCGAGTCAGGATGATTACGTCTCTCAGTTCCTGTTCTTATAAGTAACTTAGAAAAACTGATAAAGTAATTAGTTTATTAGATATTGGTCTCTCCTCCCATGAAATATTTTTCTTTAAATAAAACCTTTAAAACCAGTAAATTTTTATTGTACTTTACTACACGTGTAGTTTTTGTTCAACAACTTATTTTAGTTAGATGAGAATATAATGACAAGTCAAGGACAATAATCAAATCGACTATAAAACAAAAATATTAATCGCTTAAAGGCGAAAACGCAAGTGAAAAAAACTATGTTTTTTTACTCACGTTCACCCCTTACAAAGCATATCGCACTTGGACGTAACGATCCCTATTTGGAGCCATGTCTAGGAAAGATTGACAAGATATTTGTTTATGTTACATTTAAACTTCTGCATATCAGTACAACCAGTGAAGCAGGCAGAAGGAAGGGGATTACAAAGTCTAGCTGTTCGAGGGAAGAAACTATTAGAATATAAAGCTTTCTGGAATTTTAGGGCATCAACAGTGAAGGGGTAAGATCTTATTTCTAAGCGGGTTTGTCGGGGATATGTACAAGTGCAACGAGTTCATCAGACAACGTTCTATTAAAATATTTGTAAAACAGGCACAGTGATGCAACATTGCGGTTATAGGATAGGGGTTAGGGTTTTGTTGATAAAGTGGGACCGATTAGATTGACGACTCATTTTTAGGCCCTATCTAAGAGGGAGAGACTAGTGGTACGTGCACCAGCCCAGATGTGGCAACAATACTCTATAGAGGTGTTACGTACTGGGTGTTATTTTGGAAGGTACCAAATATGAGAGTTACTTATTTTGATGACCACTTATATATTTGTTGTTGTTCATGTTAGTAATATTCTTAGTGTGTTCATGTGTGTGATCATGTTGTGAGATGCTAGATATTATATATATATTCATTGTGAGTGTTCATATTTTTAGAGATGGAGACAAGTCTTATATATAACGTATAAGGTACAAATTACTACAGGAGAAACAAGCCTGTAATTCAATGAGAGGAGATTTATGAATATCTTGATAGATAGACCGAGAGTGCGTTTGACATTTACGTTTTGACAGTTGTGCATTTTTATTTTTTATAAACACAAAGTTCATATTAATACAATTTAACTTTACCTTTGTTTTGGTAAAATGACACAACAGAAGATTCAAAGTTGTTTACATGGTTATCTCTAAAACCTCTCGCTTCCCAGTGGGTGCCTTGACTCTTCTATGATGCGGTCTAATCTCCTCTGCTTTTCGGATCTGACTGATCTAACTCCCTTAACTAACTTCGAACCCTTTTCCTATATTGAGAAATCATTTCTGCCCTGACGTCACACATATGTCTGGTCAACGTGACCACAACTCACGTTTTCAAACATGCACGATTTGCACGTTTTGAAACCATTTCTGACGACCAGGAAATTTCCAATTCTCTTTGTTGTTTTAGAAAGAAATTTTACCTACTTGTTTAATTCTGTAACCGATATTTTTATTATGCATTCTTTCTAAAAATTGTGAATAGTTTTCCTATCCGAATTGTATTTATTAAATATTTTAACAGAATCAACAATTTAATCAACAATTTAAACCTATTGTTTTTCAAAACTTATCCACAGGGTTGAATCCTTGTTTTATCTTATATCATTTTAATTTAACTAATTCTCTTTTATTTTTAACTTACATGAAAAGGGGACAGCCCTTTTCATGTAACATCGGTATAGGATACCTTCAGGTTTGAGGAGTTTTCTGGGTTGATAGAGGGAACCCAAGTTATTTGCAGCAGCCTTTGCAATGTACTCTATGTATTTGTTTCCTGGGTAACACAACAAGAGTACTTCAAATTTCTAAAGCTTGTTAGGCTGAAATACCCAAGAATGTGTGGCAAAAACAACCCTTTCTTTGTACTTGACCAGAGGAGGCAAAGAGGCGAAAATGAATCTTCAATAATTCACATATATATCTTCATGTAACGCACATATTCTTATACATTAGTGAGGTTTTGGGGGAACAGAAACCAATTGCAACACACAGTTATACACGAACTAAAAAGAACAAGATAAATAAACACATACACAGTACGATGCACTCACATACATATATTACTTTCATGTGCATATTATTCACACTATGAACATATTGATTCACACATATCTAAACTTTGTGATTACTTTGGTTCCTGTACCAAACACTACTTTTAATAAAGAATTCTTACTGATTGAAAATGACTATTATATCCTTAGAAAATTGTAGATATAAACAGGTTTTGTTACAAAATTTCGTTTTCTTCAATTTTTCATTTAAAAAATTCAGGACTTTCTAACTAGTGACCGTAATATACATAAATGTTTGATTTTTTTCCATTATAATAAATATGCACGTCACAATGTATTCTTCCTCAACTAATTTAGCAATGGTCATCAGAAAAAATAAATATAATTTCATGCCAAATTACATGAAAATAAAATGCAGATTAAAACTATTTAATCTAAAGTAAAATTAATGGAAATGTTTACACTAATATTTTGTTAATTTTATTTCATGTTTTTTCTCCTTTAACAAAAGAATGAAGTTAAGAAATAATTTAACACCAAGTGTTACGTCATATCGATTAGGACTTGAATAAGATCGTTTACCCGACCGGTTTTGTTGATGTTGTAATGCTCTGCTCTAATTTCTCACATAAGTAGAACAGAAATTTAGCACAGTTAATAGTTTTTTTTCTAGATAAGAACATCATAGAGTTACATATTTCTAGCATCGTTTAATGCATCTCTGAAGTTTTTGTAGAAGATGCAGAAATTCAGAAATCAAGATATATCATTTGGAAAACACTTTCCTTTTTCAGTAACAAGTTTCTGGCTTGTGGAGGTAAAAAAATCAGATAATACAAGGTATTGCAAAGTGCATGGGAGAAAATTTCATGGACGTCTGCGTTTCTGATCTCACACATTGTGTGTTGTTGATCAAAGTGATATCTTGCATGGGGATATTTGCTGATCAGGGTTCGCCTCTTGATTTTGATAACTTTATTTAATTTCCTGAAAATTAAAGCATAATAAACTCCTGTAAATTGTGGAAGCCAGTTTAACACATCTAGAGTGAATCTTGCGTTTTTGTAGAAAATGTAGACATTCATAAATCAAGCCATATCATCTGAAAACGCTTTCAAAAACAAATTTCTGGCTTGCAGAGGTAGAAATCAGATGATACAAGGTATTGCCAAGTGAGTGGGAAGAAATTCATGGACGTTTGCGCTCCTGATCTCAAACATTGTGTGATATGGATCGAAGTGATATTTTTCAGGAGGATATTTGCTGATCAGGCCCTCATGATTTTGATAACTTATTTAATTTCCTGAAGATTTAAGCATAATAAGCTAAATAATTGTAGAAGCCAGTTTAACACATCTAGAGTGAATCTTGCTTCGGTACAGTATGATATTTAATGCGTTTTTGCTTCTGGAAATTTGTCAGAAACCTAGGAATCCATCAGATAGTTTCAACAGAGCCTGCACTAATCGTGACCTGTTTTTGATTTGGCGAATACTTAAGCATAAATCTTAAAAAAAGGTAGTCTAGCCATAATTGAGAATTGTCTCATCAATGACAGACGGAGGGCAACCAGATCTAGGTCCTTTTGCTACAAATTTCATGACATATTGGAATTCACAATAACAACGTTTTACAAGAATATGATACATCGTTTCATTTAATTTGTGGAAATTGAAATTCCCAACCTAACTCGATTATCGCCCTTTGAATCTGCTAACCAGAGAGCGACACAGCCACTTCAGTTCCTGTTATTTATATTTCTATCTTTTTTTGCTTGACCCTCAACCAGTCAACATGTGACAAAATATTTTATATCGTTTTTGCATGAGTAACACAGACTTTTTACACAAGAATGTTTTTTAACTTTTTTCAAAATTTTATCAATTTAATTTTCACATTAAATGGAGCATACTACCGGATGCCAAACAATAAAATAATTCACAAAATCTCAAACAGTACAATTTTGTGTTCGCGTGTTTGTCTAAAGCTGATTTCATAAAAACAGAAGAGCTGCATGACAAAAATATTTTCACTTTTTTCTTATTTTACTTTGTAAGGAATATCAAAACTTACATGTCTAGCATGTGTGTGTGCTTTTAATGGTCGGTCGGGTAAGAAAAATGAATAGAAAGACTAAAATTATTGCTCATTATTGATATGTATCAAATTTTAAAAAAGTAAAAAAAACTCTTAAGACGTGACCTCAGCATAAAAAATGTTATTTCAGGTGGTTTTAAAAATTTACACAAGAATATATGCATAATCAAAATATGTTCCTTTCGCAAGTTTTTGCATGAGAAAATCAGTTTCTTTCATACAAGAATATTCACGCACATAACAAAAATATTGTTTTGAACTTTTTAAAATGTTTATGATTTTAGTTCTTGATGTGGATGGACGAGTAAGAAGAAGGCATGCTACATATGTAGTCGTGTACAACTCAACTTGAAAGTTGTTGAGTTGGAAGTTTTGACAACAGAATAACCGTATAAATTGTTAGTTTACCCATACATTTAAGTTTGAAGAAATCCTCCTGGAACTTACAATTAATTTTATTACGATATGAATTCATATCCGAGGGCAAATTTATGGATAGTTATTATTCCTATTGTTGTGTAAATATTTTTAAAGATTTTTTATTAAGTCAGTTAGTATATTTCACATATTTTTGTCTTTTTGTTTCATTTTCTTCAGTAAAAGTTCTCGTAAATAAACGAGATCCCTTGCTTGCGCTTCCACTTAAACTGCAATACATAGATATTTGAATGTTCCAATTCTATATGGCAGAACCTGCATTTGTTGTCATTACTGATACCTGCCATCTTCACGAATGCATTGGTCATCAATCTCTTGCCTTGAGCAACCAATATAACCCTTTCTTGATCGTGCTGTAGGGATCCCCTTTTGAGCCAGTCTTTGTCTATGTATTCCTGAGAGGGTCCCCCCCCAAATACTTTGCACGCTGATGTTGGTCCTATTCTTAAAGGTTCATCCTCTGGAAGGTCTCGGTATATATGACTCAAATTGTAGGCACTCAGATTCTTATTCAGGAACTTGCTGAGTGGGTCTATTGCCATAACAGAAGAGCTGTCACCTTAGAATATTTCCCTCTCGATTTTTCCTTCAGTGATTATGGTCTTTCCTCCATTGTGACTTAAGGATATTGTGGTTTTCCACATCTGAAGGTGAGCCACCACTGTTTGTCTAATTATCGCATTGATATTCTATAATTCAAGGCACCGAAGTAATCGATCCATGCTATGCTCAGGTATTTGGTCAGGGTTTACTTCTATGGAAAAAGTATCCTCAGGTCAGACTGTTCTGACAAACCCCCGTACAGAGAGGCCTTAGACACTCAAGGACAGTGTCTAGTAGGCATTCAAGTTCTCCCTGTATGTGTTTGCATATGTTTCAGCAAATGTGACTTCCGTACAAAAGAAGAACCACATATCTCACAAGAATGTGGTTTCTCTCCTGTATGTGTTGCTATATGATCCAGCAAAGTTGACTTTTGTGCAAAAGAAGAACCACATACTTCACAAGAATGTGGTTTTTCTCCTGTATGTGTTAGCATATGTCTCAACAACTGTGACTTCCTTACAAAAGAAGAACCACATACTTCACAAGAATGTAGTTTTTCTCCTGTATGTGTTTGCATATGTCTCAACAACTGTGACTTGCTTACAAAAGAAGAACCACATACTTCACAAGAATGTGGTTTCTCTCCAGTGTGTATTTTCATATGATACAACAAATGTGACTTCCATGCAAAAGAAGAACCACATACTGTACAAGAATGTGGTTTCACTCCCGTATGTGTTTTTACATGACTCATCAAATTTGACTTCGATGGGAAAGAAGAACCACATATTTCACAAGAATGTGGTTTCTCTCCTGTATGTGTTTTCATATGGTTTAACAAACTTGTCTTCCATGCAAAGGAAGAACCACATACTTCACAAAAATGTGGTTTCTCTCCCGTATGTCTCTTCATATGACTCAACAAATTTGACTTCTGTGCAAAAGCAGAACCACATTCTTCACAAGAATGTGGTTTCTCTCCTGTATGTGTTTTCATATGATGCAACAAAGTTGACTTTATTGCAAAAGAAGAACCACATACTTCACAAGAATGTGGTTTCTCTCCTGTATGTGTTCTCATATGATACAACAAATGTAACTTCCGTGCAAAAGAGGAACCACATACTTCACAACAATGTGGTTTCTCTCCCGTATGGGTTTTCATATGAGTCAACAAATTTGTTTTTGCTGCAAAAGAAGAACCACATATTTCACAAGAATGTGATTTGTTAGCTATGTTTGATAGAATCTAATTCCACAAATTGTATATGTTAACGATGACTGAGTAAAAAAATATTAAATTGAAACTTCAGTGTTCAAATGTATCTAACTTACAACTGAATTTTATCAAGTATCCTATCACAGCACCACAAGTCCTATCAGACAATCCTAGTATGAAATTTAGGAACATTTTTGTTTCTAGACGTTATCTATATCTATATGTTTTACTTCTCTATAATTTTACCTGTTCATATTTGACTGTTAATTGAAGTATCCCAGTGTTCAAACCAAGTAAAAAACTTCTAATCGAGAAGGCGTAAAGAAACTCTGCACTATGGAAAATTGTATTTTAATATAATTTTAGAACGTTACTGCAACACAAATACAACAGGAACACAATTAACTAGTTAATATTTAGTAGTATAACTATTCTGTAATTTCACAACCTTGAATTAGTCTTCAGCAATACTCTGATGAAAGGTCATTCAACTTTAATTTTTTCTTCCCGATTTGAAATTTTATCATTAAAAGCAGTATTTTAAGGCGACCAGAGCAATGAAATAAGGGGAAACATCAGATAAGTTTACAGGAGTTGAGTGGATGATGTAGAGTAGTATTTTAGGGTGACCAGAGCAGTGAAATAAAGGAAAATATCAGATAGCTCTCCTAACCACAAAGGGTCCAGGCAGACATTTTATAAACACTCATGTAAAACAATGAGTTTTACCTGGGCAGAATTGACGAAGTCCCTAGCGGACTATTATGGAATTGCTGCAAACCCTAACAAGCATATAGTCGAAAATCTTTACACAAGTCTGATACTAAACTGCGACTGGCTTAAGAAAAATAAGGTTAAGGTGTTCTTTTATTCATTATGTCGTTTAGATTATTTGATAAGTATTATATAGTCTGGAGGAAGATGACCATATTTCATCAATAGTTAGGTTAACACAGAAAATTACATTAAAACACCAGCATCTGCATACATGCATAGCTCATGCGTGTTTTAGAAATGGTCAAAGATTAGAATATGAGATGGTGCAAATAATAAGTCGATTCATTAGCAATCTTAGCAGAGTATCAATAGTTAATGTAGTGGTAAAGGTTAAAGGGTCTCGTAAGTTTCCGTTGCTTATAATGAACAACACCAACCAGTCACCTTGAGATGGGGCTGCCAAATAGCTAAGTGTAGTGTGACTTGTAACGTTACAGAGATTACCAGACTTGGTGAATAAAAGAATGAAATTCCTGAGAATAATTTGAAGGGAATAAAAGTACCTGAAGAATTCAAGTTGGAAGTTGATATGTTGCTGAAACATGATAGTCACAAAGATGTATTGATGTATGATGCATTGAGTGCATGAACACATGTGGAGAAGGGCGTATTGCTAAAGCAAAGAAATGATGGGGATAGGTGTGATTGAGTGATCGAATAGACCAGGGAGTTTTCTGATAGTGTTACTAGCAAAGAAGGATCATAGTAAAAGATTTTGTTGCTGAAACATAATAGAGATTTATTCATTATGGAAGATAAGGAATTTGGCAGAAGTGATATGGTGGAGATGCGTATTGATACTGGAATGCATGAGTTCATGTGGAGAAGTGCACATTGAACACCGCTAAAGCAAAGAAAGTTAGTAGACTTGGCAATAGGGGAAACGATGCGGGTAGGTGTAATTGAGAGATCGAATAGAGTTTTCTGATAAAAATGTTACTAGATTTGATTTTAGGGCTTTAAATAAAGTCACAAAGAAATATGCCTAGAGAAATGTATTGATACTGGAGTGCATGAACACACGCGAATAAGGGCATATTGAACACTGCTAAAGCAAAGAAATGATGGGGATAGGTGTGATCGAATAGACCAGGGAGTTTGCTGATAGTTTTACTAGAAATAAAGGATCATAGTAAAAGATTTTGTTTAGATTTTAGGGCTTTAAATAAAGTCATAAATTGTTCATTAAGAATTAATGTCCATAGTTCTACAGGGACAGAAAGATGAGGCATTACCATATTTGGATGATATTTCAATATTCTAAGATACAAGGGAAACTCACTCGGATCACATAGATAGGGTACTACTAGCTATTTTACATAAGCACAACCTCAGGTTGAAAATGATGTAGTGTGAGATTTTAGGAGAAGAACAGGATCTAGGGTTCAAAGTTACTGAACAGAGTATATAGCCAGACCTGGAAAAAGTCAAAATCGATAAAATCTCGACTCCAACTACTGTGAGACAAGTCAGATCTTTCATTGGTATGACGTCATATTATTGTTGATTTCTAAGATACGATGGAAAGTCACTTGGATCACATAGATAGGGTACTACAAGCCATTTTACATAAGCACAACCTCAGGTTGAAAGTGATGTAGTGTGAGATAGCCTATAAAACAAAGTTTGCATATATGCTTATACTGGTTTATCCCAATCCTGAGAAAGACTACCTCCGGCTGTACGCGATTGGGGTTGAAAAATCAATTTACTTCTTATCCCATGAACTTAAAGATACACAGACGATATACACTATGTCCATAATAAGTTGAATCACTATTTGCATAGTGCAAAGTTCACCATCTATACCGATCACAGACCCCCTAGAATATTTATTAAACTCCCCTATACATAATAGGAAAATACAGACGTTGGCTTTGAGTATGGCTGGCTATAACTGCACCATAAAGTACATGAAGGGGAAGGACAGTGTTTGTCAAGCACCGTGGATTCTAGCAAAGATAATGACGTTCTCTGGTAAAAATAGACGGGAGAAATTACTTGGTAGGTGCAAGAAACTCGAATCTTTTGAAACCCAAAAGGTTTGCGTCATAAGCAGGTTGAGGGCTCATCAGTATCGCACAAGAGTCCCTAGTTATCAAGTTTAGATTTAATTAGGGGACAAAACCCGACCACGAACAATTGATAAGGTGATATGTACTGTCGCAATTGTAGCAAAATTAAAATAATGATCACAGAGACGTGATCCTTCCATTAAATAATATATTAATGCCTTATAAAGCCTCACTATGTGGATGAGCAACAATAGATCGCTTTGGTCACGGATAACATTTTGATAAAAAGAAACAAAATCTATAGATGTTAAGATTAGAGATCTGGTTTATGCACATGCATGGCTCCATCCACTCATCTCCTGGTCCACATCTCCATGTCTTGCTGGGTGTACGCATATAAGGCAGTAAATAACAGAAAATATTTTTTATATCTTTATACAAAAACGAAGTGTACAAGTTCTTTTTTCTGGATGACGAAAAATCGACTGTGCAACTTGTAACAATGCATGAAAATTATAATAAAGGATTGGCTGTTTCCCCCTAACACACTCCTTAGTCATTTTGGATGAATATCAAATTGAATAAATCTCTTCTGCCTTCCATCATTCTTGCTAAACTTAAGACACTGACACTCAAAACCTGCAAAGGCAGACAACCAAGCCTTGCTCATTCATATTAACTAATCTGAATGCTATTGAGTTGGTTAAGAATATCAATAGCATATCCTATAAAATATTGGCCGATTTTAACATCAGCATCAACCTCCCCTTCCTCTCATGGCAGGGAAACTCTTCGTATATCTTAAATGTGAGGAGTCAATCGCTACTTTGTTTTTGGAGAGTACTTCAGTCACTGTACCTTTTCCCCAGCGAGTCGTGCAACGAGAATTGGGTGGTTTCACCCACACCTCTTCACCAACTGCGATGTCCACGCAGGCCTGTCCTCTCTGTGTTACAGTCATAAGAAAAAATAAACTGGTGCGTAACTGAATTTTCATCTTGACCAGTCTTTGGCATCATATTGTACCAAAAAACTGCTTCTTGTGGCGAAATCTGACGTCTTGATGCCACAGCTTTTATAGTGCGAGGTGCCTCTTTATAATTCCATTTCCATTTGGACGGTATGCAGCTCTAAAATATAGCCCCACATTCCACTTCGCATATAAGTCCCTAAAAACCTCTGAGCGGAAAGACGTACCATTATCCACCAACACCTCTTCTACTGGCCCCCTTTCCATAAAACCCTCCTCGACAACTCTCTTTACCTCTTCTGCTGTTTTGTTCTTGATTTTTTGCCATATCGCTACTCTCCCAAGGCCACAATCTATCATAGTTACATGCAGTGTATGTTGATAATGTGTGATGTCAATGGCCAATCTCCACCAATTCTCTTCAACATGCAGTTCTCCTTTTTCATGTCTAGCCGGTGCAGGGTCGATTGATTGGCATTCCCTACATTGTTCCACCACCTTTTGGACGTCTTGCATTGTGATGTGTGGGTTTACATTTCTTGCCAGGTGAAGGGTCCGTTCCTTTCCAAAATGATGCAGGTCTTTTAAATTCTCTACTGCACAACATGCTGATACCCCGACTCTTTCCTTGTGTAACCAGGCTTTCTTGACTCTTGTCAGCCCATCTGCTTTATTTTTTTGTGACGGAACTAAGGTAATAGTTACCTTCAGTTCGAATTCTCAAACCAAGTCTCCCAGCGCTCCAAGTCTACGCTTGATAAGCATCTCCGCTGCTCCTTTTGTTTTGATCCGCTTATCACCAGACAGCTCTGATTTAATCCACGACACCACTATTGCAGAGTTTTAACGTTCACTATCTGTAAACCCCATTTTAGAGCCAGATTGATGCCTTTCATCACAGCATTGAGTTCCGCAACATTGATATGAGCGTTATCATCCTTTTTGCGTAGCCAAGCAGCATCTAAACAGCCACTTCTCCTATTTCCAATAATACCCATAATGCTACACTGCTAGCATCAGTTCATATTACCCCTTCATGGCCCTCTTTACAGCCATTCTCCTCTCACAGCGTCCATTTTTTACACTTCTGCAATGACTTCTTGTATCATGAGAAGCATTTCTTGATCAACTGCATCTTCCCAACTGTCTGTCCCAGTCTGCCTTTTAATAAAACTGCACGCAGTTCGCAGCTATCCAGCTATTGGGTAGTGGCCAACCAGCTTTCAACATATAGAGAAAAGCTCTCTCTTAGCTAGGTCAACCTTGGCTTCAGGAGTCTCATTTCCTCGCCCAAACATCAATTTTCCTGCCTTATTGTTCTGTAGTCGAAATCCCAAAGCCATTCCGTTTTCCAGTGACTCAGGCGGTTTTGTCGTCAGTCCATATGCTTTGATATGCACTCTCACCCTTTCCACAGTCACCTCTGTTTCGTCCACTAGTACATCGTCGATGTAAGAGCAGGTGCCTCTCTTCACTGCATCGTCTTTGGCCAGCACTGTCTTAAGAACTGCCGTCATTATCTTTAGTGCGGTGTTCAGACCAAATCCTAATCTGGTCAGACAATAAACTTGACCTTTGTACTCTACCAATTGATATTTCCACAATTTCTCATCCACATGAAGTTTGAGGTAGGCTGACTTCAGGTCCACAATTTTAGTTGCCTGCTTCATCCTCCTCCATTTCCTTATAACTTCTTCACACACGTCGATTCCATCCTTTGTGTGACAAGCGACAAACTTTTTCAGCTCACGGAAATCCAACACTGGCCTAACTTTCTTCTTAATAGGTTGGACCACAACCATGAGTGACAAAATTCCTTCAAAATTCCTTCAACTTTCCTTGACCACGGCATTAATATTCCTTCATCTATCCATATCTCAACTTCTTTTTCAAACTGCGGCTCAGCAGCTCCTTTCAGTGTGCTTTTGTAGCAGCTGACCTGATTCGCCAATACAGGTGACTCCGTGGTCCATCGCCATTCTACCATCCATTTTTTACCATCGAAGCAGGCTCGAAAGTCATCATCCTCAATCAGACATGGTCGAGGTGTCGACGGTTGGTTGGTATCACCTCTGGTTACACTTCCTGTTATTCCCGGTGTACTCTGATTGCCAAATTTCACCTGGCCTTTAGCAACAGTAGCTCCTCCCAGTCGGTCTACCGCATCCAGGCCCAGCATCACATCAATTCCTGCAATCAGTCTATCCAGCACGATCACTCTCCACAGCATTCCACTTCTCTGCCATCCACCGCTCTAACATTGCTGGTTCCATTCCAAGAGTTGGCGATGCTCGTCGTAATAAGTGTTGTTGTACATCCAGTATCAACAAGAGCTCTAGCCCTTTTTCCATTGATTGTGATCACTAACTGTGGCAACAAACTCTCATACGCCTGTTCAGTATAAAAGGGGTGACTACTGGCGCAATAGCATCCTTTTACTCGTTTCCTGGAAGCGAAGGGAAATTCCTGCTAATGTGCCCTACTTGGCCACACTGAAAACAGATAATGTCTGGCCGTGGCTCCCTACAGTCTCTCATCAGGTGTGGTCCTTGACATCGAAAGCATTTACCGGTAAATCCACAGCCTTGTTTCATCACTGTTCATTCCTTTCTGCTTGCCACAGCAGCCACAACAGCCCCCAGCTCACTGGGCTGTTTTGCCAAAACTTTAGCATGCCTTAGAATCTCCTCCACCTCCATGGTTTTAAAATCAGTAAGTCATTGCAGTTCCATGGAGATGCGATCAGGGAAACCAGTTACAAGCGCCAGCTTTACAGTCTTCTCAAGGCTGCATCCCCCATATCCAGCCAATCCTGCTAGTCGCCTTATCTCTGCCACGTACACATCCACAGACTCCCCAGTCCAGGTAACTCTTTTGAGCTTGTTGTAAGCCTCAAACGCACTCTTGGAAAATGCGGTCTTTAACCGGTTTTCAATGCTCTCAGCAATAGCCTGATCCGTCTTTCCCTAGATTTCTAGATAGACCGCTTGAGCACTTCCTTCCAAATACATTGGTATTAACGTGGCTACATCCTCGATCTTCTGCAGCCTTGCCACCAATTTCAGCTTGTTAAGCCACGCAACCACGTCACCTTCTCCAGTAAATGGCCTCAGGATATCGCTGCTCAATCTTGCTTGGTCACCCATTTTTGTCACTGTGCCGAAAGAGCTTGACGTTAAATTTGAACTCAACCTCAGTCCATAAATACCAGGGGGCTGCCATTTTTATTTTCTCTTTTTTTTATTTCCTAACACGAGCTGCACGATGCATGAGGTAAGGTTCTTTACTTTTAACCACAATTATCACAATTCTTTAAACAAACAGAAAATTTGATAACTGCAGTTCAGTTCCAAAGAAGTTAACAGAAAAACTCTTTGGTATACTTATGCATGTACACTGCTTCTAATACATAGACCCCTCTTATTAAAATAACTAGACGAGAATACAAACATTTAATTATAGAAAGGAGAAAACGACAACTAATATCAAAAAAGCTAAAAATAAAATCTAAACTCTCAAAATTGGTTAAAAAAACTCGACGTTTCGAAAATGGGGGATTGATTTACTAAAACTTTGTATTAGAAACAAAGTACAACTTAAAATTGTAAATATTGACATTTTTTGAAAATCTGATAGATTAGTGACAAATACACAGGAGAATACCACTTTCATGCATGCGTCGAGCATTTTTTCTTTACATTAGACCAGTGAAAATCATTTAAAATTTGTTATTTTTTTATCATAAACTATAAAGAAGTTGTACTGGTCAATGTCTAGAATCTTCCAACTCTCCCTCTCTCGTCATTTTTACGCTTATCACTTTTAAAAGTTTTCGGGGGTGCTGAAAATGAATATATGCTTAAACAGTGGCACAGAGAACTAGTTTTCATGATATGAAAAATGTACTTTTTAAAAGTGGGGTATCTCTTTTCATTTTAAATTTAACGTAAAATGAGCACCCACTTTATGGCCACCTAGTGAGTGGAAATATTTTTTTTTCTAATTTCATCTTTCAATAAAGACATTAAAGAACAGAAAAAAGAGAAAAATCTACATAGAGATACATGTCATTCCTTATGTTATCAGTGGTGATCATTTCTGCATGTGTAAACATATGTATATTTTTGCCGCAAAGTAGTTTTCTGA
The DNA here is from genome assembly GCF_053919585.1 of Euprymna scolopes. NCBI lineage: Eukaryota > Metazoa > Mollusca > Cephalopoda > Sepiida > Sepiolidae > Euprymna > Euprymna scolopes. Next base: position 23,874,793 of record NC_136527.1, read on the forward strand.
TTAATAAGCAGTGTAATTCCTTATGTTATCATTGGTGGCCAATTCTTTATATTGTATAATCTTCGGAAAATGACTTGGTCGTGACAAAGTTTAATGGGATATTCGTTTTTAGCATAAAAAACTCAAAAGTAACAATTTACCAAAAGGGTTTCAGACAGCCCCCTCCCTCCAAAAAATTATCACCGTGTGGCCTGAAAGTGAGTGCTCATTTAGTGCTAGTTCACTTATTGATCCGCACTATTTTTAAAATAATATTTTCAAGTTTAATTAAAGTTTATATCTTTTTTTGGTACTAGTGCACTTATTGATCCATGCTGAAATAATAACGTTATTATTTAAAAAGCCGTTCTTAACATGGCGATGAGAGGGTGTTTTGTAACTATTCTATACTTTAACCTTACAATTGAATAAAAAACATATCGGTACTCATGCAGAGAGTGATCCAAAATATTTAAGATTTATAGTTTTTTTTCCTTTAGTAAACAAAAAACGGTAAATATGAAGAATTACTCCACCCTCGAAAATTCCTTTAAAATTACCACTCTATAGGGTTTCGGGGTTGCTGAAAACGAAAATAATGCTTAAAATTACGGCAAACGAGTAGTTTCCAAGATATGAAAAAAATGTTAGTTTTTAAAAAGTGGGGGATCACTTTTCTATAATAATTAAACGTAAAATGAGCACCCATTTTTTTCGGTGGGGAGAGGGGCTTTCCATCCTCAGAAGATCCTTTAAAATTACCACTAACGTTTAAAATTCCAAGAAACAAGTAGTTTCCGATATGAAAAAATGCACTCATTTTATGGTCACTTTTTTTAAGGCGGTTTGTTTTTCGTTCTTTGTTTGGATGGAGATACTTGATTATAGAACTTGTACAGTTTTTTAATAGGCGCTTATGCAGTTTAATTAACAGTTTGGAGCAGAAGAACTGTTTAATATTTTACAAAAATTCTGTTTACATTTTAAACTTGAGTGGTAATTTTAAAGGACTTTCCGAGGGTGGAAAGTCCCCCCTCCCCGAAAAGATCGTGGGCACATAGTGGGTGCTCATTTTACGTTAAATTATTATAGAAAAGTTAACCTCCACTTTTTTAAAACTAACATTTCTTCATATCTTAGAAACTACTCGTTTGCCGTAATTTTAAGCGTTATTTTCGTTTTCAGCAAGCCCGAAAACCTATAGAGTGGTAATTTTAAAGGAATTTTCGAGGGTGGAGTAATTTACGCAAAAACATCAGTTAAAAATATTTTTTTTTTTTTTTTTTTTTTTTTTTTTTTTTTACAAAGGCATCACCACATTATCAAGGCCCAGAGGCCACTCAAGGATAAGGGTTAAAGAGTGTACAGTAGAAGTTGGTCAATATAGTAATCATTAGTAATGAAAATTTGGTAAATTTAATAACTTATATGGAACGGCTCATCAAGAACTTATTTACTTTAGACTTGAACAAAACCATATTGTAGTCAGCCGGAAAGCAGGAAAACGGAAGACAATTCCACAGGCGTGCAGTTCTAAGAAAGAAGCTTTGTTCATGGAATCTACGTTTAGGTTTAGGCACAGATAAAGAGTGGGGGAAATTATTGATAGTGTTTACAGCTAGACGAGTGTTTCTTGTGAAAGTTTGGCGAGGGGGGACCATAGATTGAAGCTCAGTTGAACACTTTCCATGAAAATAACGATACATCAGAGACAAACTCGCAACATCTCTTCTGTGAGATAGAGGTTGCAAGGAGGAGAAAAGGACATCTCCTACGAGGCTACGAAGTCTATTTTGAACTCTATCAAGGCAGGACAAGTTCTTTCTAGCAGCTCCTGCCCAGATGTGGCAACAGTATTCCATCCTTGGACGTACCTGGCTCTTATATAGATAGAGAATAGCATCAGCAGTGAGATATCTACTGGATCGATAGAAAGATCCCACCATTTTTCCAGCGGCCTTGGCAACAGATTTGATATACGTGTTCCATTTAAGATCAGGAGTAATGGTCAAGCCCAGAAGCTTGTCAAAACTTGAGGCCTCCTGAAGACGAGAGCCATTCATTTCAATTGATGACAAATGTGGATTAGAATGTTGATGATGTAACGAGAGAAGCTTGGTTTTAGATGCATTAAAAGTAACCAGCCACTCCTTTCCCCATTGTACTACGTGCTCAAGATCAGAGGAGAGAGAATTGGAGAGAACTTGCTCGTTTACTGTCTTAGATGTGGTACCATAAATGGTAGTGTCGTCAGCATAAATGTCTACAAATGATGTAAGGATATGATTTGGAAGATCATTAATGTAGATCAGGAAAAGAGTTGGGCCCAGGATGGATCCCTGAGGGACACCGGCATTAATATTGTGAGCTTCTGATTTTTGCCCCTCAACTACTACTCTTATGAATCTATCAGAAAGAAATGATTTAATAATTGAGAAGACTTTTCCAGCTATACCATAGCTAGCGATCTTATGAAGTAAACCTTTATGCCATACCCTATCAAAGGCTTTAGATATGTCAAGAGCAATTGCCCTAGAAAGATTGCCACCGTCGAGAGATTTGCTAATCCTATGCGATATAACTGTAAGGACATCTGCTGTAGATCTAGCAGAACGGAAACCATATTGAGTGTCACTAAGAAGGTTATTTTTGTTGAGATGTTTGATTACTTCTGTATTTAATACAGATTCTAGCAACTTACTCATGACGCACAGGAGACTTATTGGCCTGTACTGAGAGGGGGATGAGCGATCACCTGAATTCTTAAATACAGGGCATACTGATGAGATTTTCCAGGGAGATGGGAAACTATTCTCCTTAAGACAACGTTTAAACAGTTTTGTAAGTATGGGCGCTAGTTCAGGTTGAAGTTTTTTGAGTACTATGATTGGAATACCATCAGGGCCAGTTGCTTTACTGGAATCAAGGTTTTTGATTAGTTTGGCAACATCACGTACAGATATACGTATATCACATAGCGTGTTTTCTGATACAAGAGGAAATATTGGGGGTTGGCGGTCTTGGTCGCAAAGGGTAGAATTAGCTGCAAAGTTCTTGACAAAGAGTTTGGCTTTGTCTGATGCTGACGAGATTACCTCAGATCCATTGATAATAGTTGGGATGGAGCACACGCTTCTGTTCAGGATTCTGTTTGCTATTTGCCAAAACTGGTGGGAACCAAGCCGCTGCTCAGCTACTTTGGACTTAACAGATTGAGCATACAACTTTCTTGCGTTCCTTATTACTTTCTTACAATGGTTGCTGGCAGTCCTGAAAACGGCTTTAGTTTCCATACATCTATTACGTTTGAAGCAGTGGAAAAAGTGATTTCTGTGCGCAATGGCAGCAGCACATTCTGGAGAGAACCATGGCTGGCTGTTAGGTTTTTGCTGAAACTTTTTAGAGGGTATGAAATGGTCAATACCTACAATTAACCATTCAGTTAGGTCTAATACTATAGAGGACACATCCTTTTTAAACATGGAATGCAGAGGTAGATCAGATATAAATGTACGGAAGCTATCCCAGTCAGCCTTAGTGTATCGATATACTGTACGATGAAGAGGTACGTCTGGGGACTTATTACATTTCATTTTTATCTTAATTGATACAACAGAGTGGTCGGAAGATCCAAGAGGCGACAGAACAGAAACTGAACATAGTTCAGGGCAAGTTGTGAGAAAAAGGTCTAGTAGGCTCGCATACTGGCCGTCATTATCGGGCACACGGGTAGGTTCCTGAACAATCTGAGTGAGGTCATAGGCAATGGAGAAATCATGACAGAACCTCCCCTCATCATCGGTCTTGTTTGAGTGGGTCAACCATTCGACGTTGTGAACATTGAAGTCTCCACATACGTGAATGTTAGCTGCAGGATAAGTAGAAAGGACTTGGTCAATTTTCTCAGATATGCTTTGAAAGATAGTAACTCCGCTGTTGTGGGGGCGATAGAGAGTAAATATAAATGCAGTAGTGTGAGCTAAAGCAACCCGGAAGCACATATAAGGTAAGTTAGGATCTTCCCTGGAGATGTCCCTCCCACATGGAAAGCTATCTTTAATATAGGCACATATTCCATGCCCATGGCGATCTTGGGGGTCAGATTTAGAAGTTAAGTTAGAGTATCCTGTAATTGCAAACTCATCAAGGGAAATAGCCTGTCCAATGCCAGTTTCACTTAAAAATAAAAGGTCTGGTTTAGTCTCCTGTAATTGGGTTTCAACCTCTGGAAGGTTAGAACGTAGACCCCTGATGTTGGAGAAGGAGACATGGTAGTAGGGGTCTACGTTGGAAGTTGGAGAACCGGGTTTAATCGTGTATTTTTTCTTGAAACTTGTCATGATGAAATTTTGGAATTTGTGGACTAGGTCGACAGATTTACTTAGAGCAGGACAGAGAGGGGAAACTAAGAGAGAAAAAGAAACGAAGAATTTTTTTTTTTTTTGTACCACATGATAAGGTAAAGCCGTAACAATTACCCACTAGTATGGCATCGAGAGGCCCCACCAGAAGCTACTGCATGGTCCAGATTCCATTCACCAAATGGCAATACAGCAGCCCCAGTACTTTGCACCTGCTGATAGGACAGCCTCCTTAGTGGTTAATCCAAGGTTCGGGTCCCTGACTATCAGGCGGATAACGTCAGCCCAGACAAAACGTTTACCTCCAGCACCCTTACTAGTGACATGGCTACAAGGATAGACATAGAAACAGAAAATTTCCACCAACTCTGCCAACTGTTCGCGCAAAAATACTGCCAACCTAGAAAACAGCTTTTTCTTCTCCCTTTGTCAGAAAAATCACTCATTTAAAAATGAGGACTGAGGGACAAATAAGAAGAAGCGAGAGTAACAGGAGCTGCCGATAACGCATCCACAATGCGTTTTCTACTCTCCATTAAAAAAAAAAAAAAAAAAAAAAAAAAAAAAAAAAATCAAAATTAATACAATTACTATTTTCTTTTGTAAACAATAAAGAAGTTGTCTTTTTTTTTACATTTAAGTCAATATTGAAAACAAAAAACAATCGACAGAGAAAAAAATTTCAACGATAAATCAGCATTTTCATTAAGATTATTCGCTTAGTAAATGTAGTTATCTTCCTTACATTTTGCACAAAAATCGATACTAAATTCATGTATTAATACTGTACGAGCCTTTTTCAAGTCTCACACAAAACACACATTCATATTTCAAGCTGTCATATACATACGCGCACACAAACATACGCGCCCACGTCCACACATGTACACTTATTCACGTTCGCGTACATACACTCAAATTCACGTATATATACACACACACACTTACGTACACACATGTACTCACACACGCGAACACGATCACGCACATGGACGACGTCACTTCCGCTTTCTAAGGAAATACACATGCGCAAAATACACTCTGTAAGCGAGTATAAAAACAAGGCGATAAGCTGTTTCTAATTCTCTTTGGAACCAACTCTCAACTAGAGAGGTTGGGCGAACAAGCCGCGCGCCGTTTCGGCGCGCGCACGCGCACCTCATGCCCACTTCCTACTATGTATGGAGCACGAGCTAAAGGCTTTCTCACCCTTTCTCTTTCCACCTACTACTGGCCACTAAGAACACCTTCGCGTCGCCGACTACTAACCGATGACAACTCTGATATCCTCTCCTTTGTCTACACGCTGGACTACCATTCTCAATTTTCATACAACATTTATTTCTCTTCCCACGCGCGGACATGTTATAACTAAAATGTTCATTTCTTTCAACAGCAAATAAACGACATTTATCTTATCCATTAATTGTGTCTTTGTTTCCTTCAATTCCCATTCGTTTCATTATTATTTTGTAACGGGATTGGGGTATTTATATATCCTAGTCCCCTACAATACTTACGTTTTTGTTTTATAATCTGCTTTCGATTAACTTTATCTGCTTTTATAAAGGAAACAATTTTTCAAATGTGATTGACTTTACAAGCTCAACTTAACATTCAAGATGATGAACGGAAGAGCAAGTTCGCAGAAAACAAAATTGAAGAGGAAAAATAAAAAAATAAATTATTTCGAAATAGAGCCGATCTATTTGGTTAATATCACGGATAAAATTAGTATTATTTTATTTAACATTTTAATATTTACATGAGAGAGAACAGATTACAAGTTTCATCTTTATTAATTCTCTAATTCGTTGCACGTGCAATTTATTGGCGGAAACTGATAGTTTTTAAAGCCGCTTTTTTTGTATTTTTATTTATTTATTAATTATTTTTTTTAGATTCCTGTTTTTTTTATTGTGTTTGAAACATTTAAGTCTAAAGTTAATCTGGTGCTTGTGCAGTTTACTAAACACATTAAAAATGAAGATATTGAAAAAGAACTATATTGTACGTACCTAAAATTAATATCTATACGGAAAAAACATGCATGTGAAATGTTTTTACGGTGTCGTTAGAAACTTAAACAAAAATAAATTAATCATTATTAAAAATAATATCATTTTTTCAATAATTTTTCTTAATGGTCCTGGATTTATTTATTTATTTATTTTTTTTTTTAGGATTATAAAAAAATTCATACGCTGATGTCTACACCATCATTCATACAAAAAAAATATTATAATATTACATTTGAAATTTTTGTGATAATTTTTATCATTAAAACTACATTAAATATTTTTGAAATTATATTATTTTTTTGTGAAAATATTGAATGAATACTGCTTATTGTAATGTTCCTGAAATATTAAAATAATTTTAAATTGCTAACATCTACAATGTTTTATTTTTATATAAAAAAAGCAAACAGAAATTCATGAAAATATTTAGTTCTTAAATTTTAAATTTAGTAAAATTGTTTGGATTTACAAAAAATGATACATTTTCACTAAAATTTTAAAAAATTGCGAGTTCAATATATTCTGTGATGGTTAATAAATACTGAAAATTTCATTAAAATCAGTTCATTTCCTGAATTTTGGTGAATTTTTAAGTGAAGGTAGGAAACAAAATGTTTATACACTTTTGGGATCAGCTATTCATTTTGCACGTACCTGAGTTTAACTCATCTGAACTCATGATCGGATTACAATCTTTGCTATTAAAAAATAACGTGTTCAGTATATTCTGTGATGGTTAATAAATACTGAAAATTACATTAAAATTGGTTCATTTCCTGAATTGAACTCATTTGAGCCCACCATCAGACTGCAGTGTTTGCTAATAAAGCTCTCTTCACTTTTCCACACACTTTACCGATCAAGCAAACGCTACATATAGAATGGTTCAGTTACGCCACTGTGGTAAAAAAAAAGTGGAAAAACAAAAATAAAAAATAACTAAAAACAAAGGACATGTTTTGATGAATACTTTAAAATTCAAAGAAGATGTTATGAAGTACGTAGCTACGACTACAACAAATGCAACCTCTGTTGAAATTTTTAATGGAGAAATAATTTTTATTTATTTTTTTATTTATACCCATTCAACATCTCCGCATTTGGGTCAAGGAACGCATTCCTTGACCGGCAGGTCACTTCTATTATCATCATCAGCAGCTTAGGTATAGTTCGCTTTCTAGCAGCCAGCCCCTCACCTACCCTCTGGAAGGGGGAGGAGGAGGACGACGACGATGGGCCTTTTGCCCTTTTTCGTCAGTTCGAATCTAGCCGGCCATGAAGAAGGACGCTATTCGGATCCGTCAGATCAGAAAGGATTCTTGACGCTAAATTCCACAGATTTTTGTCTCCTCCTTTGGAGAAAGACGTTTGTTTAGAACTAAACTATTAACGTTATTTTATTCTCAGTCATTATAAGACAACAAGGTCTTATGACTGGAAGATTAATACCGGTTATTAAAAGACAATCGATTCTTACAACTGGTAAATTATTACTCTCAAAGGAGTAACGAAGGAAACTACCGTGTGTTGAGGAGTTCTTTTCTGAGAGGAACAAAATTTAATTTCGCCGACGAGATGAGCAGAATATCGCCCCTAGAAAGGAAATCCTCTTTTGAAAGATTTTCAACCTTCAAATCTTCCATAATTCAAAATTTACCCCTCATAAAGCCTACCAAAACGGCTTTGTGGTCTTCTCTCCCCTTTGAATTAAAAGGCACAAGAGCCTTAACAAAGGAAATTACTTCTTTCTCCCATTTTAGGTCAAAGAAACTTTTTGTTTGTCCTTTCGGAAAAGAAAAAAAGAACATTTTGTCAAAGAAAGACTGAACATTTCGTTAAAAGGACTGAATTCAAAACAAGGACTGTTTTCCGTTTTTTATATATTCTTTCTTTCAGCCTTTCTTGCAAGTAAGGATTGACGCCTTTTTGGCATTTTTTTTAATATGTATTTTAATTTTTTCTAAAGAGGGTTTTAACCCCGAGCCTTGAGAAATAAAGGTAATCGATAACCTTTTGTTTTAATAAACTTGGATCATTTTAAACTTATTCGGGTCTGTATTTCTTTTGCTCATTTCCACTAGTTACTCTTTCCGAGAAATTGGCCATAAATGCTTTTTTTCTTTTCTTTTTGTTACCATGAAAAGCGGAATTTGGTGACGCACCCAAAATTTCCTCACCTCCTCATAAACTATGCGTGTGAAAAAGAGACTAACTTTGCAGGCCACCATTTTTAGGCAAAAAAAGCAGCGGCATATTCTTAATATCAGCTTCATCTTCTCTCTGCTTCTCGCTACTTAACATGGTGTCATCGAGATTGCTCTCTTCGGAATGACCCATATACACTCAGTGAACAATTCCAACACATGTTCGGCAAAATCCCAGGCAGTATAATACTCTAGACTCTAGTCTTACATACACGCTTGTATCCATATGGAAGAGAGATTTATCGGATTATGTGGATTTCAACAAGCTTAGAATTTTGACAAAACCTATTCATCAATAAACATGGCGTATGCAATTCCACCACCATCAAAAATGGAAATGGATGACAATTTGCGAGAAAACTGGGTGCTTTTCAAACTAACATGAGAGAACCATGCAGCCACGACGAAAATTGGTGAAAAAGTAGCAAACGTACAGGTAGGTACACTTCTTTCACTAATATGCAAGGAATGTCTGCAAATATACAAAAAACCGCCGATGTCGGCAGAGGAATGGGCAAACAAAAATTTTTTTTTAGGAAAGATTGACAGAGTACTTTAAACCAAAACAGAACTCATATACCAACAGTATATGTCTAATTCCTGTACACAAGAACAGAGTGGAAAATTTGATCAAACTAAGACAGTTAATCAAAACATGTGACTATGGCGCCCTTGAGGATGAGCTACTGCGTGACCAGGCAACAGTAATAATAATATTCCAGCCAGGCTCCGCAGTGAATCTAGACAGGGCGATAGATATTTGGAGGAGCACTGAACAGGCTGAACAACAGCTCGGCAAACTGACCAACCCAACAGAAACTATCAATTACACCAAGGGAGATAAGAAAAAGCTATGATAATTCATAAAGGACTGCAAATTCTGTAGACAGAGCCATGACAAAGGAAAGTGTCAGACTTATGGACTTATGTTATATCTACTTAAAGCGCAAACATATTGCCAGAGATACCAATCACAGGCGCAACCCACCCCATCACAACGGCAAAATAAATCCTCAACACAGCAAACTCAGGGCATAGATGCTTTCGTCACTGCTGACTGCTTCTGTTTCCACGTAGCACCTTTGCAGTTTGCTGTGTTGAGGATTTATTTTGCCGTTGTGATGGGGTGGGTTGCGCCTGTGATTGGTATCTCTGGCAATATGTTTGCGCTTTAAGTCTCCACAGGTCGCAAAAACTATCAGGCAGACGTTTGTATATCCACCCCAAGAGACAGCACAAAAACCTAATGCAAATTCTAAATTGACACTGGGGCGAGCTGCAGTACCTTGGCCTTTGCTGACTTCAAACGCATTACTAAAGCACCGCTACAACCGTCTCTCACAAAGTTGAAGCTGTATGACAATGCGATACTTACACCCTTTGGGCTCAATAACACTCCAGTGTGAAGTGAAGGGAATAAAAAAAGTCACCTTCCAAGTCGTGAATAGCAAGTCACCATCATTACTTTCTGGACGGAATAGCTCTGCACTGAAACTCATAGCTTTTAACACAGAATGTGTGCGACAGCTGAGTGAAGTAAATGAGGCAAAACCAATCACAAAAGAAGAAATCCTCAGCAACTACAGCGACATTTTCTTTGAACTGTCAAGCCTCTATGCAAAATAGTCCTCGCCGAGTCCTTCGACCACTTAAACTGAGTTTAAAAAAACTTGACGAATGGTCAACGAATAAATAATAGCCTGGGTCACTGAGCCAACTTCATGGATCAAAACCTAGTCGTCATACGGAAACCTAATAAATTGCGAATATGCATCGACTCATATCACCTGAATAAAGCGATCAGGTGCAACCACTACCAACCCCCAACAGTCGAGGAAATCGCAACGGAAATGAAGAATGCCAGACTCTTATTAGTTGTAGATGTCAAAGACGGCTACCTTCAGGTCGTTCTAGACGAGCCATCCTCATATTTAACGACATGCTGAACCCCTTTGGGCAGGATACGGTGGCTTCGAATGCCATTTGGAATAAACTCAGCTCCCGAAGAATGGCAGCGATGACTTGACTGCTGTTTTGAAGTGATAGCAGACGATACCATACTTTACGGGTTCAGTGCTAGTGATGCAGAATCTGAAAAAAGCCATGATGCTGCTCTTGTGGCGCCTCTAGAAAGGTGTCACAAAGAAGGAGTAAAGCTCAATCCTACTAAGTTCAACTTCAAAAAAACTCTGTTAGCTACATGGGACATACTTTCAGTGCACAAAGGTTGGCACCTGATCCGGATAAAGGCAAAGCAATATCAGAGATGCAACGCTCTACGGACATCCAAGGCGTTCAGCGATTTCTAGGAGCCGTTAAACTACCTCACCAAGTTTGCACCCAAACTCAGTACAGTATGTGAACCACTGCGACGCTTTCTGGACAAGGAATCTGTCTTTGACTGGCTGTTATAACATGAAACAGCATTTATTCAGATTAAAAAACTCATCACTGAAGCCCCTATTCTTCCCTATTATGACGCCAAAAAGGAAGTCTCATTTGAATGTGACAGCTCGGAAGTCAGTCTCTGGGCAGTCCTAACAAAGGAAGGACATCCTATTGTATATGCATCCCGAGTACTCACAAAACCTGAGCAAAACTATGTCCAGATTGAGAAAGAGTGTCTTGCCATCGTATTCGCCACAGAACGTTTTGAACAATGCATTCTTGGTAAAGAGAAATTCAAAGTATTCTCCGACTATAAACCACTGGAGACAATACTCGCAAAAACCAGGTTTCAAAATTCATGTGAGCCCAAAGAGACTCCAGCGGATGCGGCTAAGGCTCCAAAAATACTGCTTAGACGTGAAATACACGCCAGGACTCCAAATGTACATTAGCGATACCCTATCTCGTGCGTCACTACCTACTCCTGAAGCCACAACAGAAGATAACTGCACCATATTCCAACTGCAAGAACATAAACTCACAAGAGACTTGGCAAACATCAATATGGAAGACAGCCTCTTTGTCACAGACCACGGCATCTCACATATTTTAGAAGAGACCAGTCATGACACAACACTACAGACACTAATTAAAATTAAAATTAAACATTAAAGAATACTGGCCATACCGCGATGAACTGTGTTCTGAAAATGGTTTAGCATACCGAGGCACATGGCTTATAATTCCAACCAAACTCAGACACGAGATGATTACCAGGGCACACAGATCTGATCTGGGCATTCGGTACACATTGAACACAGCCCGCAAGCTAATGTTCTGGCCACAAATGCATGCAGAGATCACCGAGTCCGTCTGAAGGTGTGAAACCTGTACTGACTCAACCTCAACAAAAGCGATAACCTCTGATGACCCACCCAATACAAGTACACCCATGGAAGTATGTGGCCAGTTACTAGGTGTATCAGAATTTTTGTAGGAATTTTTGACGCCCCAAACACGAAACTGCGAATAAAATATAAAAATCTCGTAATTTCTCTGTTAAAAGTGGGTTGTTTATTTTCTTTACGGATTATACTTCCAAAATAAACTAATAAAGTTGTTTTAAAAGTAATAGAAATATTTTTTTAAACAGTAATAAATTTTCCGAACTCAATATTTTTCAATTTTTAAACTTTAAAAATCTATCAAAATTTTTCTATTGATTCTATCTTTACGATATTTTCAGGGTCAACGTGAAATTTTATGTTCTTTCCAATAAACCGAATATATTTTAGACAAACCTTTTTTTTTAATTCACGCCCCCCCCCATTTTCAAGTGTCCATTAAAAAGTAAATAATTAATTTATTCACCGAAAAGTAAATAATTAATTTGCTCACAGATTGAAGAGAAAAGGTCAATAAATAATATATTCAAATTTAAAACAAAAAAAACGTAGTGTTTTTTTTAGAATTTTACCTGTAAAGTTTGAAGTTTGAAACCTTTTTTTAACGACGTTATTTGTGTTTTCTTTTTTTTAATGGAACCTTGGTCCTTGCTCCTTTAATTGAAAAAAAAATAGGGCGTGAATTAAATTTTTCGAGGAGTTATAAGCTTGGAAAGACAGGGGGTTGAATAATTCACGCCTCCCATTTTTAAATGTCTATTAAAAAGTAAATAATTAATTTATGTACCAAAGTCTTATATATCACAAATTGAAGAGAAAAGGTCAATAAATAATATATTCAAATTTAAAACAAAAAAGTACTATTTTTAGAAATTTACCTGTAAAGTCTGCAGTTTAAAACAGTTTAAACCTTTTAAAAAAAAACACGTTGTTTTTTTTTTTTTGCTTTTTTTTTAAAATGAAACCTTGGTCCTTGCTTCTTTAATTGAAAAAAAGGGCTTGAATTACATTTTTCGGGGAGTTATAAGCTTGGAAAGATGGGGTGGAATTATTCACTATTTTCACGAAATTTCTGACTCACCTAGCCAGTTACTGCTTTGAACTAAACGCTAATCACTTAGTTAAAATGTATTATTTTGTTAAAACAAAATACCTTTACTAACGGTATAGTTTTCTGTAGTAAAAAAATGATAGAATTTATTTTTGCTTTTTTATGAACATAAAACATCGTAAATTATAACAATAAAAAATAGCATTCAAAGCTGGTGACGTTACCACTGTACAAATGTGACATGCATATGAAGTGATTGAAAATAAACTAATAGGTACGTGCAAAATGAATGCCGATGCTCAAAATCTTTAAATATTTTGACCCGTCCATTTACTTTAAAATTCACCAAAAATCAAGAAAGTTATGGTTTTCAGTAGTAAAGAAATGCGTGAATTTATTTTTGCTTTTTTTTTTAATGAAAAATGAGCATCGTTTATTGCAACCAAAAGATTTCATTTTTACAGGAACATCACGAAAAAACGCTTAATGTCCGTATTTATGAATTCGATATAACTCGAAGAAAATTAAATTTTTTGAACTACCGATATTATCATGGAATTATGTTTATTTAATATTTTCACCAAAATTATAATTGCAAAAAATGTTTCTACTTTTTAAAAAATAAATTACAGGTTGCGCTTATTTATATGTACTATTCTAATATTTTCTTTGCTTGCATTACTGTGAAGTTTTCGCCATAACATAATTTGTATATAATCTTGAAAAATAACATTAAAATATTTTCATTTAAAAGCAATAATATGAAAAAAAAAATTAAATTTAAAAATGGGAAATAAATTTTCGTCATTAATCTTTCAAATCCATTGAAAATGTAGTCGAAAACCTAACAAAAAGTATAATAAATCAGCTTTCAAAACTAGACCCCCCATCTTTATTCCGTCATCGTTGTCCGTACCTAACTACATAAGAATGTTGTTTAAAGCGTCGATAATGCAAACACATTTTTGGTCTCGCATTTTCATTATTTTCGTACACTGTAAAAATTTTATTAAAAATATTATTTTGTTAAGCTTCTTTTAATCAGCAAATCTTCATTGTGTTTTACTACATGTGTAATTTTTGTTTGTTAAGTTTATTTAAAGTGATTTTTGTTTGTTAAGTTTATTTAAAGTGATTTTTGTTTGTTAAGTTTATTCGAAGTAATTTTTGTTGGTTAAGTATATTTAAAGTGATTTTTGTTTGTTAAGTTTATTTAAAGTGATTTTTGTTTGTTAAGTTTATTTAAAGTGATTTTTGTTTGTTAAGTTTATTTAAAGTGATTTTTGTTTGTTAAGTTTATTTAAAGTGAGGGCCAAGCCTTAACACCCACGAGGATCTCACGGCAATTCAATAACAATAATTAAATCGACCATAAAACAAACACCTTGATCATTGGAAGATACAAACGCAAGTGAGCAAAAACTATGTGTTATATGAAAAAACTGTGTAGGATCATTAAGTTAAATGAACCAAGTCTAGTGACCTGGAGAACAAAATCAGATTTCTTCAATTTTTTAAGCTGGTTGGCCGAAATACAAAAAATGTGCGCGAAATAACAACCCTCTTTCTACCTTTGACCAGAGGAGGCAAAAAGGCGAACATTAATCTTTTATAAATCACATACTTACCTGCATTTCATGCATATATTAGCAAGAGAGTTCGAGGAACATAAACGAATTGCTACACGCATTTTTGGATGTGATCGATCTAAGTGCTTCCAATGCGTTAACTTGGATTTGGCCTCTGAATCGCAGTGATAGACCCAGGTTTCATCCTATATAATCAGTGTTTTGAAAACTTTTGACTCATATTCTTAGCACATCTCCAAATTCATCCTAGAGCAATCGACTCATACATGTCATAATTACGTTGCATACCAGTTCTTGTTATATCACCCAAGTTAAGCAATATCGAGCATGGTCAGTAACAGATCAGTGACTATTAAGGAATAGCAGACACTATATGTAGAAGGACGTCGCCACATCCGTGCAAGATTTGTGAAAACCTAATGTCATCATTATTTAAGAATAGCAGACGCTATATGTAGAAGGACGTCGCCACATCCGTGCAAGATTTGTGAAAACCTAATGTCATCATTATTTAGGAATAGCAGACACTATATGTAGAAGGACGTCGTCACCTCACAGTGAAAACCTAATGTCATCATTTCTTCTGACGGAGATATACATATAACAGGAGACTGCTCGTGAATTTCATACGATCAAATTTTATTTTTCGACTGAAGCCAGTTTAACACAACTGGAATGAATACTGCTTTGGTACTGTATACTGGTACGCGTTTTTGCTTCATCAATAACACATAAACAGCAACCAGATCTAGGTGCTACTGCTACAGATTTCATGACATATTGGAATTCAAAATGCAAACATTTTCCAAGAATATGATGTGACATCGTTTCTTTTAATTTCATCAAAAGTTTTCAGTGGGGTGAGTGATTTTCAAACAAGACAACTGATCACGGCATGACACTTGACAGGCTCCGTTTCACATTTAACTAATTTCAAAAACTTTCGAACATCAATTTGTTCAGAGTTGACATTCGTCATACGACCCATAGAGATATAAATCATCATATATGCAACATTTCTACTATATTAAACAAACGGAAGTTGGCCAGAACATTTCTTATTTAACGTCCCTCGTATCTAAAAAAACATTGCACATTAAACATATTTAAGAAAAAATTTAAAAAGGCAAAATGCTAACAGATATTTAGACATAAAATACTCAATATAAATAGGTTTTATTGAAATCTAATTTAAAAAGTAAAAAACTTACGACGTGACCTTCGCATAAATGTATGTTTTTTTCGATTTAAAGATTTAAGATAAATACCCAATATAAAATAGACGTTTTATTGAAATGCAATTTAAAAAGTAAAAACTTAAGACGTGACCCAGCATAAAAGTTGCATGTTTTTTCGTGTTTTAAATTTAATATATAAATACTCAATATAAAATAGACGTTTTATTGAAATGCAATTAAAAAAAGTAAAAAAATAAATTATGACGTGACCTGGGCATAAAAGTTGCATGTTTTTTCGTTTTTTAGATTTAATATATAAATACTCAATATAAAATAAACGTTTTATTGAAAGTCAATTTAAAAAGTAAAATACTTAAGACGTGACCTCGGCATAAAAGTTGTATGTTTTTTCGTTTTAACGATTCTAGACATAAATACTCAATATAAAATAGACGTTTTATTGAAATGTAGAAATTTAAAAGTAAACAACTTAAGATGCGACCTCGGCATAAAAGTTGTGTTCTTTTTGTTTTAAAGATTAACATGAGAATAAAAAATTGTTTAAAGAAAATTATTAACATCATCAAAGGATCATATTATTTTCTCTCATTAGAGAAAAGCCATATACATTACAAAAATATGGCTTTTTAATTTTTCTTATTTAATTTTGTACAGAAAATCGAAACTTACTTGGTTAACATGTGTGCGTGCTTCAAAAACGTCTGTATTGAATCAAAAACAGAAAAAAGATTAAAACAGTTACCCAATAGGTTTTATTATAGACAATCATTAGAGCGACTATAAAAATAAAATAAAAAACTCGCATTTCAATGCAAATGATAAGGTGAATAAAAACACATGTAAACAGAAGACGAGTTAGAAAAAATAGTGTCGTGTTTTGAATTTGTACGTTTCGACAACACAATGTCAAGTTTGGGAATTTTAAGTTTTCAAAAGAGAGTGTTGAGTTTCCCTGATAAATTGTTAGTTAAACCATATACGTTAGTTAGTTTGAAGAGATCCTCTTGGAACTTACACATGATTTTATTACATGAATTCATATTCGAGGGCAAATTTATGGACATTTATTATCCCTGTTATCACTTCATTGCTACAGTATAGTAATTTAAAGTTTATGTAAAAATAATAAATCTTGAAAAGACTTTCACGGCCTACTTTCCGAAATTTCTGATATGCAAGTTGCAGAGTATTTTTAACTAGTCTTTTGTGTGATTTCAGTAGCAGACTTTTTTCAGATTCTGTCATATTTGTAAGACAATCTTGTGCAAAATGGTTGGCCAGTTTCTTGACATACGTTGTTCTGCTGGCTCTTGTTCCGTGATGCTGGTATACCATTTGAAATATTGATTTTGGAAGATTATCAGATATTGTTTCCAACATGTGTTTTCGTATGACTCAACAAAATTGACATCTGTGCAAAATGGTAACCATATACTTCACAAGAATGTGGTTTGTCTTCCATATGGAGCAACAGAGTAAATTTCCATGTAAAAGAAGAACCACATACTACACAAGCATGTGGTTTGTCTCCTGTATGTGTTTTAATATGAATTAACAAACATAACTTCCATTCAAAAGAACCATATACTTCACAAGCATTTGCTTTGCCTATAATGTGTTTTAATGACACAAAAAATCTGACTCCGATACAAAAGGAGAACCACATACTAGACGAGAATGTGTTTTGTCTCTATTTTTTGATAAAAACGTTGTCTACTGTGTTTCCATGACTAAATAATTTTGACTTCAATTCAAAACAAGTACATATTTCACAAGAATGTGGTTTGTCTCCCGTGTGTGTTTTCACATGACTCCACAAATTTTAACTGCCTGCAAAAGAAAAACCACATACTTATCAAAAACGTGGTTTGTCGCCCGTATGCGATTTCATATGACTCAACAAAGTTAACTTCCATGCAAAAGAGGAACCACATACTTCACAAGAATGTGGTTTGTCTCCCGTATGTGTTTTCATATGAGTCAACAAAGTTGACTTCTGTGCAAAAGAAAAACCACATACTTCACAAGCATGAGGTTTGTCTCCTGTATGAGTTTTAACATGACGAAACAAAGTTGACTTCCATGCAAAAGAAGAACCGCATATTTCACAAGAATGTGGTTTCTCTCCCGTATGTGTCTTCATATGATTCGCCAAATTTGACTTCCATGCAGACGAGTAACCACATACTTCACAAGAATGCGGTTTGTCTCCTGTATGTGTTTTCATATGAGTCAACAAATTTGTCTTCCATGCAAAAGAAGAACCACATACTTTACATGAATGTGGTTTCTCTCCCGTATGTGTTTTCATATGACTAAACAATTTTGACTTCAATGCAAAAGAAGAACCGCATACTTCACATGCATGTGGTTTGTCTCCTGTATGTATTTTTAAATGACTTAACAAATTTGACTTCCATGCAAAAGAAGAACCACATACTTCACAAGGGTGTGGTTTTTCTCCCGTGTGTGTTTTCATATGACTCAACAATGTTGACTTCTGTGCAAAAGATGAGCCACATACTTCACAAGAATGTGGTTTGTCTCCCGTATGTGTTCTCATATGACTCAATAAAGTTGACTTCTGTGCAAAAGAAGAACCACATACTTTACAAGAATGTGGTTTGTCTCCTGTATGCGTTTTTATATGACGCAAAAAACTTGACTTCCATGCAAAAGAAGAACCACATACTTCACAAGAGTGTGGTCTATCTCCCGTATGTGTTTTCATATGCCTAAACAAATGTGACTTCATTGTAAAAGAAGAACCACATACTTCACAAGAATGTGGTTTGGCTCCCGTGTTTGCTTCCATCTAATTCCTGAAAAAGTTTATGCAATAAACTGTATTTGGATTTTTATAGGCAAGGTAATAAATTTCAACTTTAGTAAATTTATATGAAGAAATTTATAATTATTTTAAACAATTTTACATCGCCAATGACGAAAAGTCCCACTAGTCCAATAATGATTCGTTTCTTTGTTGCAAATTCTGAAAATATAAAAGAATATTTGTAAAAATAAATTTCATGTGGTAAAATTGAATTTCTTATCTTGATTTTTAATAACAATATCCAAATCATTTATTAATTAAATTCAAAATAAAATGAGTGTGTTTTTATGCAATGCTGTTTTTTTTTTAGGATTGAGAGACATCCATTTCAACTGATGCCAGATGGGGACGAAAGCGTTGAGGATCTAAAGATAGGAGCTTGGTTTTAGACGCGTTAAAAGTAACCAGCCCCCTCTTCCCCCACTGTACCATGCGCTCAAGATCAGAGGAGAGAGAATGAGAGAGAACTTTGTCATTTACGGCCTTTGATGTGTTGCCATAGATGGTCATGTCATCAGCATAGATGTCAACGAATGATTCAAGTATGTTTTGGGAGATCATTAATGTAGATCAGGAAGAGAGTTGGGCACAGGATGGACCCCTGAGGGACTCCAGCATTAATACTCTGGGCCTCTGATTTCTGCCCATCAACCACTACTCTTATGAGCCTATCAGAGAGAAATGATTTAATGATTGAGAAAACATTTCCAGTTATACTCTAGCTGGAAATCTTGTGACGTAGGCTTTTATGCCATACTTTATCAAAGGCCTTTGTTATGTCAAGAGCAATTGCCCTAGAAAGAAGCCTTTGTCAAGAGATTCACTAATCCTATGATATAACCAGGAGCACATCTGCTGTAGATCTAGCAGAACAGAAACCATATTGCATCTCACTTAGAAGGTTATTTCTGCTGAAGTGGTTAACTACTTCTCTATTTAGTATGGATTCCAGCAGGAATGACACACAGGAGACTTATTGGTCTCTACTGAGAGGGAGATGATTCATCACCTGAATTCTTAAAAATAGGGCATACTGATGAGGTTTTCCAGGGTGTTAGGAAGCACTTCTCCTTAAAGCAATGCTTAAACTGTTTTGTAAGTATGAGGGCAAGTTCTGGTTGAAGCTTTTTCAACAACTATAATTGGAATGCCGTCAGGGCCAGTTGCTTTACTGGAATCAAAGTTATTGATTAGCTTGGCGACCTCATACACAGATATTAGTATGTTGCATAGTGTGTTGTCTGTTATAGGAGGAAATACGGGGAGTTGATGGCCTTCGTCGCATAGGGTAGAATTAGCTGCAAAGTTATTCGCAAATAGTTTGGCCTTGTCTGATGCTGACAATATGACATCAGGTCAATTGATGATGGTTGCAATAGAAGGCACGCTTCTGTTCAAGATCCTGTTTGCTATTTGCCAAAACTGGTGGGAACCAAGCCGCTGCTCAGCTACTTTGGATTTAATGGACTGAGCATATAGCTCTCTTGCATTTTTATTACTCTTTTACAGTGGTTGCTGGCAGTCCTGAAAGCAGCTTTAGTCTCAGTACATCTATTACGTTGATAGCTATAGAAAAAGTGATTTCTATGTGCAATGGCAGCAGCACATTTTGGGGAGAACCATGGCTGGTTGTTAGGTTTTGTTATTTTTTTTACGTGTAAGTCAGTATTGAAAACAAAAAAGAAAAACAATCCACAGTGAAACATTTTCAACGATAAATCAACATTTTCATTAGAATTATTCGCTTAGTAAATGTAGTTATCTCCCTTACATTTTTAACGTATTCTTCAAATGCACAAAAATCGATACTAAATTCATGTAGTAATACTTACGTTTTTGTTTTATAATCTGCTTTCGATTAACTTTATCTGCTTTTAGGAAACGATTTTTCAAATGTGATTGACTTTACAAGCTTAAGTTAACATTCAAGATGACGAACGGAAGAGCAAGTTCGCAGAAAACAATAATAATAATAAATCACGATAAAATATTTAGTTTAAATACAAATAACGATTTACTAAACGACTGGATTTTTTCCGGCATTCACTTGAAGTTATTATCTTCCCTAGTAAGTTCGATTTTTTTATTTTTAACGTTAAAATTATTAAAAAGTGTCTTTAAGACGGAGATATATAATGTTTCTTACCGGAGATGACTTAAAACGGCGAAGGACAACAGAGGATAAAAGAGATATGTGCGGCTGAAAAGGATGATGACTACAATTAGGGAACAAAACACCGGTCAACCTACCGGTGTCGAGTCAGGGGAAACCCTATAAGAAAAATGTCCCTCCAAGGGAGATAACTGTGTAACGGACTAAACTAAGAGACATAATACATGCAAGATAAACAACTATTTTTTTTTTTGAAAATAAAACCACTTTTTTAATTATTGTAATTTATTTATATTTTAAAAAAAATGTGTTTTTTTTTATTATTGAAAAGACGGTTAAGTTAATCTTGGAACTCGACTGTTTTGTTTAGTAAACTACTTTATTGAATCGATTTTGAATTCAATTTCACTTTTAAATATTCGTGTATTTATGATCATATATATATATTACATAAAAAATGCGAGTAGGAAAAGTAATATATAGAGGTAATGACCTTGAAACACGCGTGTACGTAGATTACTGTTTTAAAAATAATAAATAAATAAAAATGTTATATACGTCCAAATTAAAAAAAGGGCGACTTTCTAAGTAAATAAAAAAAATGAGCTCCGAGGCGGAGCCAATATTACCCGTATGTATCGCTTGAAAAATAACAACAATAACAAAATCTAAATTTATAGGCCGTTGATATTCGCAGCCGGCTGCGGCTATTCTAAAATGCTATTCGCAGCCGGTCGCATCAGCTGACCGGAAGTGACGTCAGACAAATCTTAAGTAAATTCTTGGCTAGAATTGTAAAAATAATTTGTTTTCTTTTGTAATAGAATTTAACAATTTCTTTCATTTTGAGCTGCTTTTTTCTCCCGTTTATTTTTGTTTTCTACAATTAATAAACCAGTTTACAAGTAAAAAATAAGTTGTTTTAATTTTTAATTACCAACACAGTGGCGAATTTAATTTTTCTCTCTCCCATTTTTTATTTTGAGCGGAGAATTTAACGTCTTTTCATTTTAATTATTTGTTTTAGTTTTTCATTACTAACACAGCGGAGAATTTGGGGTACTCAGCGGAGAATTTGGGGTACACTAAGCCACGCCCATGCCGTTCTCTGCATGAGTCATGCAGAGAACGGCATGGGCGTGGCTTATCACTTGCGAAATATTTTTGTTTTTAGTAAATAATTTGTGTTTTTTGGCAAAGTTTATTTTTAATAAAATTAGCGTATTTACTGATATTTACAGCTTTTGAGAAGTCCTACCGCGACACGGAAAACTTTTCCTTTCTATAATTAAAAACAAATGCTTCCTAAATAATGATAAAAATTAAAAAAATATATTTTGTCAACATTGGTGTAAAGCGCACGTTGGCAAAAATTCTAATATTATTTTCAATTTCGCGTTACTTTTTATAGCTGCTAGCGGCGTGTTAACACAGTTTCAATATTATCTTACCTTTAGAAAGCGCAAATTTTGAGATCAATACCGTCGACTCGACAACTTCCGGTTTCGCCGCCGGCCGGCTGCGAATAGCATTTTAGAATAGCCGCAGCCGGCTGCGAATAGTCACTTCGAATTTATAAGCGATAAAAATAAACAGTATAATTAATCTAGGGATTATGGCCTAACGGTTAAGGCACCGAACTGTGGTAAAAATTGGTCTGAGGTTCGATCCCTAGAAACAGTTAAACTACGCTGATGAGAGGTAATGACCTTGAAACACGCATGTACGTAGATTACTGTTTTAAAAATAATATATATATATATATATATATATATATATATATATATATATATATATATATATATATATATAGTAATTTATAAAATATATATGACGACTAAGCTACACTGAATATTCTGCGTTTCATCCACTGTAGGATTCGTCAGGCTTATGCGCATAAGCCGGACGAATCATACAGTGGATTAAACGCAGAATATTCAGTGTAGCTTAGTCGCCATATATATTTTGTAAATTACTAACTAGCTCTACCTACGTATTGAGCACTTTTGAAGTAAATACTTAAAGTTTATGCATAAATCTATACTTTCGTATATTAAATTTATGTGAGTAAATAAAGTAGTTATATATATATATATATATATATATATATATATATATATATATATATATATATATATATATATTACATAGCATTGTAGGGGACTAAAAATTAGAGGACACCGGGGAGGAATAGTCTGCCCCTTATATAGCTCTTGTGTTTTTCCCCCTTTGGTTACGGGCAGCCGGTGAGTCTTATTGAACTGTCTCCATTGTACTATGTTGTGTTGTTCTTTAAATGTTTGTCAATGTACAATAAATGTGTAAATGTAATTGTTTTATTTGTGTTTTATTTGTATTTTTCTGTTTAGTTTAAACTAACATGTTAAAAAAATCACCGTTAAAATAACATTTGACAAAATTTCAAGAGACTCTTTTTTCGTCTACTTCAGCAGACATGCGTAAACTTCTTTTAAAAATTTTCTTTATTAAATAAACACAGATTCCTCAGTATTGTTCATTTGTTGGTTTTTTATCGTATTAACCAAATGCAAAAAACACGTAAAAATATCTCTCATGAAGAAAATCACAATTTACACACACACACACACACACACACACACACACACACACACACACACACACGTTATATAACGTCAACTCTGGGAGTTTAAAAAGAGAAAAACGGAGTTTAACTCGTCAATAATATAAAAATTATTTTTTACTTGCGCAAATTTGTGGCAGACACCAGTCTTTCTCTTTTTCAGAAGCTTTTTCTTCAATTAAAAGTGAACTTTGTGAACAACAATTTTCAGAATGTTCTCGGTTACCACGTGTTTTTTGTTTTTTTTATAGATGAATTTACAGTTCGTATCTCATCCTCGTCGCCAGTTGATATATCCTGCGGTGGGTGGCTGTAATAAAAGGATATTCAAGAGAGGTATTCCACCGGAAAATAAATGGATAAAGAGGTTCTGAAGTAATAAAGAAATAGAGAAGTTTATTGAGAATATTTACAGAGACAGCATGTTACATTTTAAAGTGTTCCCGCCCAGGGAAGGCTCTCACAACCGGTGACCGGTGATAACGTTCTTTCGATAAAAAGTTCCGGCGGTGAATTGCTCATCTCGCCATAACAAGTATGTAAATGAAGGATTTGTTTGTATTTTTTTAAATAATAAAATAAATAAATAAATAAAAGCATTAACCCCCCCACACACACCAACATATACCATATCCTTTAAGTGCCCAGAATAAATCAGTAGGTCTGCTCGTTTTTCCTTTTTCGATAAGACCTCAAGAAGGAAGGGTCAGACTCTTCAGACCCCAAGCTAAGCTAAGTTAAACAATTTTTTATCTATAACTTTTGAAATCTATTTTATCTTAATACAGATAACATTTGCAGTTTTGACTTACACTCGGAACATCTTAACTTTCTCTTGGTTCTTCTTTTTTTTGTTCTTACATCTTTCTGTCAAATATGCCTAATATTACTCTAACCCAGTGTAGGGAACTAAAAATTAGAGGACACCGGGAAGGAGTAATCTGCCCCTTATATATTCCTTGTGCCTTTGGTCACGGGCAGACGTGTTGATTTTCCCTCTCAAGAAGAGGAGAACCTTTTCCACCACGAGGAGGTCAGCTCTAAGGCCTTATTCCACCAGCCGGTGAGTCTTATTGAACTGTCTCCATTGTATTATGTTGTGTTGTTCTTTAAATGTTTGTCAGTGTACAATAAATGTGTAAATGTAATTGGGCTATTGTGTTTTATTTGTATTTTTCTGTTTAGTTTAAACTAGGCACCGCCAAAACTGGGGTGGGGGGTGGGGGTAGATCAGTACTTTTTGACGGATCGTCTTTTAAAAAATCTACCAAAAATCAGGTAATTATCCAATCAATACGAAATTTTCAGCGATTATTAAGAGAAGAATGAACTTTATAACAGTGTACTTATTTTTCATAAACGACATTCATATATATATATATTTTTTTTTTGCTTACAAAACCCCCCCTTGTTTTGAGGGGGTACAAATATGCTTAAAATAATCATCTGAAACTGAACACAACATATTGTGTTGTTGTAAGGGACAGAATTATAGATTAAAAAAAATTGTTTGCATACCTTATTTTGACGTCTGAATATCAGAACTTCGATTGTGTTTAATTATCCCGCTTTGAGTTTTGAAGTGTGAAATTCGGTGAATATGTTAAGTAAAATAATTAATTTAAGTAAACAAAACAAATTTTTTTTTAAATATTTATACGAAAAAAGCCATTTTAAAATCTTTGATAAATGAATTAACATTTTTTTAGCGAGCCGAATAATGCATGACCATTATTAAACAGGGTATGCTTTTAAGAATCGATACAAAAAAAATTTGATAAATATTGTGCCCTTTGTGTTAAAAATAGCATCATTTTTTTGATCCCATTTGAAAACATTTGCCGCCTTTCGTCTACGGTGGACCAAACGCGCTGAAATAATTTTTTTTATTCTGCTTTAAATAGCCCCCCCCCCATTTTGTGGAGCCTGGCCCCCACACACATACACATTAAAAACCAAACTCATACAAATGGTCACCCATCTGGTACTGGCCAGCCTCAGCCTTAATAATACATTGAAATTTTCGACACTGAAAAATAAGGTTTTTTGGCCTGTTTGGTCTTCCATAGTTTGCTTTTTATCAACTACAAACGTAAACAGTGTCGATCTAGACTGTAGATCGACGCGAAGTAACTGGTTGCCTAAGTGGAATTATTTGAAATCCAGGTACTTATATTATAATATTTTTGCATATTCTCTTAAAACATCATCCTAAATCTTAGTTAGACAACAAATACATAAATTAATTATTTCAAAAACCTTTTTTTTAAAACATTTATGTACGTTATTTGTGCAAGACAAAAAATGTCAATTGTTAACTTTTTGGGAAAATTTAACATTTAAAATTTAATTAAAAATAGTAGAAAGAGTTTTACATTATTCTGTTTTCTATATTATAAAATTCAAGGTTTTATCTTTCTGGAAAAAAAAAGTTACTCAGAAATAATGGATTTTAATAAATGTAATTTCGTTTTAAAAAACAACAACAACTTGATTTTTCGGCCATTTTTGGCGGTACCTAGTTTAACCTAACATGTTCAATTAAAGTAGTTTAATGAAATCAAAAAGTAGTTTACTTAACAAAACAGTAGAGTTAAGTTCTAAGATTAACTTTTAATCCGTCTTTTGAATTAAAAAAAAATAGTTTTTCAAAAATAAATAAATTACAATAATTATAAAAGTTGTTTTCTTCTTTTAATAGTTGTCTATTTTGCATGTATTATGTCTCTTAGTTTAACCCCTTCAATAGTTATCTCCCTTGGCCGGGCATTTTTCTTATGGAGTTTCCCCTGACTCGACACCGGCAGGTTGACCGGTGTTTTGTTCCCTAATTGTACCTATTTACAATGCCTCCACACGGGACAGAGTTAGACACCAGGGTCGTTTTTTAACGTGGAGAAAAGACAAACATAAAAATTGTCTCAGTCGTGAAGGATTTCTCCTCCACCGAAAGAGAACAAGAAATAGAAGTGCAGCAACTGCAGCATCTGAAGAACAGATACTACACTTTGATCTTGACCAAAAGCAGTCTTTCTAGCCGTCGTACATGTCTCTGTCTTTTATCTTCTGTTGTCCTTCGCCGTTTTAAGTCATCTCCGGTAAGAAACATTATATATCTCCTTCTTAAAGACACTTTTTAATACTTTCAACGTTTTATATATATATATATATATATATATATATATATATATATATATATATATATATATATATATATATAATTTCATCTTAACTACGAACTTTGTTTATTTTCTTTACCCACATGTCCGACCCCCTCCCCTCACTTCTAGTTATGTTGTTCATTTCCTTACGCATACGACTCCCCATTCAGCCTTTTATAACTTCTCGATTCTTATCTTTGCTCTTTGTGTTCTAAACAATGTTTTTTTTTGTTTTTTTTTTTTCAGTTTTTTCTTTCATTTTTTTCCGTATCTTTTATCGAACTTACAAGGGGAGATAATAATATCTACTCTTAATATACGTTTATTAATTAAACGGGTTAAAAATAGAAACAAATCGGACTTATTAGGGCAGATAATAACTTCCGGTGAATGCCGGAAAAATATCCAGTAAATAAATCGTTATTTGTATTTTAAACTAAATATTTTATCGAGGTTTATTTTTAGATATTTGACATTTCATTTAACTTAATATGAAAATGGATAATAAACTTTAAAATATTAATTATTGAATGCATTGCATTTTATACTTTCCTTTTCTTGAAAAACTCAGTTTTATTTTTATGGATACATGCGTCAAGTGACACCGATATGATGACTAAAATCGCAAATTATTGTCTTCTTAAATTAAAAATAACGCATGAATTTCTGTTTGCTTTTTTATATAAAAATAAAACATTGTAGATGTTAACAATTAAAAATACCTTTAATATTTCAGGAACATTACGATAAGCAGCAATGCAGCATTCATTCAATATTTTCACAAAAAGTAATATAAAAAATATTTAATGTAATGATAACAATTATCACAAAAACTTTGCTTACATGATTCATTGATCGTTTTTCTCTCGGAAAATATTCACACTCATTTCCAGCCATGTGTGACTGTGACACTCTGTTCATAAAAATCAGTAATCTTAAACTTCCTGCTATTCTTACGAGATCCTCTTTTACCTAAGCCTGCACAATGACACTCATTACAAGAAAACATTTATGTAGGATCGATTTGAATTAATATTTCTAACACGTAAATAAATGTAATTTCATCTTAATAAAGTGATTTCGAGTTCTTTGTCAAGTGTCGTTATTTTCCAGAGTTATTTCTATATTTTTATTTCATGTATGTGAGGATAAGCCTTGGTGGAAACATTCCATTAATCAGCGATCTCGTAAAATTTACCTTTAACGGTCCTGCGTCGCAGGACCGTTAAAGGTAAATTAATACTTTTGAATACTTGCTTAAAAAAGTATTTTATTTTGCTTTTGAATACTTGCTTAAAAAAGTATTTTATTTAAAAAGGACATGGAATATAAAATATAAATATGGATAAATTCTTTAAAATCAAGAATTGAAGTACTCATTGAATAGTATTTTTTATAGGTAAGTGATTTTTTTGGAATTTATATATATTTTTTATAATCGAAGTAAGTAAAATTGCGTTGATTTTCTTTAAATCTTTTTAAAGAAAACCGATTTTAAAAAAACAAATATTGCATAATTTGCTATTAAACCTGTTATTTTTTAAATTTTGGTCTTTGCTCCTTTAATTGAAAAAAAATAGGATTTGAATTACATTTTTCAAGTATTTATAAGCTTCGAAAGATAGTAAGTTAAATTATTAAACTTCTCTCTCATATAAATATTAAACTGTTTAATAAAATAATACTAATTTTATCCGTGAGATTCTCCAAATAAATCGGCTCTATTTCGAACTGATTTATTTTTTATTTTTCCTTTTCAATTTTGTTTTCTGTTTTTTTTTTATCATAAATAACATTGGAAACATATTTTAAAGTTTATATTTTAATTAGAACCGTCTTTATGTATTTTTTAATCACATAATTTGGATGATGGCTAAAGCGGTGAAGTACGAAAGAAACCAATAGTTTCCACGTCTAGCACGTTTCATATACCATTAGAGTCCAACCATAACATCACTACTAGGATCAATCATGAAGGTTCGAGAAGGTTCAGTGAATAACACGATTGCAAGATGATTGACCAACTGCATGGTCATAAGAGTTGTTAAGTTTGCATGTTTGATTGCATATTCTTTATTTTCTCATGTTACTCTGAGAAATGATGTCCTTTAGCGAGCGATGAAAAGTAAGGTGGCCTATATCCAAATAGAACTAACAAAAATGTCTCCTCCTAGTGACAATCATTAAGAGTTTATCCTCTTTGACCTCAAGATGGGGAAGGGGATTAAAAGGTAAAATTTGCAACGTATCTAAATTCCATAGCAAATAAATGGATAGGAAGCTAAAAGATAGATACACATGTTCTTTTACTCATAACCGAAAGAAAAATAAAAGTCCATAAGAATAGCAAAGAAGGAGTAACAGCAATAGTAATGAATATCAAAAAGAATTAACAATGAAACTTACAATCCAACAAATTAATAATTAATCATGCTTGAATGCTGCATATATAATTCAACTATCCACAAACACATCTGCTTGTAATATAACGTGAATGGTATAGGTGCGAGAAAATCAGCAGCAGCTGTAGGATAGCTGATTAGTGTAAATATAAGAAGCAACCATCTTAGCACATATGCAAATTAAGCAAGTGTGCCCAATGCTGACGTCCCGGGAAGGTGGAGAAAAGAGAAAAAAGGACAGAACTTGACATGGAAAGAAAGCAACTGGACGAGTTTAGACTCATCTGCAGTGGGATAGAAAATGTGCTGCATGGTCAAAAAATAGAAAAAGCTGATCATTTGCTGACATATGTGAAAGATTTTAACTGCCAAATCATCAAAATGGTTTCCTCTCAAAACTAGAAACTAAAAACATGCCTTCTCTCTCCTTTTCCACAGCCAACTTTATGCCGCCATAGATTAAAGATCTCCTCTGTACATAAAGGAAGAACAGAAGAAGAGAAAATGAAGGATATGCAATCAAAAATGCAAACTGAACAATTATCATGACCATGCTGTCGGTCAATCATCTTGCAATCGAGTTACTCATTGAAGCTCCTGAAACCTGCATGATTGGTCCTAGTGATTTAGCTATGGTTGGTGTCTAAGAGTATATGAAATGTGTTGGAGGCGGCAACGGTTGGTTCCTTTCATATTTCACCTCTTAGCCATCACAAAAATTATGTGATTAAAAACAAGGAAATGCATTAAGACAGTTCTAATTAAAATACATGACTATTTTCATAAAACTTTAAAATTGACATCTACTGTGGGTATTGGTGATTAGTCCTAGAGTGATATGATCACTTTTAAAATGGGCCAATATTCTATGAGATATGCTATTGATATTATTACCCAACAGTATGAATGAGCAAGGCTTGATTGTTGGCTTCTGCATGTTTTCAGTGTCAGTATATTCAGAAACATACTTCGCATCAGTTGACTTTAAATTTGTCATGTCAAGGAATTTGATTTACATTAAGCTTAGGTGTGCGTTATTTACATTTTTCTCCGTGATCCTTCCAAACTGATGCCTGCCACCTTATTTACACTTTCAAACCTAAGCAAGAATGATGGAAGGCAGAAAGACTTATTTAAATATATTTTCCCATCCCCCCTTAGTTTCAACGCTTTCCAGCATCTTATCAAATTACATTTTTTTCACTATTCAACAAAACAATAATTACAATACAAAAACAAATACAATAATGAAACTGTCCAACAATGAAAATCAGTCCACAGTTCCTTTGTTAATTCTCCAACAATCAGAATCAGTATAATATATATATATATATATATATATATATATATATATTCTTTTTGAAATCAACACAATTATAACACAAGATAACCAAAAGCACTATATTATGATACATTATTTTACATTTTTTATTTTTATTTATACTTTTTTCTTTACATTTTTCATTTACATTGACATAACTATATTCATATTTGATAAAAC
Organism: Euprymna scolopes; assembly: GCF_053919585.1. Taxonomy (NCBI): domain Eukaryota; kingdom Metazoa; phylum Mollusca; class Cephalopoda; order Sepiida; family Sepiolidae; genus Euprymna; species Euprymna scolopes. The sequence goes on from NC_136527.1 coordinate 23,905,102, forward strand.
AAAAGCTGCAGTGCAGTCATTACAGTTTTATTATTACTATTTTTTCTGTCCAAGAATAAGTTTTTTTTGTTAACTGTTTAATATGAGGAACACTTAATAAATGTTGGTAACTATCTGATGGTAAACGCATGGCAAATTAAAATTAACATTATTAGATGACTGTGTGAGTTAATAAAAAATCATTTCTTTTGTTTTTCTCATAATCTGTTTTTATCTTTTTTAATTATGCCTGGAACGAGCTTGAGAAAGGATAATCTTTTCAAAACAGAATAGAGGTCTTACATAACCTAAGCAATTCCATGTCACTTGTTCCTCTTCCCTACTTCTAAACAGCGAACTACTTTAGGCCTTTCTGAACGGATCCTATTATTGTCTTTGACATTTGCAAATGATGAAAATAGGGGAAACCTCCTGTCCAAAATAAATACAATTTTCAACGTTATGCTGTGTCATGTCTCTCCTCTTCATCATTGGAACGTCAGACTCCTGTTGATCTGTGGGTAAATTGCTATCCAACTCATGCGCTCTTTCTCTATAAGCCATTAATATATTGTCTAATGGCAGGATCACGTTTCTGTTGTAGAACAAGTAGTATGGGAGAAATTCATTATTTCGCTCACATGGAATCTGACAGCTGCCAACATTTTGTTATATATATATATATCCCATGACTGTTCATTGTTCGCTAAAATGTCATGCATCATCCTATGAAATCTTTCTATTTTCCATTATTTAAGGGTGGTAAAATGACGTGGTCACATGATGTATGTTAAGGTCCTCCCATGCCTTTTTCATCACTTTAACATTTTTGAACCTATTGTCTGTTAACAACTGAATCCTGGGAAAATCTTATCCAACAACAGATGCTCCACCATTTCTGCATTCTTATTAAGGATCACAAAAGCCTCTGGCCAACCACTATACATATCGATGAAGGTCACTATGTACTAGTTACCTGAAAGTGTAGGGTAGGTCCTGGAAATATCAGATGTCAGTTTTGCAAAAGGAAAAGGAGGCAAACCACATTTCTACATTTGAGGTTGTTGCTTTCTCAGGTTTCTGGTTTGGCATGAAATATATTTGCCTACGTATTCATTCACCTCCTTATATGAACACGGACAGAAATACTTTTGCTTATTTGTGTGAAACGTCTTTTCCATGTGAGCATTATTGTCATCATACTTCACTAACAGTCTTTTTCTATGATGCAACGGTACATATAATCTTATCAATAGTTAATCCTTGCGTTTCGACAAGTAATACATTATCTTGTCTTTCACTATGAACTATTTTTGTTCCATTTTAGACGATTTACCATTCTTCATCCGCATCTTTGAATTTAAAAATTTTTCTTATCTGCCTCTTAAATCTACACTCAAAATCATAGAACGTTCGGGCAATACTGATGAACCCTCAACATTTTTATATGATGCAAACATTTTTGGCTCAAAACGATTCGAGTTTATCGCACCTACCAAGTAATTCCTACCATCTATTTCTATCGTAGAAAATCATTGGATCATCTCAAACCTATGGTGCATGACAATTGATCCACACAAATATTTTTCTAACATTTCAGGTACTGTATGGTGCAGTTATATGCAGCCATACTCAAAAAGCCCACGTCTGTATTTTCCTATTCTGTATAGGCAAGTTTAATAAATATTCTAGCGATCTTTGATCAGTATAGATAAGGAACTTTGCATTATGCAAATAGTGAGTCAATTTATTGAGGGCGTAGTGTATCGTGTATGTTTCTTTTTATATAGTCGACCATCTCGTCTGCATGTCACTAACTTTATGTGATAAAAAGTAAATTGGGTTTTTAACCTCTTTACCATTCCTCTGATCATACAACAATTTCCGATGGGCATTCCCCAAATGCATGATAGATGCATGTATCTACAGTCGGTTGTCTTTTTCAGGGTCAAGCTTAGCCAGTATAACCATATCTGCAAGCTTTGTTTTTAGTCTAGGTAGACTATCATGTGTTGTCCCAGTGGAACCTTGCATATTTCCTCACTCAGGCTCGCTTGTCTCAGAAATTTTTTTTTATAAATCGTTGATAATATGATGTGATATGGATGAAATTTCTAATTTATTGGTAAATTGACTTTGGTAAGATTTGGCTCTATACCCTGTTCACTTAGTTTTAACCCGAGATACTGTACTTCTCTTCTAAAAACTTCACACTTTATGGCTTTAAACCTGAGGTTGTGCTTATGTAAACTGGCTTATACCCTATCTATATGATCTACGTGACTCACTCATATATGAGAAAATAAAATAAATGACATAAACTAGCTAGTACCCTATCTATGTGATCGTATCTGAGAATCTTAAAATATCATCGAAATAGGTAATGCATAATCTTGCTTCCCCTGTATAACTATGAACATTAATTATTGGAAGACCCTGAATGCATTTCAAGTCTAAGTGGCATCACGTTAAACTGAAATAAACCATAGTGGCAGTTGAACACAGTTTTTTTTTATTTAACCTGCCAGTATTTCTGTATAAGTTAATTCCTTCCAAAATTGATACGCTTCTCCAGCGTATCGATTCTGTCCAAGAAAAATCTATATTCTACTTCAGCAACATATCATATAATTAATAATAAATGTTGTGGATATTTTTAATAAAAATCAACATAATAAATTAAATTTTACCACATGAATTTTATTTTTTCAAATTTATTGTATATTTCCAGAATTTGCAACAATGAAAAGAAATCCATTAAGGAATGAGAAGGACCTTTCGTCATTGGTAATTTAAAAAGGTTTGAAAATGATTCGAAATTCTTTCATAGAAATTATCTAAAGTTTAAATTTATCAGCTTATTTTCATTAAATTACACTTTTTGTGGAATCAGATGCAATCAAACATGGAAGACAAACGACATTTTTGTGAAGTATGTGGGTCTTCTTTTGCAGTGAAGTCTAATTTGGCGAGTCATATGAAAAGACATACGGGAGATAAACCACATTCTTGTGAAGTATGCGGTTCTTCTTTTGCACGGAAGTCAAGTTTGTTGGATCATATTAAAATACATTCGGGAGACAAACCACATTCATGTGAAATATGTGGATCTTCTTTTGCATTGAAGTTATATTTGTTGCGTCATATAAAAAACATACAGGAGAGAAACCACATTCTTGTGAAGTATGTGGTTCTTCTTTTGCATGGAAGTCAGACTTATTAAGTCATATGAAAACACATGCAGGACACAAACCACATTCTTGTGAGGTATGTGGTTCTTCTTTTGCCTATAAGTCACATTTGTTGAGTCATATTAAAACACATACGGGAGAGAAACAATATTCATGTGAAGTATGTGCTTCTGCTTTTGCACGGAAGTCAAGTTTGTTTCGTCATATTAAAACACATACAGGAGAGAAATCACATTCTTGTGAAGTATGTGGTTCTTCTTTTGCACGGAAGTCAAATTTGTGGAATCATATGAAAACACATACAGGAGAGAAACCACATTTATCTGAAGTATGTGGTTCTTCTTTTGCACAGATGTCAACTTTGTTGACTCATGTGAAAACACATACAGGAGACAAATCGCATTCATGTGAAGTATGCGGTTATTCTTTTGCCTATAAGTCACATTTGTTGAGTCATATGAAAAAACATACAGGAGAGAAACCACATTCTTGTGACGTATGTGGTTCTGCTTTTGCACAGAAGTCAACGTTGTTCAATCACATGAAAACACATACGGGAGAGAAACCACATTCTTGTGAAGTGTGTGGTTTTTCTTTTGCACTGAAATCAACTTTGTTGAATCATATTAAAACACATACGGGAGAGAAACCACATACTTGTGAAGTATGTGGTTCTTCTTTTGCAGTGAAGTCTAATTTGTCGAGTCATATGAAAACACATACGGGAGAGAAACCATATTCTTGTGAAGTATGTGGTTCTCCTTTTGCACGAATGTCAACTTTATTGAATCATATGAAAACACACACGGGAGAGAAACCGCATTCTTGTAACGTATGTGGTTCTTCTTTTGCACAGAAGTCAAATTTGTTGACTCATATGAAAAGACATACGGGAAAGAAACTAAATTCTTCTTAAGTATTGGTTCCTTTTTTGCACATTCTTCAATTTTTGTTTCCATACAGCTATATACATAGAAAATGAGGCTATTAACTCTGACAGAGGGAGAAGTTTAAGTAAGCATCCCTAAAGATGCTGGTCTTAACAGAACAGAGAAGAAGAACATTAAATATTAAGAACTTATATAGTGCATGAGAAGAAACTGGAATCTTAAGAAAGTATCAATTATATCAGTCATTATAGGAGCAACTGGACTAATGAAAAGAATGTCAAAATCTATCTGGCGAATATACCAGGTGAACCAAGTACAAGGGAAATACATCAATAGCATTTAAATCGATAGAATCTTTAAAAGATTTCTCGGTTAGAATGCTCCATCCTAAGCGAAAACAAAGTTATAAGAAAATGAATACAAACGAAATAAACCACATTTTTTACAGCCTCTATCACAAAACCGGCCAACCATTTTTCCCAAGACTGTCTTACAAATATGACAATCAGAAAACACGTATGCTACGGAAATCATCCAAAAGATGTGTTAAAAGTACTCCAGAACTTCCCTTACAGTAAATAGGGTCAAACAATAATATGACAAGGATTTTCTGGATTTATTTAGCCAGGTGTATATAAGTAAGCAAGGTTTTATACACTGGCTTAAATGATGATAAATTCACTATAATCAGGACAGAATTATAATGACTGCTCACGATGAAAGCTTGATGACTAGTGCTTCTAAGAATGTGTGATAACATGTTGAATATCGAATGCTGCAGCAAGTCATGGGAACAGCAGTTTTACATGTAATACACCGTTCGCTATAACTCTACGATTCCTAAAGTTACGTGCCATAAAACTGAACTGTTAAACCTGACATAATTATAAGAGACAGTAAGTAGAAAGAAGTAACCTTAGAAGTTAATGTCTTCAATAATACTGTAAAATGTTAGATATTGAATGCTGCAGCAAATGCTTTGAACAACAGTTGCAATCAGCTTATATGAGAAATTAGACCAAGGCATTAAGTATTGAACGTCTGTCATAACATCAATTTTGTAGCATCTGGTTGTATGTTCCATCCACAACGAGAATTAAAATGATAAAATTTAAAAAAAACTATATTCTTGTTATTGTGTTAAAAACTGTGTTTCAAATCTGTGTTAAGAATTTTTTTAAAAACAAAGTTTTTATCCTCATGTAAATCTTTAAAACCACCCGAAATTACAATCATTCTTTATGCCAATGTCACATTTAAACAGATTTTCACTTTTCTTTTTAAATTTAATACATCCGAATAAAACGTCTGTTTTATATGGAGTATTCATGTCTAAATATCTACTTAAGGTTTTAGCCTTTTACTATTGTTTTCATAAAAAATGTTTATTCTGCAAAATATTTGAAATACAAGAGACGTTAAATAAGTAATGACCCTGACCCACTTCCGTTTGTCTGATCTAATAGTAATGTGGCATATGCAATGATTTATATCTCTATGGATAATGTGGCAAATTACAACTCAAACTAAGAATTTCTGATTTACAAGTGTTTGAAATAAGTTAAGTGTTAAATGGAGCCTATCAAGTGTCATGCAGTGATCAGTTGTCTTATTTGAAATCACGTAAACTTTTGATGAAATTAAAAGAAACGATGTCACATCATATTCTTGATATACGTTGGCATTGTGAAGTCCAGTATCATGAAATATGTAGCAACAGCACCTAAATCTGGTTGCCCTCCATCTGTCATTGATGACGCAACTGTAAGCCATGGTGAAAGCCCAGTTAATGTATTGAAAGCACTTGGACCCAACACATCCGAAAATGCTTGCATTCTTCTATGACTACAATTACAGGAGCTTATTATTATACAGCACAATTATGTTGACACACCGGTTCCCACCACATCACTGATATTAAGCAATGATGAGCCTGGCCAGTACCAGATGGGTGACCATTTGGGAAGGCTGGTTGTTGTATTTACTGTGTCGTGTCATAAAAATTCTCCAGGTTGGTATCTGGTGTTGCATTAATTCACTGGTAGAGATCCACCTTACGTCTTAGTAAATACATTGATCTAGGAGAAGGTAACTCTGATGTAGATGATCTTAGAACAGTGACAAACAGGCGTGTCAGATTCGACTGCACTGTCAAAGGTAATGGCCACCCATCCATGTATTCTGCCAAGTTAAAATCATGTGATGTCTTCAGAGGAATCGGACCAACAACTGAAGCCTATGAAGAACACTCACCATGATTTTGAAAGGAAAACGTTTTCCAGATAATGCAGCTTTATTTCCCAATTTCCGCACTTCTACAAAAGCTAGTCAACAATTATAAACTGATTAGCCTCGATGTAGATAGTAAGTTTTGTAGTAGTTATATTTTGGAGGGATTTTATATTTTTGTGAACGAATCTTTCTACTTAGAATAATTGACCTATTATTATCAGATGAAAATACTTTGTGTGAAATGTAATTCTACTGACCTCCTTACAAACTTTTCTCGTGTCTGAATAAACTGACTTGGAAACATCAACAAAACCAGTCGTGTGAATGCGCCCATCCAAGTCACCAGTGATATGACAACATGAAATGTTAAATCATTTCTTAACTTTTTTCTTTTGTTCAAGGAGCGAAAACATGAGATAAATTAAACAAAATGTTAGAATAGATATTTTTATTCATTTAATTTTTTATTAAATAGTTTTATTCTGCATTCTTTGTTTTTACCACGTACACATAATTTAGCATTAAAATCTTGTTTCTCTTTTTTCCAATGAATATTCTTACAATAACGATTGCTAGATTAGTTGGAGAAGAATACATTGTGACGTGCATATTTATTATAAAGTTTCAAACACGTCACCTGTAGAGTGACATATTTTCGTGTGCCGACAGGATATCCTTAGATGTACGACTAATTCTTTGCCAAAATTCATACGAAATGAAAAAAATTGTTACAGGCGTATGGTCCTAATATATAACATTAAGAGTATTTTTTTCAGTTTATAACAATTGTCAAATGTTAGGAATATTTTGAGGTAACACGATCTTGTGAGAACTAACTTGTTTTGGAAATGAAGATAGGAATTAATCACTGCTACAAAGTATACGTGGGTACTATGCTATCTTGTTTATTCTACAATCCGCAAATATAGCACATCCATCCATTCACAAAAAATAAATTTAATCACCCTAAGAAATTCATTGGTAATAATTCTGTGATGGAATGTGATTCATCTTATATAACTAATATATAGTTAAAACTTTATACACAGAAGAAAGTTTTCCCTGCGAGCAGATCCTTCTAGGAAAGAAAACTTGCTAATTTGCATACATGCTTTAATGGTTGCTGCTAATATCTTCACAAGCCAGAAAGACAGACCAATATCAAATTAACTAATTACTTCTTAATCAGTTTTTCATCGTTAGTCTTAAGGACAGGAATTGAGAGACACAGACGGCCAGACATCTTGTTTGTCTTCCTACTTGATTCAGACTTCCTGGAAATTCTCTTCTATCCTCAAATATGTGAGATACTTATTTGTTATATCATTTGACACTTACATGCGCTTTTGTAGAGAACAAAACTTTCAATTACACCAATTATGTCACCTGCAGCATGGCATATTCCCATTTGCCAACAGGTTTTACTGAAATGTATGACTCTAATCCTCGCCCAAGTTCATGCAAATTTACAGAATTGTTATTGGTGTACGGTCCCAATATATATGTTTATTTCCCAGTTTATAACAATTTTCGAAGGTTAGGAATATTTTGAGTTACCACGTACTTGTGAGAACTTGTTTTTAGAAATGAGGATAGGAAGTAATCGCCACTACAAAGTATAAGTAGTTACTATGCCAAGTTGTTTCTTTGCAATACTCAAATATAGCATATGCATCCATTCACACAAAATTAAATTTAATCACTCTAAGACATTCATTGGTAATAATTTTGTGGTGGAATGTAATTCTGTGAGTGGGAGAAACGTGACAGCATGAACAGTAGGAGAAAGAGAGCAGACGACAATGAATTCCGCCATCCGGTAACAGTCCTGCCAAGATGTGTCGTGTATAATGGAAAGCACAGAAAATAAAAATGTCAAAAAAAGTTAAAATTATTTCTTTTATTTGTTCTGCACTTCGATGGGGTTGACAGACGAGAGGAAGAAGAACGTGAGAACGCCTTCTATAACATTACAATTCATCGTATATAGTGTTAATATATATATTTTTAAATTACAGTTTCGCCCCCAAAAAGGGACATTGCCACTTTGGTGTAGGGGGCTACTATCAGGAGCAACAACTACTGGGGTAGTAACAGTTTATGTAATGTAGGGATTTGGGCAGCAACATGTCGGTTCACGTTACACATGAATTTCTGCACGTCAGTACAGTTGGGGAAGCAGTGACCTGGAATGGAATTCCAAAGTCTAACGGTTCTAGGGAAGAAACTACTGGAGTAGAAAGATCTTTTACATCTAGGGATCTCTACAGTGTGTGGTGGGATTGAGCAGCCTGTCGGGTTTGTCGAGGGTGTTCACATCGTGGGGGTACAAGTGTGTGCAGTTCGTTAGAGCATTCACCATTAAAATACTTGTAGAACAGGCAGAGGGAAGCAACGTTTCGTCGATGGGACAGAGGCTGAAGCTTAGATGCCAGTTCAGAGCCTATCAGATTTGCGACTCTTTTTTTAACTTTGTCAAGGAGCGAGAGACTAGTAGCAGATGCACCAGCCCAAATATGACAGCAATACTCCATACATGGGTGAATGGTGGCCTTATAGAGGTACAGGATACTTTCAGGGGTTAGTAGTTTTCTAGCACAGTAGAGAGAGACCACCTTCCTTGCAGCGGCCCTGGCAACGCCTTCAATGTTTCCTGTGAACGTTAGGCCAAGGAGTTTGAAAGATATACTCTCAGATAAAGAGTCGTTGGCCATCGCTATAGGTGGTAGAGAAGGTTTCTTGTAATTATTGAATGAAACTAATTTAGTCTTGGCGGCATTGAACGTGACCATCCATTTTTGTCCCCATTCCACTACAGATTGGCGGTCATCCGCTAGTGTTTCTGCCATTTCTTTAGATATGTGTTCATTTGTTTTCCTGTTGTTCCTGTTATATAGTGTGGTGTACTCAGCATATATACTCACCTCAGAAGTAATTTTGTCGGGGAGGTCATTTATGAATATCAGGAACAGAGGTTCAAGGATAGACCCCTGGGGCACAATATCCGACTTGTTAAGACAATAAAAGATAAAAAAAATGAAAGTTTTCAGATGGCACAATAAATGTTTCAACGCTTGACAACACCTCCATATATTTTTATACGTTCAAAACACAAGCATGCCCATTTAAAACAAAGTAATAACTCGGTGGCAAAATAAAATAATAAAATAGTTCTATTGACAGAACGAAGATCCGATTTTTGACAAGTTGCTCCTAATCTGATTCCTTAAAAAGAGATAATCTTTTCCAATTTCGCACATAATCTGGTCGGAAATCTTAGCAGTTCTTCAAAACCGGCAGCTATTAAGGTTAAAGGCAATATTAAGTACAGGCAAAATGAATGCCGATGCTCAAAATGAATAAACATTTTGATCCGTTACTTAAAAATTCACCAAAAATCATGGAATTAACCAATTTTAATCAAATTTTCACTAATTATAAAATAATGATCGAGGAATATAAGGAACTCATTATTTTTATTTAAATCTTAGTGCAAATGTATTATTTTGTTTAAACAAAAAATACCTTTACTAAAGTTATGGTTTTCACTAGTAAAAAAATCTATTTTTATAGAAAGAAAGCATCGTAATTTGTAACAATAAAAATATAACAAAATAATTTTTGCAGTAACATTATAAAAAAAGCCCCTAAAGTCTGTATTAATGAATTCGATATAACTCGAGGAAAAATGAATTTCTCGAGCTACCGATTTTTAATGTTACTGTAAAAATTATTTTATTTTATTTTTATTGTTACAAATTACAGTATTATTTTAGCACGGATCACTCTCTGCATGAGTTAGGGGTGTCAAAAATCCACCCAAAATTCTGGCACACCTAGCCACGCTCATACATTCATTCCATGCCTGATATAACATACTTACCCAACGGGTCACGGGTAGTCTAGTATATATATATATATATATATATATATATATATATATATATATATATATATATATATATATATATATATATAGAAGGGGTGGAGTATATGGGGTGTCGGGCACTTACTAATATTAGTGAATGAGGAGATGGAGAATTGAATTATATTCAGGACAGAAATTAATATTATAATTGATGACGTAAATTAAACTAAATGGAACAACAGATTATATGACAGTGAATAATTGTATGGTGGATGAATAGGGTTAAATGGGATTAAAAATAAATTTGAGATATAAGTTATTCTGTGAGGAGGAGGGAGAGGATAAAGCAGTAAAAGATGAGATGGGATAGGATAGAGGAATCTTGAGGTGGAGCTTTTTTTTGTTTCTTTGTAGATGTTACAGTAATTAGTTATATAAGACAAATGGTTGTACTTAGCGTAGAATTTAGCAGTATACATATGGTTATATTTATACACACACACACACACACACATATATATACGCGCGCGTGCACACACACACACACACACACACACACACACATATATATATTCATAAAAACACGAATCTTTTTTAAGTGAAATTAAAGTTTAAAATCAATTCAATTAAAAGTAGTTACTTAACAAAACAATAGAGTTAAGTTCCAAGGTTAAATCTTAAACCCTCTTTTCAATTAAAAAAAAAACATGGTTTTTAAAATATAAATAATTACAATAATCATAAAAGTAGATTTCTTTTTTAAATTGCTATCTATCTTGCATGTATTTTATCGTTTAGTTTAGTCCCTTCTGCAGTTATCTCCCTTGGTCTGACATTAAAAGTAGTTACTTAACAAAACAGTAGAGTTAAGTTCCAAGATTACCCCCTAACTCTCTTTTCAATTAAAAAAACATGTTTTTTTTTCTTTTTTAATATAAATAAATTACAATAATTATAAAAACCTTTTTTTTTTTTTTTTAAATAATTGTCATGTTATTCCATGTCTTATCTCCCTTTAACAGCTATCTTCCTTGGCCGGACAATTTTCTTTGAGTTTCCTCTGACTCGACACCGGCAGGTTGACCGATGTTTTGTTCAGTAATTGCGACCTCTCTAGACCCACATGTCGCTGTCTTTTATCTTGTGTTGTCCTTCGCCGTTTTAAGTCATCTCCGGTAAGAAAGATTATATATCTCCTTCTTTAAAACACTTTTTAATACTTTTAACGTTATTTAAATTTTTTTTTATATTATTTCATCTTAACTACGGACTGTTTATTTGTTGTTTTTTTTTACCCACATGTCCGTCCCCCATATTTCTAGCTGTGTTGTTCATTTCCTTACGCATAACTTCTTGATTCTTATCTTTTCTCTTTGTGTTTTCAACAACTTTTTATTTGTTTGTTTCTTTTGTTAAATATAAACAAATCGAACTTACTAAGGGAGGTAATAAAAATATTAAAAAAATAAAAAAGATCAAAAAACAACTAATAAAGATGAGACTAATAGTCCGAAATAAAAATAAATTAATATATAATGCTCATCTCAAAAATGAATTCCAATTAAGGAATAATATATATATATAAATCGAACTTACTAAGGGAGATAATAACTTCCGGTGAATGCCGGAAAAATATCCAGTAAATAAAACGTCGTTTAGTAAATCGTTATTTGTATTTTAAACTAAATATTTTATCGTGGTTTACTTATGTTTTGTCATTTCATTTAACTTAATATGAAAATGGATAATAAACTTTAAAATATCAATTATTGAATGGATTTTATCATTTCTTTTCTTTAAAAACTCAGTTTTATTTTTATGGATACATGTGTATGATGACTAAAATCGCATATTATTGTCTTATTAAATTAAAAATACCTCATGAATTTCTGTTTGCTTTTTTTATAACTTAATATTAAAAAAAATTAAACACAATTCATTAAAAATCTATGTTGTAACGGAACATTTTGAAATAATGGAATTTTAATCGTTTTAATCTTTTAAAAATTAGTTAAATTTTATGAAGTTTATTTTTCTTGGCAATTCGAATAATTTCGAAAAAAAAAACGCTATTTAAAAATAAAACATAATAATATTAAATTGATATCATTTTTTTAATTGCAACTTCAAGGTAAATTTTTGTTCAATATGTGTATTTAAATTTTAAAAAATAAATATTTTTTACTCAGTCTTATGTGTTATAATAAATAGAAATTTCGATAGATTTAAATATATTTTGGGTAAATATGAAGAATTACTCCACCCTCGAAAATTCCTTTATAATTACCACTCAGATAGGTTTTCGGGGTCGGAGAAAATGAAAATAATGTTTAAAATTACGGCAACCGAGTAGTTTCGAAGATATGAAGAAATGTTAGTTTTAAAAAGTGGGAGATCACTTTTCTATAATAATTTAACGTAAAATGATCACCCACTTTTTTTGGGGTGGGGTGGGGGCTCCTTTCTACCCTCGGAAAATCCTTTAAAATTACCTGTTTCGGTGGAGGGGCCGCCAAAATACCCCCCGCCCCTCCACCGCCTCCCACCAAATGTAAACAGAATTTTTGTAAAATAATAAACATTTTTTTCTGTTTGGATAATGCTGGCACGTTATTTATGTTAAAACGGTTAATTAAACTGTATAAGCACCTGTTAAAAAAACTATGCAAGTCCTATAATTGAACGAAAAACAAACCGGCAGTTAGTCCCCCGCTCCAAAAACAAACAAATCATGAAGTGAATGCATTTCTTCATATCAAGGAAAGTACTTGTTTCCTGGAATTTTAAACGTTAGTGGTAATTTTAAAGGATTTTCCGAGCGTGAAAGAAAGCCCCCCCCCAATCGTGGTCACAAAGTGGGTGATCATTTTACGGTAAATTATTAAAGAAAAGTGATCCCCCACTTTTTAAAACTAACATTTCTTCATATCGTTATTTCATTTTCTCCGACCCCGAAGACCTATAAGAGTGTTAATTTTAAAGGAATTTTCGAGGGTGGAGTAATTCTTCACATTTACCATATTTTGTTTGAATTTTGAAAATATAAATATGGGGCGTCGGGCGGACATGCACTAAAAAAAATTTCCCCTCGTATATTTTACGAAAACTGCATTTTATATTTTCAAAAAATAATATTAAAAAATATTTAATGTGATTTTAGTAATAAAAATTTATTATCCCAAAAATTCTGCTTACATAATTTAATGACTATTTCCTCTGAGAAAATAATCAGATTCATTTCTAAGCCACGTGTGACATTCTGTTCATGAAAATCAATTATCTTAAGCTTCATGTTATTCTCATGAGATCCTCATTTAGCTAAGCCTGCATAATGAACACTCGTTACAAGAAAACATTTACGTTGGAACGATTTGAATTAATATTCCTAACATGTAAATAAATCTTATTTCATCTTAATACAGTGATTTTGAGTTCTTTGTCAAGTGTCGTTATTTTCTGGAGTTATTTCTATATTTTTATTTTATATTTGTGAGGATGTGACTTGGTGGAAACCTATTAATTGCTGATCTGGTTAAATGTATCTTTAACGGTCCTACAGATACTCTACTACTTTTGACATCAAGAGATTCCTGCACATGCAACCTCGGTTTTTTTTTTCAATTTTCACCCCAACCAAGGCACAGTGCCACTTTGAAGCAGGGGGCTACTATCAGGGACTTAATTTGCAGGGGCATTATGAAGGGAGATAAGTAGAAAGATGTTTGTTCACATTACACTTGAACTTATGCATATCAGTACAGTTGGGAAAGCAGAATCCCGGAAGGGAGTTCCAAAGAACTGCAGTTCTGGGGAAGAAACTATTGGAGTAAAAGGCTTTCTTGCACCTATGGATCTCTACTGTAAAGGGATGAGATTTAGTAGCTTGTCGGGTTTGTTGGGGGTAATTACGTCAAGGAGATACAAGTGTTTGCAGTTCGTCAGAGCATTCACCATTAAAGTATTTTTTAAAACAGGCAGAGGGATGCAACATCTCGTTGATGGGACAGAGACTGAAGCCTAGATGACAGTTCAGGACCTATCAGGTTGGCGACTCTCTTTTTGTCCAGGAGCGAGAAACAAGCTGCAGATGCACCAGCCCAGATGTGACAACATTACTCCATACATGGGCGAATGGTGGCCTTATAGAGGTACAGGATACTTTCAGGCGTAAGTAGTTTTCTAGCACGGTAGAGGGAGCCAAACTTCTTTGCAGCAGCCTTGGCAATGCTCTCAATGTATCTATTCCAGTTCATATACACTGTAAACATTAGGCCGAGGAGTTTAAAAGAAGTACTTTCAGGCAATGTGTTCTTGGCCATGGCTACTGGTGGTACAGAAGATTTCTTGTAGTTATTAAAGGAAACAAGCTTAGTCTTAGCAGCATTGAATGTGACCATCCATTTTTGTTCCCATTCTACTACATATTGGAGGTCATCCTCTAGTGTTTCTGCCATTTCCTTGGATATGTGTTCATTTGTTTTCCCCTCATACCTATTATAGAGAGTGGTGTCATCGGCATATATACCCATCTCCGAAGCAATTTTATCAGGGAGGTCATTTATGAATATCAGGAATAATAGAGGTCCAAGGATAGACCTCTAAGGTACTCCCGCATTTATGTCATATTGTTTGGATGTACGACCGTCGAGGACAACTTGGATTTTTCTCTTGCTTAATAAGGATTTAATTACATTATGAATTCTTCCAGTGATACCATATGATCTAATTTTCCTTAGAATACCATCGTGCCATACCATGTCAAAAACCTTAGATATATCAAGGGTTACCACTCTACCCTCCCCTGTTTTGTCCAGTGAATGGTATATACGTTCAGAAACTACAGTTAAAATATCTGCTGTTGAAAGGGCTTGCCTGAATCCATATTGTTTGTCAGTCAGGAGTTTAGTAGCTGTTAGGTGCTGGACTAGGGCTTGATTAACTAAGGACTCAAATGTTTTGGCGAAAAGCGGGAGAAAGCTAATGGGGCGATAATTCAGTTCTTTCACCAGAATTCTTGAAGACTGGTACCACAGAAGCGGTTTTCCAGCAGTCGGGAAAACAAGATTTTGTTAAGACATTTATTGTAAAGTTTGGAGAGAACTGGAGCAACCTTGGCAGAGCATTTTTTAATAGCACAGCCAGGATGAGATATGGTCCACATGCTTTTGAGGTGTCTAGGTTTTTTTTATAATAGCATGTACCTGAGAAGGGGTGATTTTCAAATCGTCTAGTGTGGCGTCTTAAAAATATATCCCGATTATGAATGGATGATCACAGATTCACACACGTAGAAGTTAGTGACTCCATTCTACATTCAGTTTAGTTTTTTCTTTATTCTAGCTGATGACACCCAAGTACTTTTTTTTATCATGAATTTGTAATAATATATACAAAATCTGTTATTAAAATATTATATTTAAGCATATTTAACGACCGGCAAAAGTTGGGCTTTCCCCCTCTCTCTCTCTAGGTGTAAAATAAAATGGATTTTCTTACATTTTGGGGATTTATATGCGATGTGTTGTCTCTTTTTTATTGTGTGAAGCTAGATCTGTTACTAAACTCTCAATTTTCTGGAAGAAGGGAGTTAATGATGCTATTTGTTAATTTAAAAACAAGATATCTTTTTTAATTCAATATCTTAGGACTTTACTAATTATCTTTGAAATACTCCCAGAAAACTAATATTTTTCAATTTCTGTAGCCACCGTAAACACATTTTTCATCATAAATTTTTTTTCACATGTAATTTTTTTAACTTTAGGTTTTAATCTTTCAAATAGAATTAAAAAAATAATCGGAAATCTATAAAAAAATATAAGCAAGTTTTCAAACTATGTTCCCTAAAAGTTATCTCCATTAAATTGCACGTGCAACGAATTAGAGAATTAATAAAAATGAAACTTGTAATCCGTTCTCCCTCATGTAAATATAAAAATGTTAAATAAAATAATATTAATTTTATCCGTGATATTCGCCAAATAGATCGACTCTATTTCGAAATGATTTCTTTTTTATTTTTCCTCTTAAATTTTGTTTTATGCAAACTTCCTCTTCCGTTCATCATCTTGAGTGTTAAGTTGAGCTTGTAAAGTCAATCAGATTATAAAAATCGTTTCCTTTATAAAATTTTCACAAGTTTAAAGTGAAAAAAAATGTCTTTTATTCTTCATTCTTTTTCAGTGGATTATTTTGTAGTTATTTGTTTTTTGTGGTGTGCTGAAAACAAATATCTACTTCAAAAGTGAAGAGAATTCCTTTTTATGTATGCACTTACACATACAGAATTACCCACCACTGATAATATAAGGAATTACATTGCTTATTATTTGGACAACTACTTGCTTCCTGCAAATATATCTCCGCACTTGCATATACAAAAATGTTCACCAATGATAACGTAAGGAATGACACGTATCTGTATACAGATTGTATTTAATTTTTGTTCTTTAATGTTCTCGTGTTTTTATTAAAAGATGAAATCTGAAGAGAAAACAAAAAATAACTTTTCGCTCAAAAAAACAAAGATAAAAAAATAACACCCTCTCCCCAGGTTGCCATAGAGTTTATGCTCATTTTATGTTTCATTTATATTTAAATGTGATCCATCACTTTTTGAAAAAGTAAATTTTTCATATTAGGAAAACTATTTCTCTGTGCCACTTTTGAAGTAGATCTTCATTTTCAGCATCCTTGAAAACTTTAAAAATTGTCATTGTAAAAGTTTGGATCAGGGTGGAAAGATTCTAGACATTGACCAAAATAACAAACCTTACAGGTAGCTTTGACTAAATTAAAAAAAATAATCATGATTCTTAAACAAATTACAATATTACAGTTCTGAATTTTTTAGATGATGAATGAAGTGCTTATAAATGGGAAATTGTACAAATTTGGATTTAATAGACAAAGCTGACTTAAGGAAACAATGCATCATCTGGATAATGATCAACTACTAAGCATACCTGGTATTGTATTTAACACAATATACAATATGGAAATCATTAATTATAAATAATAATGTATACATAAGATAAGTTTCAATGGTATCAAGATTCACAGCCTCAGAAACACATTTGAAATGACTCCTCAAATCCAACAACAGTCTGCTGATCATATTTATTGAAATTGGTTTTTTGCAATAAAAGCAAGTTCAATTGGGTAAGCAGTGATGACAGGCAGTACATCAGTCAAAGGAAGGATGCAGAATTTAATCCTAGGTGAAGAGTTTCAATGCTACAATTTGGTGGAGGTTCAGTTTGGTGTGGGACGTTATTAATGCCAATGATCCAGGGCCTGTAGTTCGCTTGAAATTTCGAATTAATTCGCCCGAGAACATTAATATGATGACTGAGCATTTTCTACCCTATTTTGGCTGGAATTTGATTTATAATCACATCTTCATGCAGGATAATGCTCCCATTAACACAATTGGCAATGTCAAGAGGTTCCTTGGAGAGAACGATATTCTGTATTTGGATTGGCCTGCACAATCTTCAGCCATCAATCCTATAAAAAATTACATCAGCAACACACACGAAATGATAAACTTTTAAATCTGGAAGAACTTTCAACAAAAATTAAAGTAAAGTACGACTTTCACCAGAGTATTGTCTCAGACTCATTCAAGGAATGCCCAAAAGATTGCAAACTGCCAAATATCAGAAGGACTCTGCTACTAAATATAAACTAGTTCATTGTGTTTCTCTTGTATTTCTTACATTAACGTGCTAATATTATATTTAACTGCAATTTTCATTGTAAAGAGTTTCTTTTTTGCCTTGTGGATATGAAGTTAATTTTTCAAATTGGGGTGAAAACTAGGATACTTCAATAAGAAGACAACTAAGAATAAGTAAAATTCTATAGTAATGAAAGATTAATCAAATTAGATATAAATAGTTTAGACAGTTTTATTCAATGTAGCTTTAATTTCCGGTTTTAAAATGACAAGTGAAGACTCTCTTTTTAGCGCCTCTTTGTGTAGTAATAAATATTGAAAAAATCTAGGAAAAATTGTTCCTCCAATTCGTATTATGATTTTCTTCTAGAACCCGTGGGGCTATGCTTATAGTACTTGGTAAAAATCGGTTGTAAGTTATATACTCCTGCACATTGAAGGTTCAATCATCGTTGAGATTGAAAACAGAATTTTGAGTTTGATTTCTAAAAACACAATTGCGTGCTATTCATGTACTAAGTAAAGGGTTCCACTCAGAATTCTGAGTTAAACAGAAAGGTTTCAAAGTTCGACAAAATATACCTGAATTAGATCAGAGGTAACATAGAAATGTGTAAATAACAGCCAAGAATAAAAATAATATGAATAATAAATCCTCATCTAGAAAATGCAGATTTTTAATAAAATATTTGAAAAAAGAAACAACTAAATTTTGTTAACAAGTATTGCATGAAATTATACTAATCTTATTTTAAATTTCATGAATAATAATATAAATATTTTTTAAATTTCAACATCAGAAATTTAATTTCACCACATGAAATTTATTGTTTTATAATTTATTTTATATTTCCAGAATTTACAACAATGAAAAGAATTCCAGTAATGGATAAGAATAACATTTCTTTATTGGTGATTTAAAATGATGTAAAACAAATTTCTTCATATTCTTGCGTATACTTTTTTCTGGAATCAGACGTAAGAAAACATGGCAGGAAAACAACATTTTTGCGAAGTATGTAGTTCTCCTTTTGCACAGAAGTCACATTTGTTGAATCATATGAAAACACATACAGGAGACAAACCACATTCTTGTAAAGTATGTGGTTCTTCTTTTGCATGGAAGTCACATTTGTTAAATCATATGACAACACACACGGGAGACAAACCACATTCTTGTGAAGTATGTAGTTCATCTTTTGCACGGAAGTCAACTTTGTTGAGGCATATGACAACACACACGGGAGACAAGCCACATTCTTGTGAAGTATGTGGTTCATCTTTTGCACAGAAGTCAACTTTGTTGATGCATATGACAACACACACGGGAGACAAACCTCATTCTTGTGAAGTATGTGGTTCGTCTTTTGGACAGAAGGCAAATTTGATGAGTCATATGACAACACATACGGGAGACAAACCTCATTCTTGTGAAGTATGTGGTTCATCTTTTGGACGGAAATCAACTTTGTTGCGTCATATGAGGACACATACGGGAGAAAAACCACATTCTTGTGAAGTATGTGGTTCTTCTTTTGCACGGAAATACACTTTGTTGTATCATATGACAACACACATGGGAGACGAACCACATTCTTGTGAAGTATGTGGTTCCTCTTTTGCACAGAAGTCAATTTTGTTGAATCATATGACAACACACACGGGAGAGAAACCACATTCTTGTGAAGTATGTGGTTCATCTTTTGCGCGGAAGTCAACTTTTTTGATGCATATGACAACACACACGGGAGACAAACCACATTCTTGTGAAGTATGTAGTTCATCTTTTGCACGGAAGTCACATTTGTTAAATCATATGACAACACACACGGGAGACAAGCCACATTCTTGTGAAGTATGTGGTTCGTCTTTTGCATGGAAGTCACATTTGTTAAATCATATGACAACACACACGGGAGACAAACCACATTCTTGTGAAGTATGTGGTTCGTCTTTTGCATGGAAGTCACATTTGTTAAATCATATGACAACACACACGGGAGACAAACCACATTCTTGTGAAGTATGTGGTTCGTCTTTTGGACAGAAGGCAAATTTGATGAGTCATATGACAACACACACTGGAGACAAACCACATTCTTGTGAAGTATGTGGTTCATCTTTTGCACGGAAGTCAACTTTGTTGCGTCATATGAGGACACATACGGAAGAAAAACCACATTCTTGTGTAGTATGTGGTTCCTCTTTTGCACAAAAATCAATTTTGTTGAATCATATGACAACACACACGGGAGACAAACCACATTCCTGTGAAGTATGTAGTTCATCTTTTGCATCAAAGTCAAATTTTTCGACAAAAATTAAAGTACGATGAACTTTCACCAGAGTATTGTCTCAGACTCATTCAAGGAATGCCCAAAAGATTGCAGACTGCCAAATATCAGAAGGACTCTGCTACTAAATATTAACTAGTTCATTGTGTTTCTCTTGTATTTCTTACATTAACGTTCTTATGTTATATTTAAATAAAATTTTCATTGTGCAGAGTTTCTTTTTACCTTGTGGATATGAAGTTAATTTTTCAAATTGGGGTCAACACTAGGATTCTTCAATAAGAAGTCAAATAGGAACAGGTAAAATTCTATAGTAATGAAAGATGAATCAAATTAGATATAAATAGTTTAGACAGTTTTATTCAATGTAGCTTTAATTTCCGGTTTTAAAATGACAAGTGAAGACTCTCTTTTTAGCGCCTCTTTGTGTAGTAATAAATAATTGAAAACATTTAGAAAAAATAGTTCCTCAAATTCGTATTAAGATTTTCTTCTAGGACTCCTGGTGATATGGTTAGAGTACTTGGTAAAATTCGGTTGTAAGTTACATACTCCTTCACATGGAAGGTTCAATCATCGTTGAGATTGAAAACAGAATTTTGAGTTGGATTTCTAAAAATACAAGAGCGTGTAATAAGTAAAGGGTTCCACTCACAATTCTGAGTTAAACAGAAAGGTTTCAAAGTTCGACAAAATATTCCTGAATTAGATCAGAGGTAACATAGAAATGTGTAAATAACAGCCAAGAATAAAAAATAATATGAATAATAAATCCTCATGTAGAAAATGCAGATTTTTAATAAAATATTTGAAAAAAGAAACAACTAAATTTTGTTAACAAGTATTGCATGTAATTATACTAATTTTATTTTAAATTTCATGAATAATAATATAAATATTTTTTAAATTTCAACATTAGAAATTTAATTTCACCACATGAAATTTATTGTTTTATAATTTATTTTATATTTCCAGAATTTACAACAATGAAAAGAATAACATTTCTTTATTGGTGATTTAAAATGATGTAAAACAAATTTCCTCAAATTTTGAAAGTGAAAATTTATAAGCCTCACTCCATTGAATATACTTTTTTCTGGAATCCGACGTAAGAAAACATGGCAGGAAAACAACATTTTTGTGAAGTATGTAGTTCTCCTTTTGCACAGAAATCACATTTGTTGAATCATATGAAAACACATACAGGAGACAAACCACATTCTTGTAAAGTATGTGGTTCTTCTTTTGCATGGAAGTCACATTTGTTAAATCATATGGCAACCCATACGGGAGACAAACCACATTCTTGTCAAGTATGTAATTCATCTTTTGCACGGAAGTCAACTTTGTTGAGGCATATGACAACACACACGGGAGACAAACCTCATTCTTGTGAAGTATGTGGTTTATCTTTTGCACAGAAGTCAACTTTGATGAGTCATATGACAACACACACGGGAGACAAACCACATTCTTGTGAAGTATGTGGTTTGTCTTTTTCACGCAAGTCACTTTTTAGTCATATGACAACACACACGAGAGACAAACCACATTCTTGTGAAGTATGTGGTTCATCTTTTGGACGGAAATCAACTTTGTTGCGTCATATGAGGACACATACGGGAGAAAAACCACATTCTTGTGAAGTATGTGGTTCTTCTTTTGCACATAAGTCAACTTTGTTGTATCATATGACAACACACACGGGAGACAAACCACATTCTTGTGAAGCATGTGGTTCCTCTTTTGCACAGAAGTCAATTTTGTTGAATCATATGACAACACACACGGGAGAGAAACCACATTCATGTGAAGTATGTGGTTCATCTTTTGCATGGAAGTCAAATTTGTTGCGTCATATGAAAACACATGGGAGATAACCCACATTCATGTGAAGTATGTGGTTCTCTTTTTGGGCACAAATCAACTTGTTGAATGTTATGATAACACATACATGAGATAAAATACATTCTTGTGAATATGTGGTTCTTTTGCAAGGAAGTTGAATTTGTTGCATCATATGAAAACAAATATGGGAGACAATTATACTATGGAGACTATTATACAGTGGGGCACAATGGAGTGTGGAAATAACTCTACTGGAAAATATGTAAAACCCTGAAT
The DNA here is from genome assembly GCF_053919585.1 of Euprymna scolopes. Lineage (NCBI taxonomy): Eukaryota > Metazoa > Mollusca > Cephalopoda > Sepiida > Sepiolidae > Euprymna > Euprymna scolopes. The sequence continues at coordinate 23,927,361 of NC_136527.1, forward strand.
ATCCAATGTAGTAGAAAGAACGGTTGGAAATAAGTCCTACATTATCCACTATGACTATAAAATTCATACAGTTGCATACATAGACAATGGGGCAATTCAGGAGGACATAGTGATATGGGAATAGCTAGAAAAGTCTGCAAATGACATTGGTCTCCACATTAATGCGGGTAAGACAAAGTTTATGACTTTCAATGTGAAAGGTGAGATCAGGGCTCCGGTTGGATTAACACTGAATGAAGTCGCTGAGTTTACGTATCTGGGCAATAACATAGTTTCCACAAAGAGAGATATCGAAATTTGCATCTAAAAAGCAGGGGCCGCATTGGATGGGCTGCAATCAGCATGGACTTTGGGACTAACAAACTGAAACGGCAGTTCTTCAGGGCAGTGGTAGAGCCTGCCCTTGTTTACGGTGCTACAATCTGGATACTCACCAAAAGATTGGAAAGAAAACTAGTTGGCACATACAACTGTATGCTACAAACAGTATAAAAATATATCTTGGCAAAATCATCGCACAAAGCAGCAACTTTATGGCAACCTACCTGCCATATCTAATACAATCAAAGATAGATGCCTACGATTTGCTGGTCATTATCCCAGGCGCAAGCATAAATTGGTGAGTGATGTATTGCTATGGACTCCACAACACAGACGCGCAGGCAAAGGATGACTTAGATACACGTACATCCAACAAATAGCACATGCCACCAATTGTGAACCTGAAGATCTAAGGCAGTTGATGGAAGACAGTAAACTCTGGAGAGGAAGAGTCACATTGGTCCAGGCAAGAAGCTCGTCATGATGATGATAATGATGACAAGAAGGAGAAAGTGGCAATGCTAGTTGAAGTAAGCGTCCCTAATGATGCTGGTCTTAACAGGACAGAAAGGGAGAAAATAACAAAATACCAACGACTTATGTACGACATAATATGAAATTGGAATCTTAAGGTATCAATCATAAAGGTCATTATAGGAGAAACCGTGCTAATTAAAAAAGAATTTCAAAAACTATTTGGCAAATAGACCTAGTGAACTAAGTGCAAGAGAAATAAAAATTGCACTTACAGGGATGGTTAGAATCTTAAACAGACCTTCGATTGGAGTAACTAAACTAATAGCAGAATGTTTGGCATCCGGTGGAATGCATCATCCCCAGCAAAAACAACACATATGGGAAACATCTGATGATTTCCATACCTCAAAAATGTATACCAGACCAGTATGACAGAATCAGAAAACATGTCAACTACAGAAATCACAGAATTGTTTAAAAATACACGAGAACTTCTATTTGAGAAAATGGTAAAAATGTGCCAAACAATAGAGTGACGGGTGTTTTCTGGATTTATTCAACCATGACTATAAGTAAGGGAGGTTTTATAGACTGGCTTAAAAGAGGATGTCTTCACTATTATCATGACAGAATTTTAATGGCGGCTCATGATCAAAGTTTGATGAGCAATTCTTCTAATAAGATGAGTAATCTCAGTAATGACAAGTACAGTTTGTACCACACAGAAATAGTGTGAGCCTTTTGACATCGAACTCTCACGTTCTGATAGAGGATGGCTACTATACAATGCAAAACATGCTATGTGATATACAAATATATGTACGTGATGTTGCCAACCTAATCAAAAACCTTGATTCCAGTAAAGTAACCGACCCTGACTGTATTCCAATTATAGTACTCAAAAGACTTCAACCGGAACTAGCGCCCACCCTTATAAAACTGTTTAAACGTTGTCTTAAGGAGAATTGCTTCCCATCACCCTGGAAAATCTCATCAGTATGCCCCATATTATGGAATTCAGGTGATCGTTCATCTCCCTCCCAGTACAGGCCAATAAGTCTCCTGTGCGTCATGAGTAAGTTGTTGGAATCTATGTTAAATAGAGAATCAGCCATCTCAGAAAATATAACATTCTTATTGACATGCAATATGGTTTCCATTCTGCTATATCAACAGCAGATGTGTTTACAGTTATATCCCATAGGATTAGCGAATCTCTTGACAGCGGCTACCTTTCTAGGGCAATTGCTCTTGACATATCAAAAGCCTTTGATAGAGTATGGCATAAAGGTTTACTTCACAATATATCCAGCTAGAGTATAGGTGGAAATGTCTTCTCAATTATTAAATCATTTCTCTCTGATGGGTTCATAAGATTAGTGGTTGATGGGCAGAAATCAGAAGCTCTTAGTATTTATGCTGGAGTCCCTCAGGGAACCATCCTGGGCCCAACTCTCTTCCTGATCTATATTAATGATCTTCCAAATCACATCCTTACATCATTTGTAGACAGTTATGCTGATGACACTACTATCTATGGTAGCACATCTAAGACTGTAAACGACCAAGTTCTCTCCGATTCTCTCTCCTCTGATCTTGATCACGTTGTACAATGGGGAAAGGAGTGGCTGGTTACTTTAAATGCATCGAAAATCAAGCTTTTATCTTTACATCATCAACGCTCTGATCCCCATTTGGCATCAATTGAAATAAATGGCTCTCGTTTCTCATGGTTTGCAAGCTTCTGGGCTTGACCTTTACTCCTGATCTTAAATAGAACACATGCATTAACTCCATTGCTAAGGCCCCTGGAAAAATGATGGTATCCTATCGATCGAGTAGATATTTCACTGCTGATACAATTCTCTATCTATATAAGAGCCAGGTACGTCCAAGGATGGAGTACTATTTCCACATCTGGGCAGAAGCTGCTAGAAAGTACTTATCCTGCCTTGATAGAGTTCAAAATAGACTTCGTAGCCTTGTAGGGGATGTCCTTTTCTCTGCCCTGCAACCTCTTTCTCACAGAAGAGATGTTGCGAGTTTGTCTCTGTTTTATCGTTATTTTCATGGTAAGTGCTCGGCTGGTCTCTATTCGAGTGTTTTCTGGATTTATTCAACCATGACTACAAGTAAGGGAGGTTTTATAGACTGGCTTAAAAGAGGATGTCTTCACTATTATCATGACATAATTTTAATGATGGCTCACGATCAAAGTTTGATGAGCAATTCTAAGAAGATGAGTAATCTCAGCAATGACAAGTACAGTTTGTACCACACAGAAATAGTGTGAGCCTTTTGACATCGAACTCTCACGTTCTGATAGAGGATTGCTACTATACAATGGAATACGATTCAATGTCTAAATATTTCATGAAAGAGAAAGGAACAGCCGTAGAAGGTGATGTCCTCAATAATATTGGGTTAAACAGAATGAGAGGGAAAAATAACGAAATACCAGGGTCTGATGCACAATACAGAAAAGAAAACAGAATCTTCAGAAAATCTCTATTGCAGTAATTATAGGAGCAACTGAAATTAGACTAGAATTTTTAAATCTACCTGGCGAATATATTCCTTATGAACCAAGTGCAAGAGAGATTTTTTTTTAATTCACAAAAAAGTATATTTAGAATCTTAAAATGATTGCTCAGTTGAATTGTATGAGATAAATGTTGAATGTTTTGAATCCGCTTAGATGCAAAAGAATAAAATTATAAAAGAGATACACCACATGCTGTGGTTCTTTGCATAAAAATAAAGATCTGTTGTGTCATATGCAAAAACATTCGGCACTGTTGCCAATACTTTTAATACCAAAACTCAATGTTCTTTTGTCAAAACTTTCAACTCCCAAACTCGACACTCTTTCAAGTTGACTTGCACACGACTACATAGGTAGCACGCCTACAAACTAAAATAAGAAAAACTGAAAAGCCATATCTTTGTAATGTCATCTCTAACGAGAGAAAATAATATGATCCTTTGATTATGTTAATAATTTTCTTTAAATAGAAGTTTTATTTTCATGTAAATCTTTAAAACGAAAAAAAAACAATTTTATGCCGAGGTCACGTCTTAAGTGTTTTTACTTTATAAATTTACTACATCTCAATAAAACGTTTATTTTATATCGAGTATTCATGTCTAAATATCTATTTAAGCGTTTAACCTTTTATCATTGTGGTTTTCATATGTTTATTGTGCAATGTTTTTAATATATGAGGTCGTTCATACGCAATGACCCTGACCCATTTCCGTTTGTTTGATCTAGAAGAAATGTTACATATGCAATGATTTATATCTCTATGGGTCATGTAGCAAATTACAACTATGAACTAATTGTTGTTCCTGATTTACAAGTGTTTGAAATTAGTTAAATGTAAAATGGATCCTGTTAAGTGTCATGCAGTGATCATATATCTTATTATATTATCATATTATCCTTGTAAAACGTTGTCATGAATATATATATATATAATTTATATATATATATATACATATATATATATATATATAAATGATGTCACATCATATTATCCTTGTAAAACGTTGTCATGAATATATATATATATAACATCATATTATCCTTGTAAAACGTTGTCATGAATATATATATATGTCACATCATATTATCCTTGTAAAACATTGTCATAAATATATATATATATATTCATGACAACGTTTTACAAGGATAATATGATGTGACATCATTTCTCTTAATTTCATCAAAAGTTTCTCATGGTGTGCATGATTTCAAATAAGACATATGATCACTGCATGACACTTGACAGAGTCCATTTTACATTTAACTAATATATATATACATATAAATTCGCATTTAACTTATTTGTCTGTTTGTTCACAATCTGATTAATATAGACAAAAGGTCCGTTTCTTTAGTTTTCGGTTTATTTCTCTGCTATAGTATGATTCTTGCAAAATATTCAATTAAGAGGTCACCTCATTTGCATATTTCCTTAAGGAAAATCAATTTTACTAAAAAGCGGTATGTTAACGTTTCTAGTGAGAGAATTGTTTTAAGTATTCTACTTAAAATTTTTATTTAATCAACTTTAACAATTATATTGATAATATATTTAATTTAATTTATTTGCAATTATTATTTCCGATATTGACCTTTTTAAAAACGGATATAGAGTTATTTCCCCTGGAGACTTTAAAACATAAAAAAGCAAATAAAATAATTTAGTTTACTCAATAAGTTTCTAGCTTGAATAAATAATTCCGTGTAGACAGAAAATGTTTGGCTTTTTTTTAATATTCAAAAGGAAAAAAAACTTAAAGATAAATTGAATAGATTTTATTTGTTTTTATTATTCTTGAAACGGCTATAAAGAATCTTTAGCCGCTTTGGGAACTAAAATTTCACCCAAACTTTTAGAAACAAAGTCCCCCTTCACAAAAACTGCAAATCGAAAATTTCCTTTATTTATGAAAAAAAGAAAAACAGTGAAAAAAAGTACAAAAAATAAAAACAAAGGCAAGTCACGCATACGTAAATATTTAGAAAGATTATTTTTCATAAAATCATAAGTCGTCTTTGAACATTGGTCAAAATAGTTTTCAAATTACCTTTTCCTTTCATTCGTATTTCAGATTCGAGCCTGCTTGGTTAATTTATCTTTTTCTTTTTTTTGTCACTCTGGCACCCTTTGTTTTTATTTATTTAATTTGGGAGGAGTTTTATTTTCAGCGCACAGGCAACAAAAAGTGCTCCATATCCGGAGAATAGTTTCTTCCCTTTGTGTCCCTTCTGTCGAAATATCTGGTGGAGAGGATATCGCTTACTTATTTTTTTTAAATAAAACTGAAAGAAGTGTCTTTACAAAAAATGAAAAACACATGAATGTTTATAAACATTATTTTGTCAGTATCCTAAAATCATAAGTCGTCTTAGAACATTGGCAAAATAATTTTCAAATTGCATTTTCCCTTCATTCGTATTTAAGAATCGAGCCTGCCTACTTGGCTAATTTTTCTTTTTTTTGCCACTTGGGTACTCGCTGCTATTTTTATTGAAACAAAAGTTGTTGTTATTTATTTAGAGACTAAAACTGGCGCCAAATCACAAAAAATACAAATCGAAAATTTCCTTTTGGAAAAAAAAACAGTGAAAAAAGGTACAAAAATAAAAACAACGGCAAGTCATACATGCGTAAATGTTTATAAAGATTATTTTTCATAAAATCATAAGTAATCTTGGCAAATAGTTTTCAAATTACCGTTTCCCTTCATTCGTATTTCAAATTCAAGCCTGCCTACTTGGCTAATTTTTCTTTCCTTTTTTTGTCACTCGGGCACTCGCTACTATTTTTATTGAAATAAAAGTTGTTGTTTTTTATTTATTTAATTTGGGAGGAGTTTTATTTCCAGCACACGTCCAACAAAAAGTGCTCAATATCTGGAGAATAGTTTCTTCTCTTTGTATCCCTTCTGTCGAAATATCTGGTGGAGAGGGTATCACTTCTTATTTTGGGCGATTACATTTACGTTTTTATCCGTTCTTTTATTTTTGAAATTGTTGTGGTGGTATCGACGTTACTCATGATTAAAATAATTAATATCCTTAGTATAACAGGTGTATTTCAAACGGAACTTCATGTCAACCGAAGCAACGTTATTTAGTTAGTCCAAATATATAGTGTTGCAAGAATGGTTATACTATGATCCTTCGGTGCATGAAAGGTCTCGTTAGGTAACAGGAGAATAGTGATCGGTTTCACCGAGGGAAGAAATTAAAAAATCCAAATAACAACAACAGAAAAAAAAAACAACTGCTGTCATTTTTTCACTCATGTTCACCCCTTACAAAGTATATCACCACTTGGACGTACGAGGTTACTATTTGGGGCCATGTCTAGGAAAGATTAACAAAATATTCGTTTATGTTACATTTAAACTTCTGCATATCAGTACAACCAGAGAAGCAGGCAACAGGAAGGGAATCCCAAAGTCCAGTTGTTCGAGGGAAAGAAACTAGTAGAATAGAAAGCTTTCTGGTATTTAGACACATCAACAGTGAAGGGGTGAGATCTTATTGCTAAGTGGGTTTGTCAGGGATATGTACGTCGAGGAGGTACAAGCGAAACGAGTTCATCAGAACACATTCTATTAAAATATTTGTAAAACAGGCACAGTGATGCAACATTGTGGCGATGCGACAGGGACTTGAGCTTAGTTGATATAGTTATACCGATTAGATTGACAACTCTTTTTTTTTACTTTATCTAAGATGGAGAGATTAGCGTTAAATGCACCAGCCCAGATATGGCAAAAATACTCCATGCATGGGCAAATGGTGGCATTGTAAAGATACAACATACTCTCGGGTGTGAGTAGTCTTCTAGCTCAATAGAGTGAATCCACCTTCTTTGCAGCAGCCTTTGCAATATCCTATATGTATTTGTTCCAGTTCATATTGCCCGCAAATATTAGGTCGAGGAGTTTGAAGGTAGAATTCTCAGCTGCTATTTGTCATTGATATCCTTATGTGGACCCATTCAACCAAAAAGAGCGGTAATATTTTCCAACACGTTAAATTGTAAGAATATGAGCGTGAGATGAAGGCAAGGATGTGAGTTATGGATGATTTCTTTTCGCCTCTTTGTCTCCTCCGGAAAAAAAAACAGAGAGAGGGTTGTTGTTTTGCACATGTTCTTGGGTATTTCGGCCAAACCAGTTTGAGAAATTTGAAGAAATCTGACTTTTTTTTTTACCCAGGGTACTAGTTTTATAGGCTTGGTTAATTTAACTTAATGTGACATTTGATTGTTCAACAAAATTTCGTATGCACAAAATTTTAATAAAATCATTGTTTTTCTGACTTGCGTTTTTGCCTTCAAGCGATTAACGTCTTTGTTTTGTTGTCAATTTAATTATTGTCCCTGACTTACCATGACCTTTTCCTGGTTGTTTACCCGGCATCTTACTGGTTGCCAGCAGATTATTCTGAGATATACAACTAACTTTCGCCCAAATTCATACAAATTAACAAATTTGTTAGAGATGTACGGTTTCAATATATAACATTAAGAGTGTTATTTTTCCAGTTTAAAACTATTGTCCAACGTTAGAAATATTTTGAATTAACACGTTCTTGTGAGAACTAACTTGCCTTTGGAAATGACGATAGGAATTAGTCACCACTACAAAGTATACGTATGTAGTATGATAAGTTGTTTATTCTGAAATCCTAAAATATAGTACGTCCATCCATATACACACCAAAAAATAATCACCCTAAAAAACCTCATTGGTAATAATTTTGTGGTGGAATGTGAATCATCTTTTATAGGTAATATATAGTTAAAACTTTTAGCTTTCCAAAAATGAAGCAAATGCTGTGATAGAGAAACAGTCGCCCTCTGACAACAGGAGTTTCACCTTTGAGTAGATTTTATTCGGACAGGACAAACACTGAAATACTACCACAGAAGTCTGATTTGCTTATATGTTTTCTAGTTCATAAGTAAGACACACGGTCAATTTATATTCAGAATTAAGCTATAAAAATGTTAAATTAATCCAGCTGCAAACAATCGTCTTAGTACCCTCGCCCTGCTTATTATATTTATGATTAAAAAAAAGTAGATAATGCCTGGGATAATGGAGTCATGAAACAAAACGTATTTGATATTCACCACAATTGGAGTAGGTTTTCGCCAAGGATGTTGATAACTTTACTGTTGGCAGCGTGCATCCACACATGGACAGAAATGAGGTCATGATTTCTGAGTCCCAACTGATCGATCACCTTGATACTGGCTATGCAACTTTGATAACCAGATCAGCCATGGCAGCAACAACAGCCGTTTTAGGCTGAGATATGAAGGTTGGGCCAAAACAGAGTTTTTCATAGTCCTCACGGGTGACTTATGTCGTGATGTTGATAAAATACTGTTGACTATGATGTTTGGTCCACACGTTGGACAGCTGGTTTTAGACATGGTGCTTCAGGGCCAAATTTGTATGTGTGTCGGCGTTCAATATAGCTGGATTTCACACATAGGATTCAAAAACGGCTGCTTCATGTTCAGTGCATGATGTTGGTGATGTTTGTGGCTGTTGTTTCTTTCTATTTTTGTTGCGGCACACATTTTCATAGTGATTTTTACGAACACATCCTTTGCATAGATGACACTAGATGGGATATTCCTTTCTTTGGGCGCTTGTTTTCAAATATTTTTCTCTTCGGAAAAAAAACAACTTGTGTGTTACTTATTTGTCATGTTATTTGGTTAATAAGAACCAATACAGTGGTGCCAATTTTTGTAAACAAAAAACACTTTTGCTAAAGTTAAAGTTTTAAGTATAAAAAAACAAATAACGCATGAATTTCTGTTTGCGTTTATATATAAAATAAAGCATTGTAGTGTAACAAACCGTCGACCCCCAACGTCGTATGTGCCGTGGTATTTTTCGTTCACTGTGTTTATTATGGCCTGGTCGTCATTTTTCTCACATCGATGTTATGTTTCTCTGTTAGTCGCAACCCGGCTCTATCTCTGTTTCACAGTCAACTCTGAAAACTGTCCAACCATTGTTGTTATAAGCTGCTATCCGCCGCGAACGGCATCTAGTTGTCAACTAACTGCCTTATCTGCGTCCATATCTGAAGTCGCCACCCACCCCTTGGCCACCAGGAAGCTGCCCTTCCCTTGAAGTCTGTAGGCTTGTATTGTCATTGTCAAATCTAAAAGGCTCGATCTAAAAATACCTACAAATTCATTGTTTGCTGCTCCCTATTTCATTTGTACGACACTTCATATCTATTGTCCGCCCCCCTCAGCACTTAGTGAATCATGGCTCACCTTCATAGTATCACAGTAGATATTTACAATTAAAAACTATTTTTCTAATATTTCAAGAGCATTGCAATAAGCAGTATTCATTCAATATTTTCACAAAAAATAATATAATTATAAAAATGTTCAATGTGATTTTAATGATGACAATTATAACAAAAATTTCAAATGTAATATTATAATATTTTTCTTGTATGAATGATGGTGTAAACATCAGCGTATGGATTATTTTATAATCCTGAAAAATATTTTTTTAATTCAAATCCAGGAAAATAATTGAAAAGAAGATGGTATTAATTTTAATAATAATTTAGACAAATACGGATGCGCAAAAAATGTAGAAAAAAAAATGAAAACAGACAGGATATGCATCCCAATCACAGTATTATCTTTAATTATTAATAAATTGGTTTCGGTTATTTTTTTAATAAATAAATTGTAATCAGTGATTTTAATTGACTTTTTATTTCACATTTAAAATGCACTTTTACGTGCAGGAGGGATTTAATTTATCGGTACAAAACGTTTGAGAATAAATCGAGTAATCGGGTAAAAAAATAAATGCATATTTTAATAAAAGAAATATTTTTTTAACACAAAATAAAATTACATAATCTAATGAATATTTTTTATAATCTTTAAAAATACAAAAATTAAAATATAATAATATTTCAATTGTTTTATAAATTAAAAAATAATGGACTTGCTGACATTTGTGGGTTCTGTAGAATAAGGAGACAACTCAGTTCGAACTATCGAGGCATTATAATGGATACATTTACCCTTAAATAAAATGTTCACGCTACTGAAAAGATAATTTTCCGCATGTTTCATGTAATGTAACGCGGCGGCCATAGGCGATTTTTGTACCGAATAAAAGTATTAAAATACATTAAAATACATAACTTATCCAGGTAGGTAGAACAGTAACTTATCGAACCGAATAAAAGCATTAAAATACATAACTTATCCAGGTAGGTAGAAGAGTAACTTATCTTGCTTTGTCACTTTTTTTTATTTGTTGGCTTCTCTGAACAAAACTCCCAAAAACGGTGAATTGTTATTTTTAATTATTTTGAATGCACCTAATAATTTTTTTATTACAAAATATTTTTCTACTTTATTTTTTGTTGCGGTGAAAAGTGAAAACATAGAAGAAAATAATTAAAACTAATTATTGCAGTATTTAAAAAAAAAAAAAAAAACGGAAGAAGTTTCGTTTCGTTTCCGTTCTTACATCAAGTTCCGCTTCTTGAAACAGTGTTAGGACGAACTATTTTTCGTTGCGGAAGCCGCTAAGAAACCTGTCAATATTACCTTTTATTTTATTAATTATCTTTGAAATAGTCCCAGAAAACTAGTATTTATTCTTAATGGGATTTTTGGGTTTTACAAGGAATTTAATTAACTTCTTAATTTAGATGAATTTGTCAGTTTCTGCCGACGTGATAACAGTTTTCATTTTCATTATAACATTTTTTCACCTGTAATTTTTTACATAATATCTCTTTAATTATTTTTTTCTCGTATAGATTAACTTTAGATTAATCTTCTAAACACAATCAAGAAATGATCGGAAATCTTTATAAAAATAAAAAATAGATAAAAATACGAAAAGGTGGCTTTAAAAACTAGGAGTTTCCGCCATTAAATTGCACGTGCAACGAATTATAGAATTAATAAACATAAAACTTGTAACTGTTCTCTCATGTAAATATTAAAATGTTAAATAAAATAATATTAATTTTATCCGTGATATTCACCAAATAGATCGGCTCTATTTCGAAATGATCTTTTTATTTTTCCTCTTCAATTTTGTTTTCTGCGAAGTCGCTCTTCCGTTCGTCATCTTGAATGTTAAGTTGAGCTTGTAAAGTCAATCATTTGAAAAATCGTTTCCTTTATAAAAGCAGATAAAGTTAATCGAAAGCAGATTATAAAACAAAAACGTAAGTATTACTACATGGCGCACGTATGTTTATTTTTTATTTTCATCTTTTTTTCATCGGATTATTATCGAATGATCACTAATTTATGAGATTTTGTTTTCAATACTGACTTAAACATAAAAAAAGGTCAATACGTAATTCTTTATGTTATCAGTGGTGGCCAATTCTTTATGCGTTTTCACGTACAGAATTGTTCTTTAATGTCCCTGTGTCTTTATTGAAACATGAAATCAGAAAAAAAAAAGCGAATAATCCTAATGAAAATGTTGATTTATCATTGAAAATATTTCGCTGTCGACTGTTTTTGTTTTCAATTTCATCAAACGAAAATAATGAAATTTTTTCATCAAACGAAAAAAATGAAATTTTTTCAGCATACGAAAACAATTACATTTTTTCATCGAACGAAAATAATAAAAATTTTTCATCAAACGAAAAAAATTTAATTTTTTCATCAAACGAAAAAAATGAATTTTTTTCAGCATACGAAAATAATTAAATTTTTTCATCGAACGAAAATAATGAAATTGTTTCATCATGTGAAAAAAAATGAAATTGCGAGACGAAAATCGTGTTTACATAATTAGTGCTTTAAAATATTGTAATGTAGTAAGCATTTTGAACGTGAAAACATGCCTGTGTTTAATAAATCTAGCAAAAATCAACTAATGATCAGATTTTCATGAAATTTTCGATACTTATCCATTTTAGACTGCAATTACATATAAAATGCAGTTTTCATGAAATATATTTTTTTTAGTGCGTGTCCACCCCTCCCCTATGTTTTTTTTCGAAATCCGAACAAAATATATTTAAATCTATCGAATTTTTTGTTTATTATGAAGCATAAAAGTTCAAATAAGTAAAAAAAAATTTAATTTAAATACACATATTGAACAAAATATATTTAAATCTATCGAAATTTTTGTTTATTATGAAGCATAAAAGTTCAAATACGTAAAAAAAAATTAATTGATCAAAAAATTAAATACACATATTGAACAAAAAATATTTAAAGCTATCGAAATTTCTGTTTATTATGAAGCATAAAAGTTCAAATAAGTAAAAAAAAATAATTTAAATACACATATTGAACAAAATATATTTAAAGCTATCAAAATTTCTGTTTATTATGAAGCATAAAAGTTCAAATAAGTAAAAAAAAAATTAATTTAAATACACATATTGAACAAAATATATTTAAAGCTATCGAAATTTCTGTTTATTATGAAGCATAAAAGTTCAAATAAGTAAAAAAACATTTTTTAATTTAAATACACATATTGAACAAAATATATTTAAAGCTATCGAAATTTTTGTTTATTATGAAGCATAAAAGTTCAAATAAGTAAAAAAAAATATTTTTAATTTAAATACAAATATTGAACAAAATATATTTAAAGCTATCGAAATTTCTGTTTATTATGAAGCATAAAAGTTCAAATAAGTAAAAAAAAAAAATTAATTTAAATACACATATTGAACAAAATATATTTAAAGCTATCGAAATTTCTGTTTATTATGAAGCATAAAAGTTCAAATAAGTAAAAAAAAATAATTTAAATACACATATTGAACAAAATATATTTAATGCTATCGAAATTTCTGTTTATTATGAAGCATAAAAGTTCAAATAAGTACAAAAATATTTTTAATTTAAATACACATATTGAACAAAATATATTTAAAGCTATCGAAATTTTTGTTTATTATGAAGCATAAAAGTTCAAATAAGTAAATAAAGATTTTAATTTAAATACACATATTGAACAAAATATATTTAAATATATCGAAATGTCTGTTTATTATGAAGCATAAAAGTTCAAATAAGTAAAAAAAAAATTTAATTTAAATACACATATTGAACAAAATATATTTAAAGCTATCGAAATTTTTGTTTATTATGAAGCATAAAAGTTCAAATAAGTAAAAAAAATGTTTTTTATTTAAATACACATATTGAACAAAATATATTTAAATCTATCGAAATTTCTGTTTATTATGAAGCATAAAAGTTCAAATAAGTAAAAAAAAATTTAATTTAAATACACATATTGAACAAAATATATTTAAATCTATCGAAATTTTTGTTTATTATGAAGCATAAAAGTTCAAATAAGTAAAAAAAAAATTAATTGGACAAAAAATTAAATACACATATTGAACAAAAAATTAAATACACATATTGAACAAAAAATTAAATACACATATTGAACAAAAAATTACCTTGAAGTGGCAATTAAAAAATGATATAAATTTAATATTATTACGTTTTTTTTAAAATAGCGTTTTTTTTTTCGAATTAATATATACTATAATCAGTATAACTGTCAAGAAAAAGAAACTTACTAAAAATTAAATAATTTTAAAAGCTTAAAACGATTAAAATTCCATTATTTCCAAATATTCCCTTACAACATAGATTTTTAATTAATTGTGCTTAATTTTTTTAAATATTAATTTTAATATAAACATGATTCTTGTCAGCTTTTTTATCGCCAGATTAAAAGCAATTTGAAAATATTTTTGCACAAATATTATGCATTTTTTAGAACCCACCCTCATATTCGTCTCTTTTTAGTGAACAAAATATGGAACCCCGTAGGTAACCAAATGAACATTCAGTAAAACCGTTTTTCAAATTAATAAACAAATGTTTATAACATTATTAATCGTTAAACTGTGTAAATATTAAAACATCACAAAATTATAACAAAGATTAATTATTAATTGCAGTTTGAAGAAGATAAACAAAGGTTTTAAAAATCATTAAGCCACTTCTGCTTTTCTATAATTCGCATACTTATCACAAATATGACGTGATGGAAACATGCAGTCCATTTTTCACAATCGTTTGGCAGACCCTAATGAAATCTAATTCTCTGCACCATTTTTAAGTATGTATTCATTTTCAGCACACCCGAAAAACTATAAAAGTTTTCATTGTAAAGATTTTTTTTGCTTTACGTCAGATTCTAGACATTGATCGTTGTTTTTTATGTGTAAGTATTGAAAATAAAATAATAGATTAATGATTCTGACTTAAGCATAAAAAGATATATGTCTAAAATCTTTCAAAATTACAAATATTCTTTACAATGACAACTTTAATAGTTTTTTAAGGATGCTGAAAATGAATAAATACTTCAAAAGTGGCGGAGAGAATTAATTTTCATGACACGAGGAAATTATTTTTTTCAAAAAGTGAGGATCACATTTCTATATAAATTTAATGTGGCCACATGGTGATATTTGGGAGAGGAGGGGCTGCCTGAAAGCCGTGTTGGTTAATTGTTACTTACTTTCAACCTTAATAGTCATCTTTACCATGACGAATTCTATATGTTTTCGGGTATGCTGAAAACGAATATCACATTTAAAATTGCCGTAAACAAGTAGTATGGATATTAAGCTCTGTAATTATTTATGTATCCAGTGGTGGCCACCATTCATAACATAAGGAATTACATTGCTTAATATTCGGAAAACTCGTTATTGTCTTGTTAACTCAATTTTTTCTTTCCCAGAATAATTTTCTTCTTGTTTTGTTAAATGTCTTAATCTGGGGAACACCCGATGCATGGTGAATACCATCTGATAATTTAAAATTAACATAAGTAGATGACACTTGATGACTTCCATGCTTGAGTTGATAAGCAAGAAAAAATTAATTTATTTTGCCTTTCTAATAATCTTTTCTTTCATAACTCATTACTAACGCTTCACATACTCTGTCAAAATGGTTAGCTGAAATCATGTTCCAAAGTGTCACATATAGAACAAACCCCGAGAACAGAATATTTTTAAAAACAGAATATAGATCTTACCAAACCTAAAGAATTCCCTCCCACTGGCTCTTCCCCACTTCACAACTCCGAACCAACTTTAGGCCGTTTCAAATGGATCCTATTACTGTCTTTGACATCCACAAACGATGATACAGCAGATAATTTGTGTTGAAATTATTTGCAATTTTCGATGTCATGCTATATGTCATGACTCTACAATCCATTAACGGCTTTTCCTGTTGTTGCTGACTCCTTCATATTGAGATATCAGTTTGTTCTGTGGCTCAATCACTATCCCACTCATTGGACTTTCCTCAATCAATGTTACCCACAGGTGTTCCACATGCGCCTTCTGGTGGTTCTTATAAAAAAACAGATTTCCAATCTTAAAATCTAATGACTTTATTTTCTTATTCTTGTTCTCTATCAGTTTTTTCCTAACATCCTGAATGTTATTCCTTACCAAAGTAAAAGATTGATGCATCTCTTTTAGAGTGATCTCGTGTTGCTCATCACCATAGTATACTCTACAAAGCATTAATATATTATCTAATGACAAGATCACGTCTCTGTTGTAGAGCAAGTGGTATGGTGATAATTTTGTCGTTTCGCTCACATGGAATCTGACAGTTGCCAACATTTGGTTTATGTATAAATCCCATAACAGCTCATTGTTCCTTGCTTTTGTTTAACTATCATGCATCCTCTGGCCATATAGATGAAAGTCACTATATACTAGTTACTCAAAGGTAGGGCCAGAAAATATTCAACGCCAGTTTTGTGAAAGGAAAAGGAAGCAGATCGCACTTCTGCATTCAAGGTTGTTGCTTCCTCAATTCTCTTGTTTGGCACATTTGATACATTTCCTACATATTCATTCACCTCCTTAAATAAACACAACCAGAAATATTTTTGCTTAATGGCGTGAAATGTCTTTTCCACAACCATTATTGTCATGGTACTGTACTAACATTTTTTTAAAGATGTGACAGTACATATAACCTTATCAATAGTTCATTGTCAGGTTGGGACAAGTAATACACTGTCTTGTCCATCACTATGAACTTTTTTGTTTTGCATCTTTAAATCTAGGCATTTTATTATTTTCCTCTGGTTCCCTTTAATAGAAATCAAACAACGTATAATGGTCATGCAACCTTCTTATATGATGCAAGTTCTTTTGGCTCAAACAAAACAATTCAAGTTTATTACACCAAGTAATTCTTATCATCTATTTCTACCGGGAATCATCATTGTCATTATCTCAACTAGAGGTCCACACCAACATTTTCTTTCCCCTTCAGGTACTATCTCGTCTGCATATCACTAACTTGATGGGATAAGAAGTAGATTTGTTTTTAACATATTTACCCTCGCTCAGATCATAGATCATTTGTGACAGTAATAACCTATGTGAGCTAATTAATTAGTAGTTCTCTAAAGAGCTCTTCAATTCTTCCCATGTTAAACTTTCATTGTTTATATGAGTGTTTATGAATTGTTCGACCAGGCCCCATGTGGTTAAGAAAGCTATCTGACATTTTTCCTCATCCACTGCTCCTGTCATGCTTAAATACTGCTCAACATGATCCACCCACCTCCTATCGCCACCGTCTTTTCTATTTTCCGACAGCGTTGTTTTCCTTAGAAGAGATTTCTCTCTTATCAATCTTCTGGATTTGTGTAATAAATTGCG
This sequence comes from Euprymna scolopes, assembly GCF_053919585.1. Lineage (NCBI taxonomy): Eukaryota > Metazoa > Mollusca > Cephalopoda > Sepiida > Sepiolidae > Euprymna > Euprymna scolopes. The sequence goes on from NC_136527.1 coordinate 23,944,420, forward strand.
AACAGACGGGCTTACCTGACAAACGCTCGAGGTGTGCACTCTGCAAAGCGGGCACGTCCAAAGAAAAATGGCAAGATGGCGGCGGCCGGTTAATATTGCCAAGTAATCACGCAAAATCTCGTGTTCTCTCGCACACACGAGAGTTCAGCTTAGCATAAAAACGGGTCACTGTGAGCAAGAAGAGAGAAGGAAAAACGTAGTCAAGACAAAGACGACGCTTCTGACGACTGAGAAGAAAAAAGAAGAAAAAGAGCAAGAAGTAGAAGAGGAAGAAGAGAACGATACATGAGAAGATGAGGTGTGTGCGGTTTTGAGTAAATCGAAACAGACAGAAAAAAAGAACTCTGATTACATTATTAACTAACTAGTATTGAATAAAACTCTACTCATTTTATTATAACTTACATCTGTATATATGAAAGGAAAAATGTGTGTGTTTGTATGTCTCCCTAAAAATTTCGACAGAGGCAACAAATTTTCATGCGATTTGTATCATTTTTAAGCTCGACCTTTTGGACAATTTTTTAAAAAAAAGTTTCAACATCGTTCACTTGCACGTTCTTTTTTGTATTTTTCCATCACGTTCAGTTTTTGTTATTTTCCGATATTTTTAAGAAGTTTTAACATCGTTTTTTGTTCTTTTTTATCAGTTATTCTTTATTTTCCATTTTGTTTTGATTTATCCCCTCCCCCCACACACCTCCAAACACCCTGGAAAGCAGGGTACCCACGCTAGTACATAATAAATTCAGTTTTACCACATTCAATATATTTTATAAAATTTATTTTACATTTTCAGAAGTTGAACACAAAAAGGAATTCATTAATGGATAAGAAAGACCTTTCGTCATGTGTGATTTAAAAAGGTTTAAAATAATAATAAAGTTCTTCATATAAACTTCCTAAAGTTGAATTTATTAGCGTGCCTAAAATCATACACTTCATTGCATATACTTTTCTGGAATAAGATGCAAGCAAACATGAGAGCTAAGCCAAATTCTTGTGAAGTATGTGGTTCTTCTTTTGCTTGGAAGTCAGCTTTGTTGTGTCATATGAAAACACATACGGGAGAGAAACCATATTCTTGTGAAGTATGTGGTTCTTCTTTTATACAGAAGGCAAATTTGTTGCGTCATGTGAAAACACATACGGGAGAGAAACCATATTCTTGTGAAGTATGTGGTTCTTCTTTTGCACGGAAGTCAACTTTGTTGCATCATATAAAAACACATACAGGAGAGAAACCATATTCTTGTGAAGTATGTGGTTCTTCTTTTGCACAGAAGTCAACTTTGTTGTGTCATATGAAAACACATTCTTGTGAAGTATGTGGTTCTTTTTTTGCAAAGCAGGCACATTTATTGAGTCATATAAACACACATACGGGAGAGAAACCACATTCTTGTGAAGTATGTGGTTCTTCTTTTGCACAGAAGTCAAATTTGCTGTGTCATATGAAAACACATACGGGAGAGAAACCACATTTTTGTGAAGTATGTTGGTGTTCTTTTACACAGAAGGCACATTTGTTAAGTCATATGAAAACACATACGGGAGAGAAACCACATTCTTGTGAAGTATGTGGTTCCTCTTTTGCATGGAAGTCAGCTTTGTTGCATCATATTAGAACACATACGGGAGAGAAACCATATTCTTGTGAAGTATGTAGTTCTTTTGCACAGAAGGCACACTGGTTGCGTCATATGAAAACACATATGAGAGAGAAACCATATTCTTGTGAAGTATGTGGTTCATCTTTTGTACGGAAGTCACATTTGTTGAGTCATATTAAAACACATACGGGAGATAAACCACATTCTAGTGAACTATGTGATTCTTCTTTTGCACAAAAGTCAAAATTGTGTCATATGGAGACGCATATAGGAGACAAACCACATTCTTGTGAAGTATGATGTTCTTTTTAACAGAAGGAAATTTGTGTGATATGAAAATGCATATCAGATATAAACCACATTCTTGTTAAGTATGTGGTTCTTTTTTTGCACAGAAGTAAAAGCGCACATGGGACAAACCACATTCTTGTTAAATATGTTGTTCTTTTTTTTTCATAGAAGAAATATTTGTTGCATTATATGAAAACACATACGGGAGAAAATTAGCCATTATAGGAGCAACCAGGCTAATGAAAAAGAATTTCAAAAACTATCTGGTGAATATACCTGGTGAACCAAGTGCAAAAGAAATACAAACAATGGCAGTTAAAGGGACGGTTATCACTTAAAAAAGATCTCTTGGTTGGAGTAACGAAACTAGTGGGAGAATGTTTGGCATCCGGTAGAATGCTCTATTCCCTGGAAAAACAATGATAAGAAAATTAAAACAGAGAAAAAACACATTTTGTGTGTTCTTTTTTTGCACAGATGTCAAAATTGTGTCATATGAAAACACATTATTGTGAAGTGCCTTTTCTTTTGCATTTAAGTAAAATTTGTTTCGTCATATGAACACACATAAAGGAAACAATATCTGATGATCTTTCAAAATCCATACCTCAAAAATAGCATTACAAAAAAATTCCAGCAGAACAACAACAACATCACAAAACCAATCAATTTATAGATACCTCAACATTGTATACCAGTCTCATGAATCAAGAACAACAGAACGATCTCAATCACGAAAATGGTCAGGCATTTTAATCAAGTCTAATTTACAAATATGAAATACATAGATAATAAGTCTGCTACAAAAAGAACTCAAAAAGTTGTTAAAAATACTCCAGAAGTTTAATTACAGAAAATTGGGCCAAAACAATATCGTGACAAGTATTTTCTGGATTTATCCACCCAGGACTATAAAAGTAAGACTAAATGCACAGGATGAAACCTGGGTATGTAACTGCGATTCAGACACTAAAGCTGTTTAGGGAATTAAAGAAGCTATCAAAATCACGAGATGGGGCCAGATAAGCAAATATCCTTCTGATTTATGAATTTCTACATCTGCAAAAACTGTCTCTAGAGATACATTAAACGATGTGAGAAATGTGTAACTCTGATGTTCTTTTCTAGAAAAAAACCCTAAGAAATGTTCCATTTTCGTTGTTATATGAGAAATTAGACCAGAATATTATGTATTGAATGCCTGTCATAACATATGAGAAATTAGATTTTTTATACTTGTTTTATATTCATATTTTATATTTATGTAAAGAAAACATTTCACTTAAAATAATTGATCTGATGAAAATACTTCTACTGAGCTACGTACAGACTTATGTCTTAATCTAATTGTGTCTATACTCATTAAAACTTACATAATATTTGGAAACATCAACAAAACATCTTATATCTTATTCTAATTGTGTCTATACTCATTTTATTATAACTTACATAATATTTGGAAACATCAACAAAACATCTTATGTCTTAATCTAATTGTGTCTATACTCATTATAAATTACATAATATTTGGAAACATCAACAAAACCGTTTCCTTTGTCATATCCCATATCCATAGTTACATAAACAAAATGTGAAATAAAATTTACAAAATGTTAGACTTTAATTTTTTTAATTTAATTTTTTATTACATTTTTTATTTTACATTTGGTGACATGCATAAATGAAACCAGTTAGAATATTACAAGTGCTAATTAAAAGATAAATAGTTAGAATATTACAAATGCTAATTAAAAGATGAATAGAATTTTTTTAATGAAAAAATCGAGGAAAGCGAAATTATATAATAAAACATGTTTGTATCTACAAGTGTCTGAGTCAATACGTTCAGTTCTCTTGCTAATGTCTAAGAATATGTGCGTGAGATGAAGGCGTGTATGCGAGTTATTAAAGATTCCTTTTTGCCTCTCTCCAACTCAAGACACAATCTTAAGTATTTCAGCCCAACCAGCTTGAGAAATTCGAAGAAATCAGATTTTGTTACCCAAGGCATTAATTTAACTTAATTTAGCATTTTAATGTTCAACAAAAGTTTATATGCACTCTTTTCATAAACGCATATTTTTTTTCCTCGCATGTGTTTTTGCTTTCAAGCGACTAAGGTCTTTATTTTATAGTCAGTTTTATTATTATTGTACCTGGCTTTAACTCATCAAACAAAAACTACATGTGTAATAAAGTACAATAAAGATTTGCTGTTTTTTAATGTTTTATTTAAAGGGATATTGTTTTAGGTAGGAAACACCAATATTTAATTAATTACTTCTTAATAAGGTTTTTTATTAGTCTGAAGGATGACCGTATAAATATGTGTGGAATCTATGTGTGCCAAACACGATTGCCAGTAGTTCCCGCTCGGTACATGCGTATCGTTGTTCTGTTTGTGTCAGACTCTTGCTTGCATATAAGACAGGCATTAAATTGCCAGCTGAGTCTGGTTGTAGAAGCGCTGCTCCTATTCGATGAAGACTTGCGTCACAGTGTAAGTAGATTGGGCGCTTGGGGTCAAAGTAGTGAAGCAGGGACGTTTCAGACACTTCACTCTTCAGGTTTTTGAAAACTGTCTGGTGGTGTAGCTCCCATTGGAATTCTGACTCTTTGTGAAGTAAGTAACGTAATACAGTGGTTTTTGAGCTGAAATCCTTAATAAAGCGGGATAGGTATGTCATTACACCTAGAAACTGTTGCAGTTCTGTTTTATGGCATTTCCTGTAGGTCTCATACCTTTGCTGGGTCAGGTTTCATTCCAGAATGGGTGTATATATTTCCGAAGAAGGAGATTTCCTGGCGTTTTATCTCGCATTTCTTGGAATTCATTGTGAGGCCCTCTTGTGTGGCGACTTCCATGAGGTGCCTTAGGTTGTTGTCATGTTCACGTTCTGTTGAGCCATATACAACAATATCATCTGCTATACCGCATGCTCCTGTGCACTTCTCAACTATTCTGTCCATCTCGATCTGGTAGATGTCTTGGCTCACGTTTAAACCAAATGGAAGTCGTTGGAAGCAGTACCTTCCAAATGGTGTTTGAAAAGTGGTCAGGATCTGGCTTTCCTGGTCAAGCTTTATAGACCAGTATCCTGCCTTAGCATCCAGTTTTGAGAAGTATTTTGCACCTGCAAACCGGTGATTGAGTACCTCAACTGTTGGGATTTGATGATACGGCCGCATTAGGGCTTTGTTTAGTGCCCTTGGGTCTAAGCAAACCCTTATTGTGTTGTCGCGTTTGGTTACATATGTAAGGGAGCTTACCCAGTCAGTTGGCTCCTCAATACGACCAATGACATTCTGTGACTCCATCTTGTCTAGTTCAGCCTTTATCTTCTCCCGCATGGCTATTGGCATTCTTCTTGGTGCGTCTATGTGGCATGGAGTGTTAGGGTGTACAGTGAGCTTGTGTGTTTTCTTGAACTCGCCAATGCGGTCGAATCTGTCGTGGTATAAACGCATCAGATCATCTATGCTGTTGATAGGTTGTTGCTGAACGGATATGGCACAGTTCATTGTCACAACGTTGAAGGTTACAGATGTTGACAGGCCCAGTATAGCTGGTCCCTGAGTGTTGACCACATAAAATTGAGTGTTGAGCCCTGAAGAGTCCTTGTATTTGCACCTGATGTTTGCGGTGCCATGGCATTTTATTTCAGTATTGTTGTATGCTGTCAGTACGCATTTCGTTGGGTTTAGTGATCCTGGTATTGGGTTTCCGTCTTCGTTTATGGCGGAGGGGCACATACTGCGGAATATGCGTAAAGGTAGTGTGTTTGCCTGTGCACCCGTGTCTACCTTCAGTTTGAGGCTGTGCGTACCTGGGTGGTCTGTCAATATAACGTTGATATTGACAAACGCTTCATTTTGTGTTGTTTTTTTTTAATCAGTGGATGTTCACTGTTAATAGTGCTGAATATGAGGTGTGCTCCATCGCCGCATGTAGTTTTGTTGTGGCTCTGTCGTCATGTTCAGCAACGCTGTCGACTTTTCGGCCTGTTCCATGTTGTCTGTGCCTTGGCTGGCTGCGGCTTTTGTGCCAGGGTTTTTCTTGTTTCCTGGGTCTGAGTCTCGCTGAGAAGCACAATTTGGCCCAATGGCCCATTTTCCCGCATTAGCTGCATATGTCGTTCTTGGCAGGGCAATGCTCCTTGCCAAAACGGTGGTCCCGTCCACAATTTTTACACAAGTTGCTGGTATTTCTGTTGCCTTCCTGGCGTTCGCGACCACCGCGATTTATGGTGTCTATCTGTGACAGGCCATGTAGTTGGTGTATTTTGTTTATATACACGGCTGAAGCCTCATATGTGCGTGCAAATTTAACGGCCTCTTCTATTGTGTAGCCCTTCGGCTTGTTCAACAGTTCTTTTTGTAAGTCCGGTATGGGCGTGTTGGCTATCAGTATTTCTACTAAACGTTCGTTCATTTCATGGGCTGTGAAATCGCATTTCTTCGCCTGTAAGCGACCCCTGTTAAGAAATCTGTCGGTCGTCTCGGTAGGTTTTTGTTGGTATCTACTGAGTTCGAGCTTACATATACGGCGGTTGGTTGCCGGTTCCAGCTGCTCCAAAAATGCGTTGAAAATTTTGTTGGCATCTCTCTGGTCTTCGTTTGACATAGACCAACTGTTGTATCTACGAATTCCTTCCTCGTCAGTTGCGAGTAGAATGATAGGCACTTTCTCTTTTTCTTTAGTTCCCTTCGCTGTGAAATAAAGTTCCAAACGTTGTTGGAATATTGTAACGAAACGAAACGATAACATCGTTACACCCTCAACGAATGAAAACATTTGTAGGAAGTAGAGAAAAAAAACCCAAAGAATCCGCCAAGACAGGAAGAAGTGCGTGCATGGAGAGGGGCATACAATGTGCTGGTGTAAGATCTTGGAACGGAGGAGCAAAGCCAGGGTCACACTCTAATTCCCAGACACTCTAAGTGTAAGTTTCACCTACTGTCAACAACAAGGAAGCCTGGCTAAATTTCGACAACGATTTTTGTGAGTTATTGCAACTAGCCGGACAAGGAAACGTTTAAAGTAAGTTAAAATATATGACAAAAATGATAATCAACCTGGCATCTGAAAGTTATGATTATGTAATTTAACTTTAGTAATTTTAAAATTTATCCGTTACTTATGATAGTCTTGTTATAGTTTAACTTTAAGTAAAAATCCATCAGTCCAATACGATTGTGTTAACGTTTTGCATTTTGTTTTGTTTTAATTAATTTGGTTAAATTAAATTAGCCAATAAATAAACGAACTCGATAAGAATATAGCAATTTTATTTTATCATCAACGTATTTTTGTATTTTCCTTTTTTATTTAATGGTAGAGAACCATTAAAATGGTAAGAAATTTAATTATTTCTCAGAAATATTACTTTAAAGAAAGATTTTCTTAAACCCCAAGAGAAACTTTAGGATGTTAAAATCCTAGAATATTTCAAAGAAGAAGGGAAATTGGTCGCTGAAGTTCCAAGAAGAGGTCGTCAGTCTAAAAGAAGTTTTTGTAAAGGTTGTACCAACTGTCGACCATGTTTACGCACAAAACAAAGAAAACTTTACCTTCTGTAACATGTTCTTTATATATATTTCTATTGTTTTGTTAAAGTGTTGTTTTTACTGTTGCATGAGGAACTAATCGCAGGTTACACCGCTAGAGTAACGTCCCTTGGTGGTGACAGACTTGTATTGTAGATAATGGCGCGAGAATAAAAATAAGATGTCAGTAGACCAAGTGTATGCGTTGTGTTGTTTTCATTAATGGGAATCTGCATGCAAAGATAATGAAACATGTTGGCAGCGGTCGGATGAACAGAGTTCCAAGGAAGAATACAAAATGGAAAATGTATTGTAAGAAAAATAAACGAAGATAAGTAATGCTTGATTTATTCTGTAACATTGTACACACACACACACATGCACACCTACGCACGCACACACACACGCAAAATAGTTTGTATTGCCTTATCTGATCATTGTGGTCTATTTGCATTTAAATAATATGAAAAAGAAGTTTAAACCAATTTAATCGGCCGTAAAACACAAGATTGTATTGAGAAAAAAAGTATGTGACCTTAACATGGAAGAGATAAATAGAACTGTGACGAGGATACGACCCCCACAACCCCTGTGTATGGTAAATATCTTTCAGCGAAATGGAAGCTGTTTAAATTAAGATGGAATAACTATGCTATCATCACGTATCTAGCGAGACAACCCGTACTATACCAAACGGTGGTGTTGCTGCATACACTTGGAGACGAAGCGTTAAAAGTATATTATGGGTTTCAATTTCTGACTCCGGAAGAAGAGAGAACACCCAATGAAATTCTCCAAGCGTTCGATAAGTATGCCATTGGAGAAATTAATGAGACATACGAACGATATATCTTCGACACATGAAAGCAGGAAGAAGGTGAAACAGTGGAAGCATTTATCACGACACTCCATACGTTGATAAAGACATGCAATTTCTGTGAGAATTGCTTCTCTTCCATACTACGAGACCAGATAATTCTTGGAGTACACAACCCCCACACCCAAGCGGAACTGCTTAAAATGAGACAGTTGGCCTTATAGAGATGCAAAGACATATGCAAACTATCGGAAAATGAAACGCTACAGTCTAAAATTCTAGTAGTAGACTTGAAACCTAAGGGAAGGCCAACAACCACAGAAAGTAACAGAGGGTGTAGGGCGTGTGCATTGCGACATGAACCCAGAAAAGAGTTTTGTCCAGCTTTTGGGAAGATGTGTTTCAAATGCAATGGAAAGCACTACTTTGAAAAAAGATGCAAATCAAGGAAAAAGAATATTCGGTTTGTTGGAAAACAAGATGATAGCGATAGCAGTAGTGATGTTTCAGACTATGAACACGTGGACAGTGTGACCAGGAAAGAAGGAATCAATTCCATCAGATCTTAAGTGATAAAGGAAGAAATGATGGTCAAAGGAAAGCCGGTTGTTTTTCAGCTAGATAGTGGAGCCTCAGTGAACATGCTGAACGAGAAACATGTGGCGGGCAAAACACTTGAGCAGTCAAATAAGACCCTTGTCATGTGGAACTGGTCACAAATGAAACTGTTAGGAGAACGTCGGATAAAAATGATAAAACCAAAAACCGGACTCAAGTATGCAGTGAAGTTTGTCATTGTAAAGGAAGACTTCCATCCACTACTTGGAGCGAATGCCATCCAGCAAATGGCACTCATTAGTGTGAACAATAACAAATTTAAGAGGGTTGCAAACATATCTCAAAAAGACAGCAGCCAGCACCCGCAGAGCACCATATCCGAATTTCAAGATGTATTCCAGGAAATTGAGTACGTTACTTGGAGAGGTTCATCATCTAGAGGTGAACTCCAACGTAACACCACATGTTGCAGCGGTTCGAAGAATACCAGTGTCTATCAAGGCAAAAGTGAAAGCAGAATTAGAAAGACTGGTAAAAAAGAAGGTAATTGAACCAGTGAACGAGCCAACACCATAGGTAAGTGCATTATCACTGGTAATAAAATATGGAAAATTACGGATATGTATTGACCCCAGACCATTAAATAAGGCTCTTAAACGGGAGCATTTTCAGTTACGAGTACTGTATGATCTCCTCCCAGAACTTGCTGATAGCAAAGTTTTCTTAACTCATGATCTAAGGGATGGATTTTGGCACCTGAAGTTAGATGAAGCCAGCAGTCGCTTGACCACTTTTGCCACTCCATATGGTCGGTTTCGATGGAAGGTTTTACCATTTGGAATTGCTCCAACCCCGGAAATACTTCAAAGAGAACTATATAATAATGTAGCCGATTTGAAAGGAATCATCAACAAAGCAAACGATCTTCTGGTGGTTGGGATGGTAAAATGATGGAAGAAGCAACAGAGGACCATGATGGAAACCCGATATGCGCAGATCGAGAAATAACTATTAGCAGAGGTTTATGCCTGTGAACGGTTTCACCAATACACATTTGGTCAACAGGTTACAGTACTGACTGATCATAAACCATTAGAAGCAATAATGAAAAAGGAACTGGGGAAATGTCCAAAGCGACTGCAAAATATGTTAATGCGATTGCAAGTTTACAATGTGATTGTTTTATACCATCCTGGTAAGAAGATGTTCCTAGCAGACATATCAAGGGCATACATTCATGGAGTGAGCAATGAATGTATCGAGGATAATGATGATGATGATGCCCAGGAAACAGAATATATTCTAGTGACAGAGGGAAGGTTGCTCGAATTGCGCTCAGGCACAAAAGAAGACAGATGTATGCAGATGTTACAGCAAGTAATTGTGGAAGGATGGCCAGAAGACAAAGTACATCTTGACCCAGAGGTGAGAGCATATTTCAGCATGCGGAATGAAATGACGGTACAAGATGGATTAATATTCAGAGGAAACCGAGCAGTAGTACCAACAACACAGCGGGCAGTGTTAAAAGAAAAATTGCATTCCATACACCTAGGGGTCGAAGGATGCTGCAGAAGAGCAAGAGAATGCTTGTACTGGCCAAATATGTATAGTGGCATCAGAGACTTTGTCTCAAAATGTCCAACCGGCTGGAAATATGAGGTAGCCAATCATGCAGAGTCTTTAATGGTTCATGAAATTCTGGAGAGACCCTGGGCAAAAGTAGGAGTAGATCACTTTAGCTTTGCAGATAGGGACTATCTCTGCACCATTGATTATATGAGTAATTTCTGGGAAATTGACCATCTCCCGACTACACAAGCTAGAACGGTGATCACTAAGCTTAAGCACCATTTTGCATGACATGGGATACCAGATCAGGTGGTCACTGATAATGGATCACGATTTAGTAGTCAAGAATTCTCCACCTTTGCAAGAAAGTGGTGTTTTGCACATACACCCGTCAGTCCTTACAATAGCAAGGCAAATGGAAAAGTACAATCTGCTGTAAATATGGCAAAGAACCTTTTCCGGGAATCAATGGAAGATAAGGCTGATCCATACCTAGCGATGCTGGAGCACAGGAATACGCCAGCCAAGGGTCACTTATCACCGGCACAGAAGCTAATGTCAAGAAGAACAAAGACACTTCTTCCAACTGAAGAGGACCTACTCAGACCAGAACTACACAAAAATCCAAGCAAAACAGTTAAGTGGGACAGCAGAAAGCAAAAGCATTTTTTTCAACCGGAAAGTAAAACCACTTCAGCCAGTGTAACATGGAGATGTGGTACGTAATAAATCAGACATAAAAGGTCAGCGAGAGTGGAAGAAGGCAGTTATGTGGCAGAGACTGGGTGAGAGGTCATACCATGTCAAAGTTGATGGGGAGTTGCTCCGACGTAATAGGGTGGATTTTCAAAAAACAGTAGAAGCACTCCCATCACCATCATTGATCCCTCAGTCATACCAAAAGCCAAGCGAGGAGGCACCAATAACTGAACCGCCAAGTAAAGAAGGGGTTTGTAATTCGCAAACACCTCGGCTTGAAAGTAATAGAAGAGAAGGAATGAGGCCGGCGACACCATCCCCAGCAAACCAAAATACTGAAGGAATGAAGATGACACGTTCAGGGAGACTAATAAGGAATCCGGCTAGATTCAAAGACTATACGAACTAATTGAGTCCAAGTGAAAAGGGCAGAGTAATCCAAGTTAGGCCGGAGGGTAGTCAGCCCAGTGAAGGCCTAGGTCACAAGGACAAAGCAATGTGTTTTTTTGTTTTGTGTTTGTTTGTATTTTAGTTATTTTGTGTTTTTGTTAGTGGATCTCTTATTCTTTGTTGTTGTTCTTAAAAAGGGGAAGATGTTGCATGAGGAACTAATCTCAGGTTACACCGGTAGAGTAACGCCCCTCGGCAGTGACAGACTTGTATTGTAGATAACGGCGCGAGAAATAAATTAAATGGCAGTAAACCAAGTGTAAAAGTTGTGTTGTTTTCATTAATCCACATGAAAAGAGAATGAAACAAATACCTATTTGCTTTTTTATATAAAAAAAAAACATTGTAGATGTTAACAATAAAAATTTTGGTGGTAAATGCACTTGTTTTTTTTTATTCAATTGTAATGTTAAAGTACAGAATAAGTACAAAACACCTTCCACTCCATGTGCTAAGAATGGCTTTTAAAATAATAACGTTAATATTTCAGCACGGATCAATAAGTGCCTGCATGAGTACGTTATTTTTAATAATGAGCAATTTTTTTTTTTAATTACGGATGGGTTGATTGATTGTACTGGCATTTGCGGAGGGGGGGGGGCTAAATTATTTTTTTTTGCACAAACAAGGTGTTTTTTTTAATCAATATTTAAAGATTTTACTTCATTAATTATCTCTGAAATAGTCCACAAAAACTAATATTAATCTTTCAAGTTAAGTTTAAGTTTCTAACGATGCCGTAAAAACATTTCACGTGTATTTTTCCCCCCGTATAGAACTATGGCTCTTTTTCAATATCTTCGTTTTCAATGTGTTTGGTAAACTGCACAAGCACCAGATTTACTTAAATGTTTCAAACACAATACAAAAAAAGAAGAGTCTAAAAAATAAAAAATAATAAGTAAATAAAAATACGAAATGGCGGCTTTAAAAACTATCAGTTTCCGCCATTAAATTCCACGGGCAACGAATTAGAGAATTAATAAAGATGAAACTTGTAATCTCTTCTCTCTCATGTAAATATTAAAATGTTAAATAAAGTAATATTAATTTTATCCGCGATATTCACCAAATAGATCGGCTCTATTTCGAAATAGTTTCCTTTTTTTTTCTCTCTTCAATTTTGTTTTCTGCGAACTTGCTCTTCCGTTCGTCATCTTGAATGTAAAGTTGAGGTGGTAAAGTCAATCACATTTGAAAAATCGTTTCCTTTATAAAAGCAGATAAAGTTAATCGAAAGCAGATTATAAAACAAAAACGTAAGTATTACCACATGAATTTAGTATCAATTTTTGCGCATTTGTAGAATACGTTAAAAAGGTAAGGGAGATAACTACATTTACTAAACGAATAATCCTAATGAACATTAGGGTAGGTCGATTTTGGAATTGTAATAGGCCGTGGGTTGGGAAAGTTGCAATTTACCAGAAAAACATGATATCTTTTCCCCTTAATTTGTGTTTATATTTGAGGAAATGACTTTAAATGAGGAAATAATTAACGATTCTACTACGATAACGGTGTTATCAAACGATGTCAGCCGGTAAAATTTAGACTAGGCATTAAAACAAATGCAATATTTAGACGTAAAACTATATTTTTATAAGAAATATTCATGCTCGTCTTCTAAAAATAGAATAATAGTTCATAAAAAAATTACTATAAAATATATATTTTAAAATACAAATTCCAATTTAAAAAAACGGTGAAATTCTCGCGATACGGAATTATCTCCCTTTGATATTGTTTATATTACGTCTAAATATTGCCGTTCGAACACCTTTCAATACATTTCATTTTTAAATTAATATTTTTATATGCATATTTAATAAAAACTTGTAAGTTGTTTTCAAGTAAAAATAGCGAGAGTTTTCGTTTGGTTTTCAAGCAATTTAACTAGGCACCGCCAAAACTGGGGGGGGGGGGCAGGTAAGTACTTTTTGACGGACCGTCTTTTTTAAAATCTACCAAAAATCAGGTAATTATCCAATCAATACGAAATTTTCAGCGATTATTAAGAGAAGAATGAACTTTATAACAGTCTACTTATTTTTCATAAACGATATTTATATATATTTATTTTGCTTACAACCCCGTCCCCCCTTGTTTTGAAGTGGGAACAAATATGCTTTAAATAATCATCTGAAACTAAACAAAACATATTCCGTTGTTGTAAGGGACAGGATTATAGATAAAAAAGCAACAAAAAAAAACACTTGTTTACATACCTTATTTTGACGTCTGAATATCAGAACTTTGATTGTGTTTAATTATTCCGCTTTTGACTTTTGGAGTGTGAAATTCGGTGAATATGTTAAGTAAAATAATTAATTTAAGCTAAGCAAAAAAAAAATTTTTTTTAATATTTATACGAAAAAAGCCATTTTAAAATCTTTGATAAATAAATTAATAATTTTTTTTTTTAGCAAGCCGAATAATGCATGACCATTATTAAACAGGGAATTCTTTGAAGAATCGATACAACAAAAATCGATAAATATTGTGCGCTTTGTTAAAAAATATCATCAGTTTTTCGATCCCATTTGATAACGTTTGCCGCCTTTCGACTACGGTGGACCATACGTGCTGAAATAATTTTGTTGGATCTTCATGACTGCCAAAACCGGTGCAAGCGTGAATCAGAACAATTTATGTTGGTCAACACTCACATAGAAACGAGACGTTTCTCTTTTCATTGCATTTCATTTCAATTTTAATTTTTATTCTGCTTTACCCCCCCCCCCATTTTTGGGAGCCTAACCCCCACACATACACATTAAAAACCAAACTCATCAAAATGGTCACCCATCTGGTCCTGGCCAGCCTCAGGGTTGCTTATGTAGTTTAGTTTTTATTCTGTTTTAAATTCCCTCCCCCCATCTTGGGGAGCCTGAGCCCCCCCCCCCCCCACACACACACGCGTACACATTAAAAAGCAAACTCATCAAAATGGTCACCCATCTGGTACTGGCTAGCCTCAGGGTTAGTTTAATTTTTATTCTGCTTTGAATTCTACTCCCCCATTTGGGGGAGTCTTACCCCCCCCCCACACACACACACACACCTCGGGGTTGCTTATGTAGTAAAAAAAAAACCTACAGTTCTTCCTCGTTCAATGACGGAGAAATCTTTCTAGACTGGGTCAATTTTAATTTATATTCTGCTTTATCCCCCCCATCTTTGGGAGCCTAACCCCCCACACATACACATTAAAAACCAAACTCATACAAATGGTCACCCATCTGGTACTGCCCAGCCTCAGTGTTAATAATACATTGAAATTTTCGTCACTGAAAAATAAGGTTTTTTTTTGCCTGTTTGGTCTTCCATAGTTTGCTTTTTATTAAACACAACCGTAAATATTCTCGATCTGGACTCTATATGGACGCGAAGTAACTGGTTGCCTATATGAATAAGTGGAATTATTTGAAATCCAGGTACTTATATTATAATATTTTTGCATATATTCATAGAAAATCACCCTAAATCTTAGTTAGACTAAAAATAAACAACTTAATTCTTTCAAAAACCCTTTTTTTTTTTAAATATTTATACATGCTTTTTGTGCAAGACAAAAAATGTCAGTTGTTAACTTTGGGGGAAATTTTAATATTTAAAATTTAATTAAAAATAGCAGAAAAAGTTTTACATTATTCAACTTTCTATATGATAAAAATCAGGATTTTATCTTTCTGGAAAAAAAGTTACTCAGAAATCATGGGTTTTAATAAATGTAATTCCGTTTTAAAAAACAACAACTTCATTTTTCGGCCATTTTTGGCGGTGCCTACATTTAACTGAAAACTTAAGTAAATAAAGACACTTTTTTCATTAATAATTGTTGTTTACATTCACAGTGATTTCCACGTGGATTCATTCAGTTTTCTGTTTATATATAAGTTGCACAACATTCTAATTACATGTATTTAAACAATTTTTAAATAGACTTAATTATTTTAAAGAAAATTTTTAAATATTTCTGTTTTAATTTTTTTTCTGTAGATTTTCAATGTTTAACCTCGTGGGAAGACAAACCGAAAGTAGGCACCTCCACCGCAAAATTACCCCCTGTATGTAATTTTATTATAAGTTAATATTGCTGACTTAATTACTTAAAAAAGAGGTTGTAATTTTTTTTATTTAAAAGTTGTTTTTCATTGTTTAAAATTCAAAGTTCTGACGTTAGTCAATGAAAAGGAAATCCTTCTAGACTAAGGCAATTTTAATTTTTTTTCTCTAATGGTCTTTCAGCTTTTTCCTATATGAAAAACTGACCTTGTCTAAGTTTAACCTCGTGGTAAGTAAAATTAGATGCTGTTAATATTTATTTAAAATTTATTGTAAAAATTTTACAGATTTATTCTATATATTTTTAAAAAAATGTAGTTTTCATTACTAAAAATAAATAAATTTATTTATTTTACTATTTCTCACCATTTTCCAAATAAATCGCACAAAAATAAATAAGATGGTTGGATTTTATGTTACTTCATTATGTTCAATTTTAATTTCGTAATATTCAGTAAATATGTATAATGTCTGATATCCTACTACAATATATTTTCTTTTAAGATATTTCAATAAAAATGGTTGGAAAAAGATGCACAACAATTTGTGTTAATCAAAACTAGGCACCGCCAAAAATGGCCGAAAAATCAAGTTGTTGTTTTTTATAACGAAATTACATTTATTAAAATCCATTTATTTCTGAGTAACTTTTTTTTTCCAGAAAGATAAAACCCTGAATTTTATCATATAGAAAACAGAATAATGTAAAACTTTTTCTACTATTTTTAATTAAAGTTTAAATGTTAAATTTTCCCAAAAAGTTAACAATTGACATTTTTTGTCTTGCACAAAAAAACGTACATAAATATTTTTTAAAAAAGGTTTTTGAAATAATTCATTTATTTATTTGTTGTCTAACTAAGATTTAGGATGATTTTCTATGAGAATATGCAAAAATATTATAATATAAGTACCTGGATTTCAAATAATTCCACTTATTCATATAGGCAACCAGTTACTTCGAGTCGATCTGGAGTCTAGATCGACACTGTTTACGTTTGTATTCGATAAAAAGCAAACAATGGAAGACCAAAATGGCAAAAAAAAATTATTTTTCAGTGACGAAAATTTCAATGTATTATTAACACTGAGGCTGGCCAGTACCAGATGGGTGACCATTTGTATGAGTTTGGTTTTTATGTGTATGTGTGTGGGGGCCAGGCTCCCCAAAATGGGGGAGGGGCAATTTAAAACAGAATAAAAAAAATTATTTCAGCGCGTTTGGTCCACCGTAGTCGAAAGGCAGCAAACGTTTTCAAACGGGATCAAAAAAATGATGCTATTTTTAACACAAAGGGCACAATATTTATCGAATTTTTTTGTATCGATTCTTCAAAGCATGCCCTGCTTAATAATGGTCATGTATTATTCGGCTCGCTAA
The DNA here is from genome assembly GCF_053919585.1 of Euprymna scolopes. Classification (NCBI taxonomy): domain Eukaryota; kingdom Metazoa; phylum Mollusca; class Cephalopoda; order Sepiida; family Sepiolidae; genus Euprymna; species Euprymna scolopes. The sequence goes on from NC_136527.1 coordinate 23,961,416, forward strand.
AAAAAAATTGTTAATTTATTTATCAAAGATTTTAAAATGGCTTTTTTCGTATAAATTAAAAAAAATTTTTTTTTTTTTTGCTTAACTTAAATTAATTATTTTACTTAACATATTCACCGAATTTCACACTTCAAAACTCAAAAGCGGGATAATTAAACACAATCGAAGTTCTGATATTCAGACGTCAAAATAAGGTATGCAAACCATTTTTTTTAATCTATAATCCCGTCCCTTACAACAACATAATATGTTTTGTTCAGTTTCAGATGATTATTTTAAGCATATTTGTACCATCTCAAAACAAGGGGAGGTTGTAAGTAAAAAAATATATATATATAAATATCGTTTATAAAAAAATAAGTACACTGTTATAAAGTTCATTCTTCTCTTAATAATCGCTGAAAATTTCGTAGTGATCGGATAATTACCTGATTTTTTGGTAGATTTAAAAAAAAACGGTCCGTCAAAAAGTACTTACCTGCCCCCCCCCCCTCCCAAGTTAAGTTTAAGTTTCTAACGATGCCGTAAAAACATTTCACGTGTATTTTTCCCCCGTATAGAACTATGGCTCTTTTTCAATATCTTCGTTTTCAATGTGTTTAGTAAACTGCACAAACACCAGATTTACTCTAGGCTTAAATGTTTCAAACACAATACAAAATATCAATTTTTGCGCATTTGTAGAATACGTTAAAAATGTAAGGGAGATAACTACATTTACTAAGCGAATAACTCTAACGAAAATGTTGATTTATTGTTGAACATTTTTTCGCTGTCAATTGTTTTTTGGTTTCAATATTGACTTAAACATAAAAAACTTCTCTTTTATAAATTTTAAATATTTTTAACTAGTGTTGTTTTTTGTTTAATGGTTTTTGTTTTTATCTTTTTTTCAATTTTCTCAGTGGATTATTATCATTAATTTATTTTTTATTTCAATACTTATCATAAAAAAACAACGTTCAATGTCTAGAATCTGACGTAAAGCAAAAAAAAAATCTTTACAATAAAAACTTTTATAGTTTTTCGGGTGTGCTGAAAACGAATATATAATTCAAAAGTGGCGCAGAGAATTAGATTTCATGATATGAAGAAATTACTTTTCCCAAATGTGGGAATCACTTTTTTCTTATATAAATTTAATGTAAAATGAGCGGTACTAGTGCACTTATTGATCCATGCTGAAATAATAATGTTATATTTTTAGAAAGCCATTCTTGACATGGAGAGTGGAGGGTGTTTTGTACCTATTCAGTACTTTAACCATACAATTCAATAAAAAGAGATATCATAAAACTTTAATTAAACTTGGAAATACTATTTAAAAAATAGTGCAGATCAATAAAGTCACTAGCACCCACTTTCAGGCCACACAGTGATAATTTTTGGGGTTGGAGTTAGGCTGCCTGAAAGTGGTTTTGGTAAATTTTTACTTACTTTCGACCTTTACAATCACCTTTAAGATGACGATTTCTATAGTTTTTTTTGTATGCTGAAAACGAATATCCCATTATATTTGTCGCAAACAAGTCGTTTTTCGGATATTTTGCAATGTAAAGAATTTGGCACTACTGATAACATAAGGAATTACACTGCTTAATCAGAAACTTACTCTGTATAAAAATATGCATATGTTTGCACATACAGAAATGGTCACCACTGATAACATAAGGAATGACACACATCTGCATACAGAGTTTTGTCTTTTTTCTGCTCTTTTATGTCCTCGGGCTTTATTGAAAGATGAAATTAGAAAAAAAATTTTTTAGCTCCACTCACTAGGTGGCCATAAAGTGGGTGCTCATTTTACGTTAAATCTATAATGAAAAGTGATACCCGACTTTTTAAAAAAGTACATTTTTCATATCATGAACATTATTTTTCTGCACCACTGTTAAAGCATATATTTGTTTTCAGCAGCTCCGAAAACTTCCAAAAGTGGTAATCGTGAAAGTTTTTTTTTTTTGGGGGGGGGGTAAAGATTCTAGACATTTACCATAACAACTTCTTTATAGTTTACAATGAAAAAAAAAGTTTAAAATAAAAAGAAAATGCTCGACGCATGCATAGAAGTGGTATGCTCCTGTGTATTTGTCACTAATCAACCAGATTATAAAAAAAAATTCAATATTTACAATTTTCAAGTTGTGCTCTGTTTCTAATACAAAGTTCTAGTAAATCGATCTCCCATGAGATATCGATGCATTAGAAACTGTTTACACACGTAAGTATACCAAAGAGTTTTCCTGTTAATCTATTTGGAAATGCAGTTATCAAATTTTCTGTTTGTTTAAAGAATTCTTATAATTAAAGAAACTTATGTTGTATTTTTAAGTTTTCTAAAAAATACATTTAACAAACCTTACTACTTTGACTAAATAAAAAATAATCATGATTCTTAAACAAATTACAATATTACGGTTCTGAATTTTTAGATGAGGAATGATTCTTTGTATTATTTAGATTATTAAGACTACTGTTCTCATCTTGAGTGTTATTTATTGTGCAAACGTAAAAATAACAATTAAGATGAGAACAATAGTTCAAATGAATAACATTTTTTTTTACATGTTGAAAAATTATTTTTGTTTTTCAATAATTACTTACCTTTTAATTTTAATTCTGTTTTGAAAAGTGAAGATGACATAAAATTAAATAATTTTGTATTTTGAGGACATTAACTTTGATAGATGAAAAGGAAGTTATTATAAATGAAGCTTTCATAAGTAGATGTTCTGAATTTGTGTATGGAAAATCGTAACTTACTTGACTAGCATGTGTGTGTGTGGTTCAAAGGATTGGTCATGTAACAAAAAAGAAAGGAAAGAAAGAAAGAAAGTCTAAAATGGTTGATGATCACTTATGCAATGCAGGCTGTTTCTATTTTTAAAAAATGTACTAAAAAGGGCATCATTTCTCAGATTAGCATGAGAAGAAGCTGATCAGTTTCTGACATGTGCAAAAAATATCCCCTTAAATCATGAAAAATTAACAAAATTTATTTCTCTTCCCTCCCTTTATGCCTGCAAAGGTTAAACAGCTTTCGTCAACCGGGAAGAACAAGAGAAAAAGAGAAAATATAGAATATGCAATCATTGTTTTCAGTCGTCTTGAACCTCCTATTGTCACTAGTATTAAACAATGTCGACTCAGGAGTGATGTGGTTGAAGATTGTGCAACTCTTATCAGGCACCCTTACGGTGGGTATCCATAGTCTGTCAAGACTGAAGGAAGTCACTACTATATATATATATTACGGTGGGTATCCATAGTCTGTCAAGACTGAAGGAAGTCACTACTATATATATATATATATATTATGGTGGGTATCCATAGTCTGTCAAGAATGAAGGAAGTCACTACTATATATATATATTACGGTGGGTATCCATAGTCTGTCAAGACTGAAGGAAGTCACTACTATATATATATATATATTATGGTGGGTATCCATAGTCTGTCAAGACTGAAGGAAGTCACTACTATATATATATATTACGGTGGGTATCCATAGTCTGTCAAGACTGAAGGAAGTCACTACTATATATATATATATTATGGTGGGTATCCATAGTCTGTCAAGACTGAAGGAATCACTACTATATATATATATTGTAACCATATGCTGCGGTAGATATATTCTTCACAATTGTACGTCGTTGTGTTGCAAAAAGTAATACACTATCTTGTGAACCTTATTGTTTTATTTTTTGTTTTCTTCAACTTTATAGGACCCTTCTTTGTCGTATGCTTACAGTTCGTCCCCTTAATATTTGGTAGAATAACTGGTCAAAAACTGCAGCAAATGAAATGTATGTCCCGCTGTCATTGGCTATATATACCACTTGCTTTTTGTGCTCACCCTCGACAGCTGTTTGTCAAATAGTTGACATTTCGCCATTTACAATAGCAATTATGACAAACTAACCTCATCGTCCTGTGAATTTGTTACCAGCTGTCATGCATACGTTTGCATGTGTGCACCTTCACGCTATACCAAGGAATCAAACTCTTGTCTCTTTTACTTTCCAAGTCATGTGATGCCACGTGGGGTTAACATCATTAAAAGACTTTCATAACAGCCCAAATATTTCTTAATATCTTTAAATATGAAGCCAGTCAATTCTTACAATCTATATAATGTAAACAATGTGACAGTTTGTTTTCTAACACCGAGCAAAAACAATATGTACTATTTTTTTACATGAAGGTCACCACTTATCAACGCCTAGAAGCCACTCGGGGATAATGGTTATTTTGTGAACAGTAATCCATGGGATAGTGTTGCAGTATTCATTAGTAGTGGAGATTTGATAAAGTGTCATTACTTAGGGGGCGATTCATCAGGAATTTGTCTATCTCAGACTTGAAGAATTCCATGTTGAAGTAAGGAGGGAAACAGTCAAGCGGTAGAAAGTTCCACAGGCGTGCAGTTCTAAGAAATAATACATATCAAAGTGAGGTGGAAAATTTAAGAGAAATCCTCCACCAGAGAACTAGACACAAGAGTATTCAAGTGTGATTCGACTCTCCAGAAATATGTTGTGTGTGTGCAGTTGCTTGTGTAAAAATCATGGCTAAGAGATTCTATGTAGATGTGGAAAATTATACAACTGTGAGCCATGTCATTCATTAACAGTAAGGTTGGAAAAAGATTGAAGAGCTGTAATATGTGGAGAGATTGAAAAAAAAACAAGAAATCAGTCGCAGATTGAAATGTGATGAGAAAACGATTAGAGCGACTGCACAAAAGCATAAAAAACTTGCTGTGTTCGTGATGTCCATAAATGTTAGTTACTTTTTACAGGGAAGAATGCTATCTAGATCCAGAGCGTCAGAAACAGTTTTGAATGGCTTCCCAAATCCAACAACAGTGTAATCTTGTTAAGAAGTGTTCTCTTTCTACAGTTAAGAACAAATTGAAGGAATTTAATTTGTGAGACGTTGTTTGAAGATGCAAGCCAATGATTACTGTAAAGAACAGAAACTGCAATCTCGACTTCATCAGATGCATTAAAGATCATGATTTCATATTAGTCAAAAGTGATTTTTAGCAATGAAAGAAAATCTTATAGGCAAGGCACTGATTGCAGGCATTACATCAGTCGAAAGGAGGAAGAAGAATTAATTCTAGGTGCATAGCTTCAATGCTACAAGGTGGTTAAGGTTCAGTATTAATGTTACATATTATAAGTGCCTATAGTTCGCTAGCAAGATCGAATAAATTCGACCAAGTATATTAATGTGTTGACTGGGCATTTTCTACCCTACTTTGACCGAAATTTGGATTATAATTCCATCTTTATGTAGGATAGTGCTCTCATTCACACAACTGACAGTATCAATAGGTTACTTGAAGGGCATGATATTCCATTTTTGAATTGGTCTTCACAATTTCCAGACATCAATCCTATCAAAAACGTATGACATTACATCAGGCTACAACTACATAATGATAAAATTTCAAATCGGGAAGAATTTTGGACAAAAGTGAAAGAGAAATACCATACATTTTTACCGGAGTTTTGCTGGAGACCAATTTAAGAAATGCCCATAAGATTGCAGGCTGTCGAATTACAGAAGGACTATACTACTAAATATTAATTAGTTCATTGTGTTCCTATTGTATTTGTGTTACAGTAATGCTCTAAAATTATATTAAAATACCATTTTCCATGGTACAGTGTTTCTTTATGTCTTCTCAATTTAAAGTTAATTTTGTAAAGAAATGAACATTAGGATACTTCAATTAAAAGTCAAATAAAATTATAGACGAATGAAAGATGACACAAATGAGGTATAAGTTTTTTAAACTGTTACATTCAATTTAGCTTAAAAATGATGAGTGCAAACCTTTTTTGATGCCACTAACGTCTAGAAACAAAAATGTTCATAAGTTCATACTAGGATTATCTGCTAGGGACCGTGGTGCTATGGTTAGAGTACTTGGGAAAATTCAATTGTAAGTTACATATACCTGATCGTTGAAGTTTCAATCCTCAGTGAGATTTAAAATAGAATTTTTAATAAGTTTTTTTAACAGTCATCTCTAACAGCATGAAATATAACTCTACTCATTTCCTTTTTTTTAAATTTCATTAATAAAAGATGTTTTTGATATTTTTAATAAAAATCAACAGGAGAAATTTAAGTTAACCACATAAATATATAATTTTTCAAATTTATTTTATATTTTCAGAATTTGCAACAATGAAAACAAAATTAATTAATGGAAAAGAAGGATCTTTCCTCCTTGGTGATTTAAAAAAGGTTTAAAAGAATTATACATTTCTCATATAAATTTTCTAAAATCAAAGGTTACTCTATCACCATACACTGCATTATATTTTGTGGAATCAGATGAAATCTAACATGGCTAATAAACCACATTCTTGTGAAGTATGTGGTTCTTCTTTTACATTGAAGTCAACTTTGTCGCGTCATATAAAAACACATATGAGACACAAACCACATTCATGTGAAGTATGTGGTTCTTCTTTTGTACAGAAGTCACATTTGTTTGATCATATGACAACACATACGGGAGAGAAACCACATTCTTGTGAAATATGTGGTTCTTCTTTTGCACAGAAGTCACATTTGTTGCGTCATATGACAAAACATACAGGACACAAACACCATTCTTGTGAAGTATGTGGTTCTTCTTTTGCTCTGAAGTCAACTTTGGTGCGTCATATGCTAACACATACGGGAGAGAAACCACATTCTTGTGAAGTATGTGGTTCTTCTTTTGCACAGAAGTCACATTTGTTGACTCATATGACAACACATACGGGAGAGAAACCATATTCTTGTAAAATATGTGGTTCTTCTTTTGCACAGAAGTCACATTTGTTGAATCATATGACAATGCATACGGGAGACAAACCATATTCTTGTGAAGTATGTGGTTCTTCTTTTGCTCACAAGTCAACTTTGTTAGGTCATAAGACAACACATACGGGAGACAAACCACATTCTTGTGAAGTATGTGGTACTTCTTTTGCACTGAAGTCAACTCTGTTGCATCATATGCAAACACATACGGGAGATAAACCACATTCTTGTGAAGTATGTGGTTCTTCTTTTGCTCTGAAGTCAACTTTGGTGCGTCATATGAAAACACATACAGGAGACAAACCACATTCTTGTGAACTATGTTGTTCTTCTTTTGCACAGAAGTCACATTTGCTGCGTCATATGAAAATACATACAGGAGTCAAACCTTAGAGAATTGAATGCATACGAGACACTATCCTCAAGTGTCTAACGTCTCTCTGTAAAGTTGTTTGCCATAACAACCTGGCATCAGAATACTTACCCTAAAATTGAACCCTAACCAAATATTTAAAATCACATAGTATTCATTGCCCAAATAAGATCTCCTCACTATGGCTAAGCCACGTTAGCTTTTATGATGAATGGTGCACCTTCTCCATGTAATGTGGCCTCAAGTAACTTCACGAAGCTGGATACTCAACTTGTCCTGAAATCCAGTATGACTAAAAGACCAAAATGAAAGATATACTATAACGTATGAAAATGGTTAATAGCAGAGAGGAAAATTATGTTCTCAATTTCTTTACTGTGTTTGATAGATAAACAAGTTTAATAGAACATTCAAATATAAAGTCCAACGGTAAACCCCAGGTTATGGGACCCTTGATTTCCGAGCACTACATTATCATGCATGGAAGTCAAATTTGGTGCGTCATATGAAAACATATACAGGTCACAAACCTTATTCTTGTGAAGAATGTTGTTCTTCTTTTGGCTGGAAGTCACATTTGTTGTGTCATATGAAAACAGGATATAAACCACGTTCTTGTGAAGTGTGTAGTTCTTTTGAACGGAAGTCAAGGTTGGTGCATCATTTGCTAACGTACAGAGAAATTGAATGCCTATTCGACACTGTCCTCATGTGTCTAAGGTCTCTCTGTAAAGGGGTTTGTCAGAACAACCTGGCATGAGGATACTTTTTCCATAGAAGTAAACCCTGACCAAATATTAAAAATCACATAGTATTTGCTGCCCAAATAAGATCTCTATGGTTAACCCACATTAGCTTTTATGAGGAATGGTGCACCTTCTCCAAGTGATGTTACCTCAAGTAATAGCACGAAGCTGGACACTCCACCAGACAAGATAAATTCTTGTCCTGCAATCCAGTAAGACCCAGAGACCAAAATGAAAGATATACTACAACGTATAAAAATGATTAATTGGGGAGAGGAAAATTATGTTCTCAATTTCTTTACTAACTCAGTGTTGAAGAAATAAAGCACTTAAATGGAACATTCGAATATCTATGTATCTCATATAGAGTTCAAGTGTTAGCCCCAGATCGTGGGCCCCTTGATTTGAAGTAAAATAAAACAAAAACGGACCAACCAAATTCTTGTGAAGTATGTGGTTCTTATTTTGCACAGAAGTCAAAATTGTTTATTCATATGAAAACACATATGGGAGAAAAATATCTCCACTAGAAAAACTGTAAAAACCTGAATATCCAATGTAGTAGCAAATTTTGGGAACATGTATGATAAAGAACAGTTGGAGATTTGTCACACGCTATCCACTGTGACTATTAAATTCCTACAGCTACATACCTAAAAAATGTGGCTATTAAAATACCAAGGACTTGTGTACGACATGAAAAGAAACTGAAATCTTAAGACGGTTTCAATCATACCAGTCATTATAACAGCAATCGAGCTAATGAAAAAGAATTTCAAAAACTATCTGGTGAATATACCTAGTGAACCAAGTGCAAAAGAAATACAAACAATAGCATTTAAAGGGACGGTTAGAATCTTAAAAAAGATATTTCGGTTGGAGAATGCTTGGCATACGGCAGAATACTCCATGCCCAGAAAAACAAAGTGATAAGAAAATTAAAACAGAAAAACCACATTCTTGTGAATATGTGGTTCTTCTTTTGAAGGGAAATCAAATTTTTAGCGTGGATACAAAAAAGATAAGAAAACGTTAATCTTTTACAAAAATGTGAGATTTGTTGCATCATATGTAAAACACATACAAGAAACTTTGGTATCATCGACTGGCCACAAAAATGCATCAACCGGCTAGATGTAAAGACACGGAAGCTACTAATGCTTCATAAAATAATATACAGAAATCAGTATCTACCAAGCCTGTATTTGCTCAGGGGAGAAGGAGGTCTGGGACTCTCAGAGATTAATCATCAACATAGGGCAACTATTGTGAGCACCGGTCAGTATCTGAGAAGCTCCCAGAATGACACCCTCTCAATAGTATATGAACATCAAGAGACAAGAGCCAGCAGAACAACATCAGTCACCCAGCTGGCCAAGCATTTTGGTCAGGGCTGTCTCTCACATGAGGACGAAACACCAAACAAGTGTGCCACAGGAATAGCAAGAAAGAGCTGGTAGAAATATACCGAGACCTTTCAACAGATGAACCTTAAAGAATGGGAACAACACCAGCGTGCAAAGTATTTTCTGGGGGAACTCTTTCAGGAATACATAGATAAAGAAGGTTCTTTGGACTAACTCAAAAGGGGATCCCTCCACAATGATCAGGAAAGGGGCATAATGGCTGCCCAAGACCAGGGATTGATGACGCAAGCATTCAAGAAGATGGCAGGGATCAGTAATGACAATAAATACAGGTTCTGCCATACAGAATTGGAAAGTGTTGGTCATCTGATATCAAGTTGCGTCATATGAAAACACATATAAGAAACAGATGTGATGATCTTCTAATATCGATATCTCAACATTGTATTGCAGCCTTATGAAACAATATCCAATAGAACAATCTCTTTCACGCAAGTGCCCAACCATTTTAATCAAGACTGTTTTACAAATATGACAGAATTAGAAAACAAGTCTCCTACGGAAATCATCTAAAGGAGTGGTTAAAAATACTCCAGAAGTTCCATTACAGAAAATTGGAAAAATGGGCCAAACAATATTGTGACAAGTATTTTCTGGATTCATACACCCAGGACTTTATGTTTGAAATATACAGAAATTGTGAGGTTGAGCCATTTGATATCGAGCTGTTAAGTTCTTCAAGAGGATTGCTAATATACAATGGAATATAAAGGAATGTGTAAATATATCCAAATGACGATTTATAACATGTTGAATATTGAATGCTGCAGCAAGTCATGGGAACAACAGTTGGACATGTTATACACCATCCGCTATGACAGTACGATTCTTAATGTGACACACCTTAAAACGGAGCTGTTAAACCTGACATAATCATATGAGACAATAAGCCGAAAGAAGCAACCTTAGAAGTTTATGTCTTATTATATACTTAAAATAGTAAGAGTAAAAAATTACAAAATACCACATTTATGTACAACGTGAAAAATTTAGAATCTTTGAAAAATTTCTATTTCAGTAATTATAGGAGCAAATGAAATTCAAATAATAATTTTAAACACTACCTGGAAAATATACCTAGTGAACCAAGTGCAAGAGAGATCCAAAAGAGACGTAAGAATCTTAATATAATTGCTCGGTGGAAATGTATGAAGGGTGAATACCTGGCATCCGGTAGGATGCACGATCTCCAGCTTAAACAAAATAATTAAATTAAAAAAGAAACAATTAAAATTAGCCAAACGACATTCCTTTGACGTATGTGGTTCTTTGCATAGAAGGAACATTTGTTGTGCCATATGCAAAAACATACGGAAGACAAAAGAACTTTAATAGAACATTCAAATATCCATATATTTCATGCATAGTTTGATGTGAGCCTCATGATTTCTGCGACTGATGAAAATTGAAACAAAAGAAAAAATGTATGAAATATATTTTCTGGTTTAATAAAAAATCTTAAGAAATATTTACAGACAATTCCTAGAAAACCAAGCTTTTGCAATGAAGCGATAACAGGAAACTTCAAAACTTCCAAAACTCGACACTCTTGTTTCAAAATTTCCAGCTCCAAAACTCAACTTTCAAGTTGAGTTCCAGACGACTACGTATGTGGCATACCTTTTTCTTACTCGTCCATCAACAGCGAGAATTAATTTTCCTTTAACGTTTTTATTCTCATGTAAATCTTTAAAACCACCCAAAAGAACTGAGGTGGCGTCTTAACAGTTTTTACCTTTATTTTTAAATTTAATATATTTCAATAAAACGTCTATTTTATAGAAAGTTTCCATATCTTAATGATTCATGTTTTAAACTTTTATCATTGTTATTTTCATACAAATCTTTATCGTGAAAGATTTTTTAAATATGATTGACGTTCAATAAGTAATGACCCTGACCCACTTCCGTTTGTCTGATCTAGTAGAAATGTTGCATATGCAATGATTTATATCTTTATGGGTCATGTGGCAAATTACAACTCTGAACTAATTATTGTTTCTGATTTACAAGTGTTGGAAATTAGTTAAGTGTGAAATGGAGCTTGTCAAGTGTCATGCTGTGATCAGTTGTCTTATTTGAAATCACGCACACCACACGAAACTTGATGAAATTAAAAGAAACGATGTCACATCATATTATTCTTGTAAAACGTTTATATTATGAATTCCAATATGTCATGATATCTGTAGCAGCAGCACCGAGGCTTGGTTGCTCTCCATCTGTCATTGATGAGGCCACTGTCAGCCACTGTGATGCAATCTTTTTTGAAGATCCATGCTTGACTATTTGTCAAATCGCCTTAAAGCCCATGGTCATTGGGGGTCTGTGGAAACTGTCTGATGGATTCATAAGTTGCTGACAATTTTCCAGAAGCAAAACCGCGTTGATTACCATAGTGTACCGAAAAGTATTCACTCTATATATCTTAAACTGGGATCCACATTTTACAGGCGCTTATTACGCTTTAATTTTCAGAAAATATAGTAAAGTTATCAAAATCAAGAGCCGGGGCCAGATCAGCAAATATTCCCCCTGCAAGATATCACTCCAATCCACAACGCACATTGTTCGAGATCAGAAACACAGACATCTATGAAATCCTTTCCCATGCATTTTGCCTCACCTTTCACTATCCGAGTTTCACCGCTAGAAGCCATAAAATTGTTTTTGAAAGAAACGCCTTTCCCAGATAATGCAGCTTCACTTCTGATTTAAAAGATGCGAGAAACGTGTAACTCTGTGATGTTTTTATCTAGAAAAATAATAACTGTGCCATTTTTCGGCGTTCTACTTATATGAGAAATTAAACCAGGGCATTACGTACTGTACGCCTGTCATAACAATTTTATATTTTTAGGGAAAGTTTCTTCTTACAAATCAAACGATAAACCAAGAGTGTTGGACAACATCGGATTATCATTTACTGCTGCAGCATCAGGATATCGATAAAAATGTAACAATTATAAACTAATATGCCATATACAACTCCGACATAGATAGTAAGTTGTATAGCAGTTATATTTTGTGGGGCTGTTTTATATTTATGTGAACGAATCTTTCTACTTAGAGTAATTGACCTATTATTATCAAATGAAAATACTTTATATGGAGTGAACTTCTACTGAGCTACTTAAACACTTCTCTCATATCTAAATCAGTTGGGTTGGAAACATTAACAAACTGGTCGTTTAGACGCTCCAATCCAAATCACCAGCGATATGACATAGCATTTGGTTTAAATTATTTTATGAGCGAACACGGGAAATAAAGTTTTTAAAAATTGAGACATTTTGATTAATTTAACTTTGGATTAAAAAGTTTCATTCTGCATGTTTTTTTCCGTTTGCACACGTAATTTATCATTAAAAAATTGTGATTCTTTTTTCAATAGACCATTGCTAGATTAGTTGAGGAAGAATACATTGTGACGTCATATTTTTTATAAAAGAAATTAAACAGTAATGCATATAACGAATATTTAAGCATAAATAGAATTTTTGAAATAAAAAATTGAAGAAAACGAAATTTTATAACAAATTATGTTTATATTGTTAGGAGAAACATATATACCCACCTCCTTATATCATAATGGATGTATGGATATGAGCCAGACAGACCTCCCTTCCCCCCTTTCCAAGTCAAGCCAGACAGACCTCCCCTTCCCCCCTTTCTAAGTCAAGCCAGACAGACCTCCCCTTCCCCCCTTCCAATTCAAGCAGCAGACCTCCCCTTCCTAAGTTGAACAGCGAACAGTCGAACGACACAACCCCCTCCCTCCCTCACTGATCAACTATAAGCAGCAGTCAAACACCCACGCAAACATAGGTAACCATGACAGCCGACATCAGGCGGTCGTGACGTAAGCGCTGGAGGAAAGCACGCGAAAAAGTTCAGTTTTCAAGTTAACAGCCGTTGGGAAACGACGACAATATTTTCTGCTCCCCAAAAAGCAGAAATATGTACCAGTATGAAACCCGCCGGTACGTCGCGTCATCCAGTAGGCCCTTCTTCAGTGCGTTGGTGGAATCGTCTTTGCTGCAATGTCCACAAGGCCGGATCTTCTGTGATCGTCTAGAGATTTTTGCCCGTTGACGGAAGCAGTTTCACAAGTAAAAAAAATAATAATGAAAACATCAGCACATCAGCAAATCGAAGAATTTTGAATAAATAAAGACTCCGGAGATTGGGTTATATGGAATGTATTAAAAGAAAACCATAAAAGAAATATATACAAACACATGTACAGTTTGGAGTATGAATTTGTAAGCAAGCATTTAAACTTCTAAGTGGGGTTTCCCCTTGCTGGAATTCATAGGTCTATTAATTTAACCCTTTTTAGTTATCGGGCAATAGGCGAGGGGGTAGAGAGAGGAGAGGTGAGGTGGCTTGACTCTCGGACTCGCTCCGACTTCCCAGACTCTCTCTGTTTTGCTCTGACTCTCTTGGTCTTTATATAGTAGAGCACTGGGCGGGGCGGCAATTACCAATTCCTTCCGACCAATCAGAATGCTCGATAACCAAATCGCCTGATTCTCTCTCATTGGATAATTTGACTGATGATAGAAATTGGCAACCTCCGTCAATCCAAGAATAATTCTAACTCCTCCCCGATCAATCAAAAACGCCCGATGGAAACTAACCAGTTTTCTCTCATTGGATAATTCCCAAACTGCGTAATACGCGATAACCGCGTAAGTAAGAAAGCTGCGTCTAAAAAAAAAGCTTCGTTAATTCTGCCCTTAGATGTGACACGTGTCATCATCAAAGGAAATAAACAATTTATTATTCTGTTAACATCTCGACAAAATATGTTATTGAAAATTGTCAGGTGGCAAAAATCCTTTGATCTATATTTCAGAACTGCGATTCGGTTTGAGAATGAAAAGTGTTGGGAATGTTATTTTGGGTTCAAATGGTTTTATCAGAGTCATAAAAAATCATTTAATATTTAATTCGACAAAGAAGCCGGCAAATGCGTGTATGAAATTTTAATTCTAAAGAAATTATTTATCCTTGTTTTGATCTGTCACAAATATATTTTGTGACGCCAACAAATACGTGTGTGTGTGTGTGTGTGTGAGTGTGTGTGTAGTTTTTAGTTCAAAGCAAAAACATAATCTACCTTTGTTGTTTCTAGCTGACACATGAATTGTGTTCTTGAACAACAAACGGTCGGCGCATCCTTTGAACCTGACCAATGCGTACGTGCGAATTCAAATCAGGAAAAAATATCAACAATCGAATTATGCTTTGAATTCGTTCAGGCATTTCAACTTGGCTGAGGTGCTTGTCCCGTTTCAAGTGTCAAAGTGTATCAACAAAAAAAAACAGAAAGGAAAAAAATGTTTTGACAGAATTGGAATTCAGCGAGGTCTTTTCTTTTTTCGATGTCGGCCCGGGACAAAAATATTAACATATATCTCTTAGTTAAATGGTGTTGCCCGGAATAAGATCTTAACATCTATCTTTCAATTACCCGATATTGCCCGGGATAAAATATTAACGTTAAATAAAAGCGTCACATCGACCCTAATGGTCTGACGCTGCCTCTCTTTGGTGTTACACCAGCGTGGACGACGTATGGTGACCGGCAAATGATCAACTCAACTCAACTTGGCGGATGGCCATGAGACCAAAAAAGGGGCTTTGACTCCAACACGGAATTACCTTGGTCAATATAATTCAACGAGTGCCATTCTACCCGAAAACTTTGTCAGGACAAACCGCATATCGAAGATGACAAAGAAAGAAAAAGAAGTGATAAAGAAAAACTAAGGACATTATCACGTCATCGTTATGTGCGTGTCAGGAGAGAAATTCCCACCAAAAAGCTAAGTATCGTTCGATATTTATTCTCTCATATTTCACCCCCCGCCCTCAGCCCACTCAGTGACAGTTGAATTCTTTCCGTGAAATAATTTCTCTCACCAAGCATAAAGGTGAGAGAATTGGCAAAAGAAAAGAAGGATAAGGAGAGAAAGAACATTGTTACCTAACTTTCACTTTGATTGTTCTAATGTTTGTTTCAACTGTGACTTTATGCATTATCAAAAGAAAAGAGAAACCATAACCCCATCCCAACCTGATATTGTCTGCGACCCGACTTTTATTTTGATTATCCTAATATTTTGTTTGGTCTGTGTCTTTATGCTTTGACAAAGTCTGTGACCCGACTTTCATTTTGAATATTCGAATATTTTGTTTTAACTGTGACTCTGTGTTTTATCAAGAAAGAAAAGAAAGAAAAGGAAAGAAAAGGAAGAGAAAAATAATATATCTCCACCAATGACCCGCCCCCCATCCTGATCTGATGTTGTCTGTGACTGGACTCTCATTATGACTGTTTTATTATTTTTATTTTCTTCATTTGTTTTTTTTTGTTTGAATAATAAATTTATATATTTTAACGTTATTCATTTGGTGTCATACCTTTTTCATTCCCTGCCATCTTTATTATTAAACGTGAATGTTATCAGGTAGTCCATGACGATTCCATTGATTCGAAACTTGGGAGATGCCATGCAGTCGTGATATTATTACGACCGGCAAAATTCCACACTTTTACTTTTCTTACGACGTGTACTTGGTATAGAATTCTTGTGAAAGTCCTAACCCCTAGACTAGACCCGGGTCACGTCACAATATCTACACGTTATGACCGTTATTGAAGAAGATATTGTCTTTAAAAGAGAATATACATCCCATAATATTTTTTTAATATTTTTACTTGTTTACTGTTGTTTTTAAAAAATTAAATTAATTTTTCTAAGTTTTCGTTTTCTACCTAGCTTTTGGTCTTTCAACTTATTTTAAAGAGTTTATGCAGTTAAAAAAAGTAATGTCGAGTGTTACTTATGAACAAAAAATGTCCGACATAAGAGGATCATGTCTTAGGAGTCTCGATAATTGCTAAAAAATAGAAAATTAAAGAGGTAGTATAGTTTTAAAACGGGCGCCCTCCAAGAGAAAATACATTTGTATATTTTTAGGTAATGCACATCCCATAATATTTTTAAAAATATTTTTACATGTTTATTGTTTTAAAAAAAAAAAAATTGATTTTTCTAAGCTTTTGTTTTCTACCTAGATTTGTAAGTTTTTGGTGTTTAAACTTATTTTAAAGAGTTTATTTAGTTAAAAAGAAATGACATTACTTAGTAAATAATTTTTAACAAAAAATGTCTGAAAATTAAAGAAAATAATGAGGTAGATATAGTTTTAAAACGAGCCTCCTCCACCTTCAAAAGAAAATGAATTTGTATATTTTTAAATATTGCACAAGGGCCTACGAAATGAATTTTAAACGATACCCTCTCCTCCCTGTTAAAAATGGCTTTCGAAATAATAAGTTATTATTTCAGCGCGGTATCAAAATTACATAAGATCGTGTTTTTTTTTGTTGTTATTTTGTAATAATACAAGAATTATTTAAACTGAATTAATTCTTCTAAATAAAATAATTGCTTTCTTTTCTTTGATAATACGTATTTTCTCTCTTAATTTCTCTTTCGTAATGGCACACAAAGTTTAAATCTAGAGTATTTTTAAAAAATAAATATTTGGTTTCGTTTTTCGTATCTTAACTCCGTAATCAAGTTTATTTTTTTTTAAACAAGAGTTAAAATTAATTTAAAAAAAATATTATGGGGGTGCATAGTCTCTTTTAAAACGGTAATAAGTGAACGGTAATAAACTGTGTTTTCAATCGATATTTATTCAATAAGGGACCAGTTTTCCTACCTAGCAAAAAGGGGGGATTTTTTCCGGGTACGAGTTTTCCGGAGACGAGTTTTCCGGGTACGGGTTTTCTGGAGACGAGTTTTCCCGGGAGGAGTTTTCCGAGCACCAAAATAAACACATTCTATTCGCCCTCTGAAAACAGGAGGTTTTACCTGCGGGCAGATCCTTCTAGGACAGAACAAACACTGCACTGATATACTACCACAAAAGTCTGATTTGTTTATATGCTTTCTAGGACATAAGTAAGACACAAGGTCAATTCATAATCAGAATAACGCTCTGAAAAATATCAAATTAATCAAGCTGCTAACATCCTTATTAGTACCTTGCCATACTTCACGCAATAAGTAATATAAAATTTGTGGTCGGAAATAAGTAGATAATGCCTGCGATAATTCATTCATGAAACAAAACATATACTTGACTTTGACCTTCACCAATCGCTTATTATAATTATTACTAATACACAACGTGTCCTCGGCATGTTTTTCAGGCTAACCTGCTCTTCCACTTGAATCCTGACTCTTCAAATCCCTGTTTCCGACTCACGTGTTTCATTCACCAAGGAGTTTCATTGGCTCAACCGGCAGAGTGCTATTTGCCAACAACTGAAGTTTCATTCTTTACGTTTAGCCACACACGAGACTTCGAGATGGCGAAACATGTGTCTGTCGAGATCTAACAGAATAAAAACATTTAACGGACATTTAAAAAAAAAAATTCTATTCAAAAACTTGTTAATGCATTAAGAGATAAAGAATGAAATTTTTCAGATCGCACAATAATTGTTTATAAAAATATTGAGGCGTTAACCTGCGTGTAAACCATTATTGTGCCCCTCCAAACTTTCATTCTTTATTTTTTATTGTTTTAACATTTTTTTATGGAAACGATTAATTTTGTAAAATGGCTGTTGTAATATTGCTTTAGATAATGTTATTTACTTCCGGGTATTGCATCATTCTTTTGGAGAGTGGATTTATTTGAATCTTATTGTCTTAGTTGCTGTCAGGTTTAAGGAAGTGCAGTCAAAACGATTGTCGTGACATCCGAAAACTTTTATTGTCTTCACAAGTTTTTAATTAATTTTGTAAAATGGCCGGTGTCATATTGCTTACATAATGTTGTATAGTCTTTTCTACCGGAAATTGCATCATTATCTGGGTCTTATCGTCTTAGTTGCTGTCATGTCAGTCTATGACAACGTAATTGTGTTAAATTGGTAATTCTCATACGTGTAGTGCTAGGAGTGTCAGAAGTTGCCATTAAAAAGGAGTGATTAATTAGACTCGCTATCTGTCGAAGCTTATACCAACATGCATACTGTAATTTAAACCCTATTTTTTTTCAATAAAAGGAGCAAAGACCAAATTTTAAAATAATAAAGGTTTAATCCAAAATTATACATTTTTTTAAATCGGTTTTCTTTGCAAAATATTTCAGGAAATTCTACGAATTTTAATATTTTTAAAAATATTTTTAAATATAATAAATATATATATATATATATAAATTCCAAAAAATCATTGACCTATATAAAATACTAATCAATGGATGCTTCCATTCTTCATTTATAAGAATTAGTCCATATTTATATTTTATATTCCATGTACTTTTTAAATAAAAGGATATTTTTAAGTAAGAGTCACAGAAGACTGCATTTTGTAACTCGTTCCCGCTGTTAGCAAAGGCGATGTTTCCTCTATTTTTCTAGTTGTTAAATACGGATGCATAAAAGGGCAATAAATTATCTTCCTTTTGTATTTCTGACATATTTTCT
This sequence comes from Euprymna scolopes, assembly GCF_053919585.1. Taxonomy (NCBI): domain Eukaryota; kingdom Metazoa; phylum Mollusca; class Cephalopoda; order Sepiida; family Sepiolidae; genus Euprymna; species Euprymna scolopes. The sequence continues at coordinate 23,980,322 of NC_136527.1, forward strand.
TTAATCTACAAAGCTGATCAAGATGCGTCATCGTACTTGAAAAATTATCACATTTCACTCATCAGTTTTGGCCTTTTTAAAAGAAACCGCTCAAACAATTTTCCATTTTTTTATTCTCTTAAAAATACATGAGTTTTTGATTTAATATATTTTATTTCTTCTTTATGCAGTGATTTTTGTTTTAAAATATCTAAATACAAAAAAACATCGACAAAAAAAATTGTCGTCAGTCTGATATTTACTGGAGAATCTGACCAGAGCATGAGGTTTCAATTAAAAAAAAATAACGTGTTTTTTTTTAAGTTTTAAACTTTGCACTTTACAGGTAAATTTGCAAATAACTATTCTTTTTTTGTTTAAATTATTTTATTTATTGATCTTTTATCTTCAGTTTGTGATATATAAAACTTAGGTGAGAAAATTATTTAGTTTCATTTTAATAGACATTTATAAATGTTTTTTTTTATTATTAAAACAACGTTTGTCTAGAATATTATATTCGGTTTATTGTAAAGAGCATAAAATTTCACATTGAACCTGAAAATATCGTAAATTTTGAACCAATAGAAAAATTTTGATAGATTTTTAAAGTTTAAAAATTGAAAAAATTAACTCGTAAAATTCAATTAATTTCATTACGTAGAAAAATGGCTTTTAGTTAAAAATGAAAAAAATGACTTTTAGTTAAAAATGAAGATTTTTAGTTAATAATGAAGACAACGAAAGGAAGTCTAATTTTAACATTTCATAAACAACTTTATTTGGTATTTTCGTTAGTTGGGTTTATCACAAGAGTACAAGAGAAAAAGGTATGAGTAAGGGAGTTCAGTGTTCATACGCGCTTGTATTATAGTAGTGAAGAGTTCGTTGATAGAGAGAAAAGTGTTCCATGTATTTAAAGATAGAATTAATATATTGCCGGCGTGTTGAGGGAGACAATAGTTCAGTGTTCGTGCGCGCACGTGTTTATAGCTAGTAGTCGCTGGAACAAAAGAGAAAGAAAAGGCAAAGTCTTCAGTGTGTTGACGTGGGTGAATACGAGTTGTATTGGTGTATGTTCTTTAGCGTGACAAAGAATGTTCGTTTCAGGGTACCACACGTGGAAACAAATAGTAGTTAGAAGAGAAGCATAGCTAGCTCGTTGTAGTAGCGTCCTGCCTGGGTGAAGTCTGCTTCAAGCAGGGCCAGGATCAAAGAGAGTTAATGGTTTCAGGTTTCGCCTTTTATATACTCTGTCGTCACGTGATAGAGAGCTGACTTGTGATTGGACAAGCCAGGAGGAAATGAATTTCAAATCTTGTTGGCTGCTACAGGCTGCATGAGTGCGCGCATGCACTTTGTAAACATATTTTTTAAATAAAAAATAATATTTCTATTATGTTTTAAACAACTTTAATAGTTCATTTTGGAAGTATATTCCATAAAGAAACTAAACAACCCACTTTAAAAAGAGAAATTACGAGATTTTTTTTATATTTTATTCGCAGTTTTGTGTTAAGAGTGTCAAAAATTCCCCGAAAATACTGACACACTTAGTGTAGAGCGAAATATAAAATGAATACGATTAAAAGATAATTAGAAAATCGAAACAAGTAATTGTATTAAGAGAAGAAACATTCCTAACTAAAAAAAACGGGTAATTCTTTTTTGCCACGCAAGCACGCCAAAAAAAAAAAGAAGCTTATTGGCACACAGGTTTATCAAAGTCAGTTTTGTTTAAGAATAAATAAATAAATAAAACCAACTTCATACCCAGTGCATAATTTTGATTTTTTTGTTAAATAATAAACGTGTTTTTCATATATATATTTTTATGCTTATTCGCTGGGTAAATGCCTAAACATTCTTGGAAAAATGAACTTTTTTCAATTATATATATATAAAAACAATAATTCGGTGGTACACCATACAGAGATTTATCCAAAAAATATTTTTGTTTTACAATCGAAAACATCGACTTCAACTCCGTTGTTGACAAATAATAAACGCAGTTTTTTTATATATAATTTTATGTTTATTCGCTAGATAAAAATGTAAAAATAAGTTTTTTATCTGTGGAACTTTGTTTTATGACGGAATGAAATTTGGCGTTGGCGTACTTTTGGCGAGCTGGCGTAGCAAAAAGAATTACCAAAAAATTTACCAGGATTAAAGATCAGTAATTATTTTTTAATAATAATACAGAAAAACATTTTTTTTGTTTTTGTCATGCGAATAAACATGAAATTATATGGAAAAACCACGTTTTTTATTTTTTTAAATCCAAAAATGGAGCTAAAGTCGATGTTTTCGATTGTAAAACAAAAAGATTTTTTTGATAAATCTCTGTGTGGCATACCGCTAAATATTTTTTTAGCTAATGAACATAAAATATATTTGCAAATCTAGTTAATATTTAAAAAAAAAATAATTATGAAATGGGAATGAAGATCGCTTCTTTTTTCTTAAACGAGACTGACTTTGTTTGATAAATGTGTTTTTGGCGTACTGCTGAATTATTTTTTTCTTAAGAATAAAATTGAATAAAGTTTATTTTTACAAGAATGTTTATGAAATTTGGCACGTTGCGTACTTTTTGGTCTGCCAAAAACCAATTACTCATTATAGGTAGGAATTCATCTGTAGCAGTTATATTCTAATGGAATTTGTCTTCTCACTTCGATCAAATTCCTTTTTTCTTTTATATCTTCATGGACACATGTTTCGTCATCTCTTAAGTTTCATGTTTGGTATAAATGTACATAGATTAAATAATGAAACTTCAATTCTTATACATATCGCTCTACTGGTTAAGCCATTGAAACTGCTGGTGACAGTGAAACTTGAATGAAGATCTTCATCATATTCTCTTTCAAACGACTTAATGAGATACGTGTTAGGGATGTAGCAATTACAGAGAACTATTTTTGCTAGTAAATTAATACCCCTCTCTGAGTTCTTCGGCCACAGGCTGACCTATCAGCTAACAGGCGCATTGATTCATTTGTTTCCTAAAAAAGACTTGAGAGAACGTCAGTAGTCAGGTCTGGACCTTCAACCAAGCAAAACCTCTCCTCTTTCGTCCCCTGTCCACCGGACATTTTGATCTAGCATTGACGGTCTCCATTGAAAACAACTAATAATAACTGGGGACAACACAGGAAATGTACTGACTGACCGATAACGACCTCAAAAAGAACATTCTTCCGTTATCTTCGTTTGACATTCAAGTTTCTGTTGCCATTTTGTGTTGTGTTACCTTCCTAAAAATGGTGACCCGATGAATACAAACTTTTTGAAAACATAAAAGAACTCGTAGAACAAGCCTTCTTTGAAACATTCAAAAATAAATGAAGACAACACGAAAGATAGTAAGAAAAACTTCTCAGCCTCACACACATAAAATATTTAATATCTTTCGCAACAGATACAGAACTCTTCCCTCTTTTTTACCAACAAAAAAGAAAAAAGCAACAGATACATTTCCAGTGGAACAATAACACCACGTGTACACACACAAACACGGTGACATGCTCGTGTTTGTGTGTGTGAAAAAAATCCTTTTTCATGATAACTTTCGAAAAAAGAAAAAGGTGACATTCTAAACATTTTTTAAGTGATTATTTTTTAATTATCAAACTCGGAGGTGTGAGAATATTCCTCATTTCAAGACATTCAAATTCTAATCGACGCAGAGAAACGAAACACAAAAGAGAATTATTCGTATAACAAAAAAACTTAAATTTTTTTCTTCTTCTTTGACCAAACCTTATTTCGCTTCACTTAAGAGCACGCACACACAGACACATTTCGTCCACACTTTTACTACTGGCCTACCTTTTAAAAGTATATTTTTCTATTTTATTTTGTCATTTTTTTCTTCACCTCTTATTAAGTATTTCCGCTATTATTTTTGTCTCTGGCTAAATATGTTCCTTGTTCCTCCACGTGGTCCCACGACAATGCTCTTTTTCGATTTTCTTACCCTTGATTTTTTTGTCTCTTGTTGCTTTATATATATATATATATATATATATATATATATATATATATATATAAAATAGTTGCTGCGAACCTTCATAATAATGCCACAGCCTAACGACATCTTGTCTCCACTTATATAGGCAATCCAACCACTCGTGAATATGGCTATTTTAAAAGCCATTGAGAGTTACACTCACGGGGAAAAAAAACTTGGCAAGCTGGAACCGTAGTCGAACAGGCGCCGACTCCAGACTAACTCCTTATCTTCAAGCTGCTACCATTGCCACTCAAACCGAAACTGTGGTCTTATCACAGTTGATATGGCTAATCAGTTTATTATTGTTGATTTTTTTCGATATCCTTAATTAATATATTAATAGATAAGAACATCACAGAATTACAATTAATTACGATGCTGCAACAGTAAATAATAATGCCACAGTCTAATTTTTAATATAAGTAGAACACGGAAAAATGACACAGTTATTATTTTTTCTAGATAAGAACATCACAGAATTACACATTTCTCGCATGTTTTACATAAAACATCAAGCTGCATCTTCTTGAATATGCTTTCCTTTCAAAATCAAATTTTTGGCTTCAAGAGGTGAATATCGGATGGTGCAAGGTGATGCAAAGTGCATGGGAAAGGATTTCATATATGTCTGTGCTTCTGATCTCAAATGATGTGTGTTGTGAATCAGAGTGATATCTTGCAGTGGGAATATTTCCTGATCTGGTCTTGGCTCTTGATTTTGATATATTTCATATATTTTTCTGAAAATTCAAACGTAATAAATTGTGAATACCGGTTTAAGACATACAGACTGAATACTTCTTCGGTACAGTACCGTAATCAATGTGGTTTTGCTTTTGGAAAGTTGTCAGCAACCTATGAATGCATCAGATAGTTTCTAGAGACCTTACACTAGTCATGTTCTTTTGGTCGATCTTGCAAATAGTTAAGCCTGGATCTTCAAAAAAGGTTGCCACGAAATGGCTGACAGTTGCCTCATCCATGACAGATGGATGGCAACCAAATCTAGGTGCTGCTGTTACAGATTTCATGACATATTGGAATTCACAATGGCAACGTTTTAAAAGAATATGTGACATTTCTTTTAATTTCATCAAGAGATTCCTGTGGTGAGCGTGATTTCAAATAAGACAACTGATTACTGCATGACACTTGACAGGCTCCATTTCACACTTAACTAATTTCAAACACTTGGAAATCAGAAAAACAATTAGTCCAGAGTTGAAATTTGCCACATGAGAATATAAATCATTGCATATGCAAAATTTCTACTAGATCAGACAAATGGTAGTAAATCAGGGTCATTACTTATTGAACGTCAATCGTATTTAAAAACATTTTCACAATAAATTTATATATGAAAACAACAGTGATAAAAGGCTTACACATGAATTAGATATTTAAAAATGAAAACTCAATATAGTCGTTTTATTGAAATATATTAAATTTAAAATTAAAAGTAAAAACTGTTAAGACATGACCTCAGTTCTTTTGGTTGGTTTTAAAGATTTACATGAGAATAAAAACTTTGCTTTTATAAGAAAATTATAAACATAATCAAAGTATCATATTCGTTTCTCACGTTTTTACTTGAAAGAATGAAAGTTTCTTTACACAAGTTTGGTTTACTAGGAATTGTGTGTAAATATTTAAGATTTTTTATTAAACCAGTTAGTATCTTTCATATATTCCTCTCTTTTGTTTACATTTTGATCAATCGAAGTTCTCAGAAATCAATGGGCTCCCTACATGAAGGTCGCATTTAACTCTATATATATGTGTTATAGAGGAAGTAAGGGTGTGTTCGCTCCAGTTTCTATAACAAAATGAAGAAAAAAAGCTACGAACTGACTAACTACCTGATGAAGCTATTTTTAGCGAAATATTGGACTTACAACACCAACAAAAGGACATAAAAATGATTTTATCATTTTCTTGACACCTAAAGTTTTCAAAATATTCGAATTTCAATTCAAAACAAGTGTCTTAAAATAGTGTGCAACTATTTTCTTATTTCATATTCCTGCTCGAAACTGGCACGAATGCACACGTCAAAAACGTCAGCTCGTACTTTTAAAATTCATCTCCAGGACTTACTTCCTCTTTATCAACAAAATGAAGAAAAAAAAACAAAACACTACAAACTGAAAAACTAGCATGATTAAGCCATTTTTCGCGAAATATTGGACTTACAACATCAACAAAAGGTCATAAACATGACTTTATCATTTTCCGAAGTTTTCATATTTCTATTGCTTGTATTTATTTTGCACATGATTCACTCGGCATATTGGCCAGATATTTTTTTAAATTCTTTTTCATTAGCCTGGTTAATCCTATAATGAGAGGTATGATTGCTATTAAGGTCAGCATCATTAGGAATGATTACTTCAACTAAGTTTGCCACATTCTACTTCTTGTCCCATATCACTATGTCAGGCTTAATAGCCACATTTTCTAGGTATGTAGCTGTAGGAATTTCATAATCATAGCGAAGAGTGAATGACTTATTTCCAACTGTTTTGGTACATGTCCTTAGGATTTGCTACTTCATTGGCTATTAAGGTTCTTACAGTTGTTTTCTAGTGGAGATATTTTTCTCTATTTTTTCATTTTTCTTATCATTTTGTTTAAGCCAGGGATGGGGCATCCTACCAGATGCCAAACATACACCTGCTATTTTAGACACTCCAACCGAGAGATCTTTTTAAGATTCTAACCGTCCCTTTAAGTGCAATTGTTTGAATCTCCTTTGCACTTGGTTTACCTGGTATATTTGTAAGATAGTTTGTAAAATTCTTTTTCATAAGTCCGGTTGCTCCTATAATTACTGGAATGATAGAGATCTTCTTACGGTTCCAGTTTCTTTTCATGTCATACATAAGACCCTGGTATTTAGTAATCTTTTCCCTCTCAGCTCTGTTTAACCCAGCATCATTCGGGACACTAACTTCCAATAAGGTTGCTTCCTTCTCCTTCTTGTCCCATATTACAATGTCGGGTTTTATAGCTCCGTTTTATGTGTTCACATGTGAATAAACAAATGCGAATTCTGTGCAAAAATGGAACCTCATATTCACAAGAATGTGGTTTGTTTCCCGTATGTGTTTTAATATGACACAACAAATGCGACTTCTGTGCAAAAGAAGAACCGCATACTTCACATGAACGTGGTTTGTCGCCCATATGTGTTTTCATATGATTCAACAACTGTGATTTCCGTACAAAAGAAAAAACCACATACTGCACAAGAATGTGGTTTCTCTCCTGTATGTGTTTTCATATGATCCAACAAATTTAACTTCTCTGCAAAAAAGGAACCACATACTTAAGAATGTGGTTTCCCTCCCGTGTGTGTTTTCATATGACGCAACAAACTGTACTTCAGTGCAAAAGAAGAACCACATACTTCACAAGAATGTGGTTTGTCTCCTGAATGTATCTTCATATGACATAACAAATTTGACTTCTGTGCAAAAGAAGAACCACATACTTCACAAGAATATGGTTTGTCTCCCGTATGTGTGTTCATATGACTCAACAAATGTGACTTCCGTGTAAAAGAAGAACCACATACTTCACCAGAATGTTGTTTGTCTCCCGTATGTGTTTTAATATGGTTAAACAAAGTTGACTTCCGTGCAAAAGAAGAACCACATACTACACAAGAATGTGGTTTGTCTCCTGTATGTGTTTTCATATGACGCAACAAATGTGGCTTCTGTGCAAAAGAAAAACCACATACTTCACAAGAATGTGGTTTGTCTCCCGTATGTGTTTTAATATGATTAAACAAAGTTGACTTCTGTGCAAAAGAAGAACCACATACTTCACAAGAATGTGGTTTGTCTCCCGTATGTGTTTTAATATGATTAAACAAAGTTGACTTCTGTGCAAAAGAAGAACCACATACTTTACAAGAATGTGGTTTGTCTCCCGTATGTGTGTTCATATGACACAACAAATTTGACTTCTGTGTAAAAGAAGAACCACATACTACACAAGAATGTGGTTTGTCTCCTGTATGTGTTTTCATATGACGCAACAAATGTGGCTTCTGTGCAAAAGAAAAACCACATACTTCACAAGAATGTGGTTTGTCTCCCGTATGTGTTTTAATATGATTAAACAAAGTTGACTTCTGTGCAAAAGAAGAACCACATACTTCACAATAATGCGATTTGTCTCCCATGTTTGCTATGTAATGCAATGATAGTAACTTGTAACTTTAGAAAATTCATATGAAGAATGATTTTAAATCACCAATGAGGAAAGTTCCTTCTCGTCCATTTATTAATTTCTTTTCATTTTTGCAAATTCTGGAAATATAAAATAAATTTTAAAAAAATATATTTCATGTGATTAACTTGAATTATGTTGATTTTTATTAAAAATATCAAAAACATCTTTTATTAATGAAATTCAAAAAAAGAAAATTAGTATAGTTTGATGCAATACTGGTCAGTCAACAAAATTAATGTGTTTCTATGTTCAAATATTTAATTAAAAAGAATTACGTTTCTTCATTTTAGAGATGACGATTGATTATTCATATTATTTGGATTCTTCAGAATATTGTTCTTATCTTCAGTGTCATTTTCACAACAACGTTTCTGTAACCTCCGATCTTATTCAGGTCTATTTTGTGAAACCTTGGAACCTTTTTCTTGAACTAAAAAATATGTAGAGAATTTTGAATGAAACCCTTTTTTTTATTTATTTGTTTTCAGCATACCCGAAAACCTATAAATGTTGTCATGTTAATTATGCACAAACAAACGTTCTTGTAATATAATGATGTATGATAGCTTACCAACCATAAAACTAATTGGGTTTTGTCATTTAAACCTTTTCTTTTGTTACATTGCCAATTCTATGAAGCATACACACATGCTAGCCAAAAGAGTTATATTTTCCATACACAAATTCAAAACATCTACTTCTGAAAGCCCCATTTATAATAATTTCTTTTTCATCTATCAAATTTAATGTCCCCAAAATACAAAATAATTTAATTGTATGTCATCTTCAATTTTCAAAACAGAATTAAAATTAAAGGGTCATATCACAATCCAGTAATTATGGAATCTCCATTATTGCTGGAAAAACAAAAACAAGTTTTCAACATATAAAAATACATGTAAAGAAAAAACATGTAATTTGCTCATATCATTTGTATTATTTGGACTATTGTTTTGTTCTTAAGTGTTACTTTTACAATGTTTGCACAATAAATAACACTCAAGATGAGAACAGTAGTTTTAATAATCTAAATAATACAAAGAATCATTCCTCATCTAAAAACTTCAAAACCGTAATATTATAATTTGTTTAAAGATCAATATTATTTTTTTATTAAGTTAATTCTAAGGTTTGTTGAATGTATTTTTGAGAGAACTTACCAACCATAAAACTAACTGTGTTTTGTCAATTTAGCCTTTTCTTTTCTTTTGTTACATTGTCAATCCTTTAAAGCACACACACACACACACGCACACACTAATACAAAATAATTTAATTTTATGTCATCTATCTTCACTTTTCAAAAGAGAATTAAAGTTAAAGTGTCCTATCACAATCTGGTAAGTAATTATGGAATCTTCATTATTGTAAGAAAAAAAATAAAAACAAGTTTTCAGCATGTAAAAAATACATGTAAAGAAAAAAACATATTCTGATTTGTTCGTATCATTTGGATTATTTGGACTATTGTTCTCATATTAAATGTTATTTTTACAATGTTTGCACAATAAATAACACTCAAGATGAGAACAGTAGTCTTAATAATCTAAATAATACAAAACAATCCAGAACCTTAATATTGTAATTTATTTAAGAATCATGATTATTTTTAATTTAGTCAAAGTTATTTGTAAGGTTTGTTGTTTTGGTCAAGTGCACACATATGTTTGCCGCAAACAAGTAGTTTTCCAAATATTAAGCAATGTAATTCCTTATATTATCAGTGGTGGCCAATTCTGTATGTGCAAGTGCATACTGAATTGGCCACCACTAATAACAATTACAATGTTTAATATCCAGATATGTACTTGTTTGCAACACATTTAAATGGGATATTTGTTTTCAGCATACCCGAAAACCTATAAATGTTGTCATGTTAAAAAAGAGTGTTATGGTGGAAAGTAAATAAGAAGTTACCAAAACGGCTTTAAGGCAGGTCAAAAAAAGAAATAAAACAAATTATCACCATATGGCCAGAAAGTGGGTGCTTATTTTACATTAAATTTATATAGAAAACTGATCCCCACTTTTTAAAAAAGTAATTTCCTCAACCTCCCCCTTCCCCCAAAGAAATTTTTATGATTACCACTTTTAAAAGTTTTCTGGGGGTGCTGAATATATGCTTTAACAGTGGTGCAGAGAAATAGTTTTCATGATATGAAAAATGTACTTTTTTAAAAGTGGGGTATCACTTTTCATTATAAATTTATGGCAACCTAGTGAGTGGAGATAAAAGTTTTCTTTCTAATTTCATCTTTCAACAAAACCCAAGGACATTAAAAAACAGAAAAAGAGGAAAATTTGCATACAAATATGTGTTATTCCTTATGTTATCAGTGGTGACCATTTTTGTATGTGTAAGCATATGCATATTTTTGCCACAAAGACGTTTTCTGATTATTAAGCAGTGTAATTCCTTATGTTATCATTGGTGGCCAATTATTTACATTGTATAATATTCGGAAAACGACTTGTTTGTGACAAAGTTTAATGAGATATTCGTTTTCAGCATACAAAAAACCTATAGAAATCGTCATCTGATTGTTAAGGTCAAAAGTAAGTAACAATTTACCAAAACGGCTTTCAGGCAGCCCCACCCCCAAAAATTATCACCATGTAGCCTTAAAGTGAGTGCTCATTTGGTGCTAGTTCACTTATTGATCTGCGCTATTTTTAAAATAGTATTTTCAAATTTAATTAAAGTTTTATATCTTTTTTTATTCAATTGTAAGGTTAAAGTACAGAATAGGTACAAAACACCCTCCCCTCCTATGTTTATAATGGCTTTCTAAAAATAACATTATTATTTCAGCATGGATCAATAAATGCACTAGTACCGCTCATTTTACATTCAATTTATATTAAAAAATAGTTATTTCCACTTTTGGAAAAAGTAATTGCCTCATATCATGAAATCTAATTCTCTGCATAGATTAATGATAATAATCCACTGAGAAAATTGAAAAAAGATTAAAACAAAAACCGTTTAAGATTTATAGTTTTTTTTTCTTTGGTAAACGAAAATACAACATTAGTTAAAAATATTTAAAATTAATAAAATTACTTTTTTTTTTACATTTAAGTCAGTATAAAAAAACAATCGATACATCGACATTTTCATTAGGATTATTCACTAAGTAAATGTAGTTATCTCCCTTACATTTTTAACGTATTCTGCAAATGTGCAAAAATCGATACTAAATTCATGTAGTAATACTTACGTTTTTGTTTTATAATCTGCTTTCGATTAACTTTATCTGCTTTTATAAAGGAAACAGTTTTTCAAATGTGATTGACTTTAAAAGCTCAACTTGACATTCAAGATGACGAACGGAAGAGCAAGTTCGCAGAAAACAAAACTGAAAATAAACCATGATAAAATATTTAGTTTTAAATACAAATAACGATTTACTAAACGTCATTTTATTTACTGGATATTTTTCCGGCATTCACCGGAAGTTATTATCTCTCCAAGTTGTTTCTATTTTAAACCCTTTTAATTGACACTAGGTGCGGGCAAAAATAGGAGAACCAAGTTTTGAAAGCCGATTTATCATAATTTTTTGTAGGTTTCCGACTACTTTTTTATGGTATTTGAAAGATTAATGACTAAAGTTTATTTCATAAAGAAGAAAATATTTGTACACGTGAAAAAAAAGCTATGAAAAATGTTTTCGCGGCGAGCTTACCAATTCAACTAAGTTTTGAAGTTAAATAAATTAATTGTAAAACTCCTTTAAAAGATAAATATTAGTTTTTTGGGTCTATTTACAAGATAATTAATAAAGTAGAGTCCTAAGATACTCAATTAAATAATTAAAAAAAAAACCCTTGTTTCTGCAAAAATAACTTAATTACCCCTAAAAAAGGAAGTAATTTATTGATCACCAAAAACGCAACAAACTAAAATTTTGTAAACATGATTATAAGATGCCCAAAATTTAAGCCAATCGAAACGCTGTTTCAAAATGAAGTCATGATAGTAAAAGGAGGTAGGAGTGTCAGATTTCTTCCCACCCCCAGACGTGCATCCATACATTCCTATTCTGAACGTTTGTATCAATTTTTATCATTTTTTAATTTAATTATTTTTATGTTCCCGTTTTTAAATTAATTTTTTGTTCGACATTATATAAAGATAATGTTATGCCGAAAGTTTCACATTCTTTCGAGCAAATCTTGCTCATAAACATTATGGGACATCTGTAATTTAAAAAAAAAAGTAGACATATTTTTTGCTATTATATTTTTGTGTGTGTGAAAATATTAAATAAACTATGCTTTATTAAATGGTAATATCGGTAGTTCGAGAAATCCATTTTTCTTCGAGTTATATCAAATTAATTAATTAATATGGACATTAGGGGCTTTTTTTTCGTAATGTTCCTGTAAAAATTATTTTATTTCATTTATTGTTACAAATTACGATGCTTTATTTATAGAAATAAAGCAAAAATAAATTCTTGCGTTTTATATTTACTACTGAAAACCATAACTTTAGTAAAGGTATTTTTGTTTACACAAAATAATAAATTTCCACTAAGATTTTAATAAAAATAATTAGTTTCTTATATTCTGCGATCATTATTTGATAAATACTGAAAAATACATTAAGATTGGTTAATTTCTTTAATTTTGGTGATTTATTAAGTTAAAGGAGGGGTCAAAATGTTAATACATTTTGAGCATCGGCATTCATTTTGCCCGTACCTAATTTGAAAGAAACAAAAAAAAAACAAAAAAAAAAAAAACATTGTTGAGAACGCAAAGAGAAAAGATAAGAATCGAGAAGTTCGACTGAAGTATAAAAGGCTGAATGGGGAGTCGTATGCGTAAGGAAATGAACAACACAACTAAAAATAAGGGGGTCGGGCATGGGGGTTAAGAAAATAAACAACTTTCGTAGTTAAAATGAAATAATATATAAAAAAAAAAAAGATCGTTAAAATTATTTTTAAAAAAGTGTCTTTAAGAAGGAGATATATAAAGTTTCTTACCGGAGATGACTCAAAACAGCGAAGGACAACAGAAGGTAAAAGACAGAGACATGTGGGACTAGAAATGCTGCTGCTGACCACAATTAGGGAACAAAACACCGGTCAACCTGTCGGTGTCGAGTCAGGGGAAACTCTATATGAAAAATGTCCGGCCAAGGGAGATAACTGTTTAAGGGACATAATTCATGAAACTAAGGGGCATAATGCATGCAAAATAGACAACTATTAAAAAAAAAGAAGAAGAAAACACCTTTATAATTATTGTAAGTTGTTTATATTTAAAAAATATGTCTTTTTAACTAAAATTAAAAATTAATTAAAAGTATTTTTAATTGCAAAGACGGTTTAAAAATATTGTAAGTTATTTAAATTAAAAATTATTATTATTATTACTAGACCACCCGTGACCCGTTGGGTCAGTACGTTATATTAGCTATGGAATTCATGTATGAGCGTGACACTTGTGGCATAAAGAAAATAGTTTTTTTTTTTACATAACAGAAGCATTTCTATGAAAGTATATTAAAATGAAAAAAGAATATAGATAGATTTCTATGAGTCGTTCTGTTTATTATAATTGTTATTTTTTTTTTAAATTACAGTTACTGAATTATAAGTGGTTGGTCATACTTATAGGTAAATATGCACTGAACAGGTATCATAATCCTTAGTATAGTTAAATTCAAATTTTTATATATCATCTTTTAAATGAAATTGTTAGTTGAAAGTACAGAATAATAAAAAAAACACTCTCCACATGTTAATAATGGCTTTTTAAATAGAAAATGAAAATAAAATGTAACTTTTTTCATTTAATTTAAGCAAACATTCAGTACCCATTGTGTAAAGGAAAACACTATTTAATGTAATAGAAATGTGTGCATTTACCGATTCAGCTTTCCGTTTGGAAATGTAAGCAGACGACTTTAAAAAACATGGGAAGAAGAAAAAGAAATTTTTTTGTAATAACGCCCTCTAGTAAAAAGGTCTGCATTAGTTAAGGGGGATAACTCTATCCAGTTTTACATCGCCGCCTTTTTCTCTCTCTCACACATACACGTAACTATTTCTCGCGTACGTAACGAAAACAGAGGGAGTAGGAGTGTTGAAATCTATTAGAGGGAAAGTGAGAGGTGTTTTCTTTCCATAAATTGTATAGGGTAATATTTCATATTATTAATAGATTCATAGATAAATAGATTTTATAATATATATTATAATTATCTATGAATCTATGTATTATTTGTATATATAAATAACTATTTGATCAAATTAAATGAAATTGTTTGTATTAAAAGCGATATAAAAATTCCGGAATTGGAATAATGGATTGAAGACGTTGCTATTTACGCATGCGCAACCGGATGTTGAAAACCGGAAATCTGATTGCAAACATACAAGATCCATAGACTTTTAGTATTATATAGATTATTATTATTATTATTATTATTATTATTTAATTATTGTTAGTTATTTAAATTAAAAAAAAAAAAAAATGTTTTTTAACTGAAATTAAAAATTATTTAAAAAGTAGTTTTATATTTTAAAAGTTAATCTTGGAACTTAACTCTACTGTTTTGTTACTTTTAATTGAATTGATTTTGATTTTTGAACTTTAATTTTACTTAAAAAATATTCGTTTATTTATTACATAGCATTAAGAGAATACAAAATTCTAGTAAAAATATAAATTTCTAACTTAAAATATTGCAGCATTAAGGATTTTTTAAAAACTCAATTTCAAATTATATAATCAATTCCTAATGCTGCAATATTTGAAGTTATAAATTTATTATATTTTTACTTGAATATCTTGTTTTACTTTTAACAACTAGTCCTTTTACTTTTCCGATTTTAATCTTAACCATATTAATTTTCAGTCTCGCATTTTCTATGTAATCCATGATTTTTCCATGCTTTGCTTTGAAATAAAATTTTCTTCCTGTTTCACTTATTACCCCCTTTATCTCTCTCTGTCTCTGTCTCTCTCTCTCTCTCTCTCTCTCTCTCTCTGGATCGTGCCGTTTTTTTCGGCAGTTAGTTTTGCAAAGGCAAAAGGTCAGTTAGCATTTGAGCACAGCTGAGCTATAAATCGGACAGCGATTAATTATTAGCGACAGTTTTTTTTAATGATATCTTGTTATGTCATCTTATCCGCCATTCCAAGCTGATTTGAGGTAGTGAAACAGATTTGCTTGCTATGATAACTAACAGCCAACCAGAAAAGAAAAACTGTTTCCTCATTTCTTACAAATTCTGAGAATTTTGGAACAGTAATTTTATTTTTAGTAACTTTTGTTTTACTGAACGAAAATTGAATTGTTTTTTTGTTTTTTTCTTTCAAATATAGTTGAGAAGGTGATCTATGAACTGTGAAAATTGTTTACAATTTGGTCGGAAATGAATAAGCAATAAAGCTTGTGAGAAATTCTGCAGAAATAAGCAGGCTCCTCATTGGTCAGTTTGTCTGCCCACGATTTTGTTTGAACCATTCAGATTGCTTGTTATTACTAATTGTCGAGGTTAGTCTTGACGCCAAATTTATCAAGTGAAGATATTATTGAATTTCCTTGATCAGAAGATAATATAACAAATTATTAATTATAATTTTATTGATGTTGTTTGTCTGTTGCTTAAATATTGTGTTGGAGAATTTAATTTGGATATAAATTTGGTTCACCATGCGGTCGACAATTATTTTCGGCTTAGCGAAGGTATTGGTTATCTTCCTTGCACTATTAAATTTATATCGTTGCTTTAATAGATATTTTATTTGGTCGGTGATTCTTCCTTTTTTTTCTCTCGACGACTATAATTTAACTTGAAGTTTTATGCTTTTTTTATTCCCATGTGAGAATGACAATTTTGATTTTTCACTAATTGGGTCATCGGTAGCGTCGAAGCATCATGGCTGATTCGAATTTGCTTCTTGAATAGAAGCAAAAAAAAAATAATAACAACGACCCTAGCTTGGATAGAAGAAAAGCTAGATGGGAAATCTAAAAGGAATTTTTCTCCAGATATAAATAAAATGGATATCCAATCTGGATGATCTTTCCGAGGAGAGATTGAATATTGTACAAATTTGGCACCGTTTATGGCGCAAGTTAGAAGGAAATTTGCAAGTTTGGGACCTGACGCGGGAAAGTCTAATAATATTGTTCCTATGAAAATGGAATTAGAGTGTCCTCAATTCAGTGGGAATCTGTTGTCAAATAAATTCGAATTCCCTAGAAAAGTTGAGTTTTGCACATTTAAGATGACGCGGATAAACTCCTTTTACTAAAATCTAAATTGGCGGGAAAGGCAACAAATAACCCAATACAGTTATTTTTAATGAACATTTTATCCTAACCTTTCTTGTTTTGTCATTTTGAAATTAATAGCATATTTTGTAAGATATTTTTCTCTTACATGCTTTAACTCCAATGCAAAAATAAGACAAAGTACAACAAACGTCTACCTTTAAAATTCAATACAAATTTTATTAGTTCATCGTTGCAAAAAAGAAATACCCGTTTTGCTTCTGATATAGAGCTGGTATCAACTTTGAAAAGTAATAGTCGTTTATCTTCAGCATGAACGGGACAGAGGTTCCTCTATCTATGAAGATTGGTGATTACCGTCGTTAGAATGAATTTGTATGGTGCTTTCCGTAAATGTGTTCGATTGTCGACCTCAATCATCATCAAGAAGTTCATGAATAAAGTTCATAAATTGAATTATTATTAATGGGTCTTTAATTCTGACCTAAAAAAAGATGCCTTTGTTGAACATATAATGACTTAGCAGACCAAGTAAAGAATAGATACCCCGTAGCAGACGACGCCGCCTGGCGGTGCCAGGCGCACATTTCAACTAACACCGGTGATTCGACCTTGACATATTTAAATAAACGGGTGTCTCTTTCTGTTTCGGATTATCATAAAGTATAAACAATCGAGATAAAAAAAATATTATTTTATTCACATATCTTTTTATAACTTATTTTTATAAAGATGAAATGTAGTATCACAATATAGAAATCTTTTTATAATTTTTATTTTTATTTTAAAAAAACGCACTCAGAAAGACACCCATTTATTTAAAAAAAAAATCTTGGTCGCGAATATTCTTAAAAATTTAATATTTCAAAATATTATTTGAAAACTATATTAATTGTCGCTGAAGTTAATATTTAAAAGAATAATTAAATAAATATTTAATTGTCTTAAAAACGCACACAGAACCTTCCACCCCCACAAAACACGGTACATAAAAATCAATCTTGGTCGCAAAAATCCGAAAGAGACACCCATTTATTAAAATATCTTTTATTTAAATACGTTCGTTTTGTTACTTACTTTTAAAAAATGTTTTGTAAATATATACTTTTTTCTTTTAAATCTTCAAAAGTTTTCTAAATATATTTAAAAAAAAATTGCTGGCCAATATTCGAGCATGTTTGCTATTTGACGTGTTTAAAAAAAACCGACGCCATGTGCTTGTGCCAATGTCAAGGTCGAATCACCGGTGTTACTTGAAATATGCGCCTGGCACCGCCAGGCGTCGTCGTCTGCTACAGGGTATTTATTCTTTACTTGGTCCAATTTACCTTACCTATGCTTTCATTTATTCGTTTTTGAACAACTTTTTCGAATCTGTGTATAATAACCCATACCCAAATATTAATTAAAAACTCACATTTTTTTAATACAATAAAAAAGAAAACAATTTAGCGTTTCAATGGTTTAGCAACTTTCGGCTTAATCCACTAAATGTTGGTCGAGCTTAAGCCATGATTGATGGTAACTCCTGAGGTTCCGGATCCAATTCTGCAAGAGTACCATTTTTTTTTTCGCCTTTTTTTTTTTTTAACTTTTTGGAGAGGATTGCTGTACTAAGAATATAAGAAACATGCATTTTCTCTTTTTATTAGAATTTTCCATTACACGAAATTAAGCCACAGCAACGCGTGGCAGGGTACAGCTAGTATATATATATATATATATATATATATATATATATATATATATATATATATATATATATATATATATATGCGGACGTTGTTATATATGTGCACATATACATATGCATATGGCTGTTATATATATGTGTATACATAAGGTGCGAGTAAAAATAGGGGGAGGGTCCTAGTTTTGAAAGTCGATGTATCATAATTCTTTGGTTTCCGACTACTTTTTGATTGCATTTGAATGATTGGAGACTAAAGTTAATTTCCGAAATGAAAAAAGTATTTGTAAACGTGAAAAAAAAAGTGATGAAAATGTTTTCACGGCGAGTTAAACAAATCAGCTAAATTTTGTAAGTTAAAGAAATTCATTGTAAAAAGCCTTTCAAAGATTAATATTAGTTTTCTGGGTCTATTTCAAAGATAATTAGTAAAGTCCTAAGATATTGAATTAATTAAATATAATAAAATAAAAACACCTTGTTTATACAAAATACAGCTTAATTAGCCCTCAAAAAGCAAGTAATCATGCCGTTCGGCAACACGCAACCCATATAAGGTTGTAAACACGAATATACGGAAGGTCAAAATTTCAGCGAATCAAAACGCTGTTTCAAAATGAAATGATAGTAAAAGGAGGTAGGGGTGTCAGATTTCTTCCCCCACCCCCGACGTTTTATCATTTTTTAATTAAATTATTTTTTATATTTTTTTAATTATTGTTCGAGATTACATAAAAATTGTGTTACGCCGAAAGTTTCACGTTCTTGTGAACAAGGAAATTATTAAAATCTTGCATATAAAAATTATGCGAAATCTGTAATTTAAAAATAAAGTAGAAATATTTTTGCTATTATAATTTTTTGTGTGTGTGTGAAAATATTAAATAAACAATGCTTAATTCAATGGTAATATCGGTTATTCGACAAATTCATTTTTCCCCGAGTTATATCGAATTCATTAATACAGACTTTAGAGCTTTTCTGTAATATTTATGTAAAAACTTTTTTTAATATTGTTACAAATTACGATGCTTTATTAAAAAGAAAAATAAATTCTTGCATTTTTTTATTTACTACTGAAAACCATAACTTTAGTAAATTCATTAATACAGATTTAGGGGCTTTTTTCGTAATGTTCCAATAAAAATTATCTTATTTTATTTTATTTGTTACAAATTACGATGCTTTATTCATATAAAAAAAATCAAAAATAAATACTTGCGTTTTTTATTTACTACTGAAAACCATAACTTTAGTAAAAGTATTTTTTATTTAAACAAAATAATACATTTCCACTCAGATTTAAATAAAAAATAATAAGTTCATTATATTCTGAGATCATTATTTGATAAATACTGAAAATTTTATTAAAATTGGTTAATTTCCTGTATTTTGGTGAATTTTTTAGTAAAGTAAGGGGGTAAAAATATTTATACATTTCGAGCATGGGCATTCATTTTGCGCGTACCTAGTATATATATATATATATGATTAGTTTTTTTGGAAAAAGAATTCCAGCAGAGTGCTCAATTAAAAGGAAAATCCAAATTTTAAGAGCGTACTTATATTTTGTGTACAGAAAGTTGTTAGTTGAGACAGGTCATTGGTACCGTCGGTTTCAAGCCCGATAATAAGGCCCGTTTAAGGTATCCTTATCGAGCTCTCTTCAGCCAATATTCGTCTATCTTATAACCGGAAGTGTGAAGTATATATACCTCGCGAATCCACGTTCAAATCTCGTTTTGTTTAATCCCCCCCTTTTTTTTTTTTATCTATCTATATATATATATATATATATATATATATATATATATATATATATATCGGGTAATGTAATACCTAATTTTCAACTTTGAATTATTTAAATTTAAGATCTAATTTCGAAAAAATGTTTTTTTTATATGAATCGATTTTAATTTGAACCCCATTTAATTTTAAAATCTCTTTCCTTATGTATAAAAACTTCAAAAATTTTGAAAAAGATTTACTAGACATTATCGCTAAGCTTGAATTTAAACATAGATCAAATCAATTTCAAAAAACAATGACAGCTGATATCAAAAAAATAAAAAGAGAAAATGAGACGATTGTTTTCTCAGATAAAACGAAAAATTTATATAAAATGGAAAAGGAACAGAAAAAACAACTTGTACTAAACTCAATTACAGAAAAATACCAGGTAGCAAGAAAAGATACTTATAAATCTATTAACCAAGAGGCTACAGAGGTTGCCACAAAATTAGGTATAGAATACAGAGTAAATAGGTTAGCAAAGAAAAATGTGTTTATAACTTTAAAAGACCACAAGGAAAATTTTAATAATAGGCCAACCTGCAGGTTAATAAACCCGGCTAAAAGCGAAATCGGTCTAGCTAGCAAGTCTATACTTAGAGAAATAGTAAAAGAGATAAAAAGAAAATCAAATCTTAATTTGTGGGCAGACACTAGCGCGGTACTGGACTGGTTTAAAAACATAACTGAACCACACAAATGTAAGTTTACACAACTGGATATCGTCGATTTTTACCCTTCAATCACTAAGGAAATCCTAGAAAAATCGTTGATCTTCGCATCAAAATATAGAAAGATAAGTGAGCTCGATAAGGAAACAATCATGCAAGCTCGACAGACCCTTTTATTTTTTGACGATAAAACGTGGGTCAAAAAATCAAACCCCGAAGACCCCTTTGACGTCGCGATGGGGGCGTATGACAGTGCTGATATCTGCGATCTGGTTGGACTTTTTCTACTGGAGACCATGAAATATAAATTCCCAGATCACTTTTTTGGATTATATAGAGATGATGGACTTTGCCTATCGCGTGACTACAATGGATGTGCACTAGACAGGCTTAGAAAAGACCTAACTGAATTTTTTAAGGAACTAGGCTTTAAAATAATAATACAGACAAATTTAGATAGAGTAGATTTTTTAGATGCCACTCTAGATCTCGAGAAGAAAATACACAAACCCTTTCACAAACTAAATGAAAAACTCATGTATATAAATAAGGGTTCATGCCACCCACCCACAGTGTTTAAAAATATGGTAGCGAACATTAGCCAAAGGATTTCACGGCTTTCTTCGAACGCTGAAGTGTTCGAGAAAGCAGCACCATATTATAATGACGCACTGCATCAAAGTGGGTTCAATGAAAACATAAAATTTCAACAAACCCAGAATAAAGAAAATATAAAACGAAAGAGGAAACGGAAAATAATCTGGTTCTTACCTCCGTTTTCATTGAACACTAAAACTAGAGTAGGGCATTGTTTTCTTAGCCTTCTAGACAAACATTTTCCAAGAACACATAGACTACATAAACTTTTTAATAGAAACACGGTGAAAGTTAGTTACTCGACAGCTCCATCAATAAAGTCGATAATATCCAAAGAAGCAAAAAAGATAGATAACGCAGGCTGCTCTTGCAGGACCAAAAATAGCTGTCCATTGGAGGGTAATTGTAAAGCTGAATCCCTTGTCTATGAGGCCACAGTAACGGAACAATCCACAAATATACCGGAAATATATATAGGTATGACAAAAGGCCAATTTAAACAAAGATATTATGCACATATGAGCTCCTTTAGAGCTAAAACAAGGATGAATACAGCATTAGCTACCCGCGTGTGGGAGCTTAAAGAAAAAAATACACCCTTTTCCATAAAATGGAGAAAAATAGAGCATAGACCAGCATACGTCCCGGAATTAAGTCAATGCTCACTCTGTAACGCAGAGAAATACTACATCCTCCGGTCCATTCATGACCCAAAAATAAAATGTTTAAATGTGAGGAGTGAAGCTTTGAAAAGTTGCATACATAGAAGGAAGGGTCTCCTAATAAATTGGATCAATGAAAAGAACAACACTTAGATGTTGTTTTTATATATATATATATATATATATATATATATATATATATATATATATATATATATATATATATAAGGAAAAAAAATTGTAAATACATAAATAATTAGTCGGTAAACTTGGATTTTAATCGCAATTATATTATAGATTTTTAATTAATGTCATATATATATATATATATATTATATTTTATAAATGTAATTTATAATCTATTTCGAATTTAAAACTATAGAAAAATATAATAATGTTAATAAACTAGGGAAATCACTTAGGATAGATAAATACTCACTTCCCCAAACCTTGAAAGATTTGGGTTTTTAAAAAATAATTTTTAAACGTATTTCGAAATTTTTAAACGTGATTCGATATAATTAAAAATATATTTTTTAAAACTTTAAACGTATTTTTGGAAATTTTTAAATGTTCGATATAATTAAACGAATTTTTAAGTTTTTAACCGATACCAATACAGATTTTGAAGTTTTTATACATAAGGAAAGAGATTTTAAAATTAAATGGGGTTCAAATTAAAATCGATTCATATAAAAAAAACATTTTTTCGAAATTAGATCTTAAATTTAAATAATTCAAAGTTGAAAATTAGGTATTACATTACCCGATATATATATATATATATATATATATATATATATATATATATATATATATATATATATATATATATATAGATAGATAAAAAAAAAAAGGGGGGGATTAAACAAAACGAGATTTGAACGTGGATTCGCGAGGTATATATACTTCACACTTCCGGTTATAAGATAGACGAATATTGGCTGAAGAGAGCTCGATAAGGATACCTTAAACGGGCCTTATTATCGGGCTTGAAACCGACGGTACCAATGACCTGTCTCAACTAACAACTTTCTGTACACAAAATATATATATATATATATATATATATATATATATATATATATATATATATATATATTTGCTATATTTGTATGTATGTGGCTGTATATGTTTGTATTTGTATGTATATGTATATATGGGTATGTATATATGTGCTTATATTTTTTCCATATGTATGTGTGTATATATGTTCCCTAGTGGTTGTATGCCTATATTATAATATGTTAACTTGTAACCCAAGTAAATCTAGTACGTTTGACCCTAAAATCGAATAATTCAACATAAAATAGAAATTCATGTATTTACCTCTCAATGCACAACCCTTGACCCTCAATTCATTTTTTATAATAAAATTTACCTGAACTATTATGACTTTTAACGCTTACTCTAGCGTTATAATCAGGATTCGGTTCTGGGGTTCAGGAAGGAGTGAGTCACTCTCTCGACAACAGCACGTTTCTGCCCTCTTCTTTTCCAATCGACCACACCTGGCCTCTCGCCACCAATGTCACACCGCACAATCTGAACGTCAGCAATACGAAATTCTTTTCAAGAGAAGATGTTCACGACTCTTTTCTCTCTGCGCCCCCAGGGAATTTTTCCCAGGATTTATATCCTCCTATCTAGAAAAGAAAGGTAGACAGGGGGTAAAATAGCTTCTCCTATCATGCTCTGTCTTCCCAAGATGTCCGTTGGTCATCCTTTCCTTCTTCTTTCCCAAAGAGCGATGCAGATACGTCCGGTACATTTCTTTTTTTTCTTCTTTTTATAACCATATACCCCACACTTACCCTCATATTCCTCTTCCGTCTGTTCATTCCCATATAGACTCCCCAAATTAACCATCTTATTAGGAATATAGTTGAATAATTTTTTAAATTAAAAATTTTATTTATTTTACTTATTTTATACTTTCTTTTCATAATTTATATTTTAATTATTTTCATTTACATTTCACGTCTTTATTTATGCATTGGTTTATTTATTTCATTATTTACTGGTTTATTTAGTTACTTATTCATCTATCGACTTTTTTACTTATTTAGTTATTTGAAGCATTTATTTATTTATCTATGTATTTACTTATTTACTTCATATTTATATATTTTTATACTTTTTTTTTATTTATCTATTGATTTATTTGATTATTGTAAGCATTTATTTATCTATGTACATGGTTTCAGCTAGACGGGTGTTTATCGTGAAAGATTGGCGAAGGGGGACCAGAGATTGGAGCTCAGACGAGCGCGTTTTATGGAAGTAATGATAAAACAAAGATAGGCTCGCAAAGTCTCTTCTGTGGGAGAGAGGTTGCAGGGAAGAAAAAAGGGGCATCTCCCACTAAGCCAAGGAGTCTAATTTGTACTCTGTCAAAGCAGGATAGGCTGTTTTTAGTTGCTCCTGACAAGATGTGGTAGGAGTACTCCATCCTTGGACGTACTTGGCTCTTATATAGATAGAGAATTGCATCAGCAGTGAGATATCTTCTGGACCGGTAGAAGGATCCTACCATTTTTCCAGCGACCTTGGCTCACTTTCATTGGTTTGACTCTTGAGTATGAATCCGTTAATATCATATGTTAGCTGGGTCTGTGTCAGATATATACTCGAGAGTTTATATAGACTGATGTGATTCTTGGTGGATTAGCTGAGTCTGTGTCAAATATATACTCGATAGTCAAAATGTGACCAGATGGTGTACTGGGCAACGGATAGCCTTGCTGTTGTGTCGAGAAGCGGTCGGTTTTCTGGGTGGTCGTTTTGGCACGAGTCTAGGAGATTTCTAATTGTTGGATGTAACAGTGATGATGATGGTGGTGGTGATGATGATGATGGTGGTGGAATAAAGGAATCTGTGTTCTTAACAGATAATCAAAATGATCCCCACAAACGGGATTGTTGGGAAAAAATGACATTTAAGTGTTGTTTGAGGGACCACCAGAGAATCAAGTCAAGAGATTAGTTGTCAAGTGATCAGTTAATTTATAATTGGCCATAAAGCCATCTGGGAAGATTTAGACAACAAATTTTCTCATGGTGCATTATACAGGTGACCTTTGGGAAGAGCATTCCACGACTGATGATAAAAGAAAAATGAAAGAGAAAATGTTTATTTCAAGATAAACAATGGTTCTCATAAAATCCTACCATAAAACCATTTCTTGAGTGCTCCCCCAATCGGTTGTCAAGTATTCGTCTAAAATATTACAATTATGAGATATGAGACAATCTGAGGATGACAGCTGAGAGTGAAGCCATAACATCGCCTGTCCACGCGGAGTTACAGCTAATCAATTCCAATATAACAAAAAGTAAAGACATCTGAACGACACACACTCCCCATTGCACTCCTGGTAAAAACTTGCCACATATTTTCTTCCTTAGTATACATCGATGATAAACAAATAACTTTTTAAGCGAAGAGCAACTGCCAGGCCCTATGAATTGTACAACGTTACTAACGCCGTCTGAACATTCTAATTCAATGCAATAATTATTTTGTGTTATGAAAAAAAGTTAATCCGTGACTTCTTTTGTCTTGTTTGTAAAACGCCATTGCATGGAAGTGCAGTCTATTTCAGATCGGCCCGGTTAACACAGTTTGAAATCTGGACCAAGATTTTGAAACAAGTAAATGAACCATTGCGACGGGAGCAAATCCTACCACTGGATGGAGGTAAAGATGATGTCACGGGCATTGGCGCACGTTTCTTTCAAGCCTGTGCATTTGTTCAATCCATGTAGGGGTTACAAAAACAATGTAAAGAATATGCTGTTGTCATTAGTTTGTTTTCTAGATAAGAACATCACAGAGTTACCCATTATTTCTCGCATCGTTTAATGCATATTAAGAGACAGTTTTTGTGGAAGATGCGGACATTCAGAAATCAAACTGCATCATTTGTTGTTCAGAGTGATATCTTGCAGTAGAATATTTACCTCTTGATTTTGATAATTTTATTCAATTTTCTAAAGATTAAAGCATAATAAGCTTCGGTAATTTTGGTAATTTTATTTAATTTTGATAATTTTATTTAAATTTCTAAAAATTGAAGTATAATAAGATTCGGTAATTTTGGTAATTTTATTTAAATTTCTAAAAATTAAAGTATAATAAGCTTCGGTAATTTTGGTAATTTTATTTAAATTTCTAAAAATTAAAACATAATAAACTTCGGTAATTTTATTAAAATTTCTAAAAATTAAAGCATAAGCTTCGGTAATTTTGGTAAACTTTGCCAGGAAATCTATCATCTCCATTCTAGTCATAAAAGAATGCGAGCATGACGTTGACAACAACGGGCTGGAGCCTTTCATTTTTTGGATGTAATCGATCTAAGTGCTTCCAATGCACTAATTGGACTTTGGTCTCTGAATCGCAGTGATAGACCCAGGTTTCATCCTCTATAATCATTCTTTTGAAAACTTTTGACTCACATTATAGCACATCTTAAAATTCATTCTAGAGCAATCGACACATACATGTCATAATCACGTTGCATAGCAGTTCTACTTATTTAGCAATTAAGCAACGAAACTTTGAGAATAAAAACTTTATTTAAAGAAAATGATTAAGATCATCAAAGGATCATATTATTTTCTCTCGTTAGAGAAGAGCCACACACATTACAAAAATATGGCTTTTCAGTTTTCTTATTTTACTTTGTCAGAAAAATCAAAATCTACTTAACTTGCGTGCTTCAAAAAGTCAGTCTTGTAACAAAAAAAAAGAAAAAATACTAAAACATGACACAAGTCTTTCTTTTTATTCAAAGAACAACAAAATGTTGTCTCTTTTTTAATTTTATACATTTCAACCGAGAAATTAATTCTCATACATTTCAACCGAGAAATCATTTCACCAAATATATTTGTCAGTTTTTTTATTCTTTTTTCTAATTTCACTTGTTCCTTTAAATTACTGAACTAGAAATATTTCAAACATTCCAACTTTTTTTCTATCTATTTAAAAGCATTGGTCATCATTATAATTTTGTCCTGATCATAGTAAAAACATCCTCTTTAAAGCCAGTCTATTAAGCTTTCCTTACTTATATAATAATAAATCCATAAAAGACTTGTCACACTATTGTTTGGCCGATTTTTCTTACTTATATAATAATCTATAAATATAAAAGCGAAAATGTATGTGTGTTCGCTTTTTCTGTATGGCTACAAAAGACTTTTTTCAGAGAAGCAGTCGCTCGTCTAACAACTTTTTATATCACATCTAAATGGTAATATCTCAGACTTAACAACGGAGCTCGCCTGTCTATTTAATTTGTTCGACTTCAGGAAGATAAATATTCAATAGTTTTCGCTCACCACATGTGGATTAAGCCTTTTTCTATAATTAATTTTGGCGGCATTTTTCTGGTTTCCCCCTACCCATGCATTCCGCAGTAAATGAAATCTTACTCTGCAGTCAACAGTTGACCTCATTAAGTCATTAAAACGTGCACCTGCCAAATCTAGGTAATTAAATAAATTCAAACGCGTTTCCGTTGGTATGTCGCAGTGGTGCAAATCTCGCACGGTTCTTTTCACACTTTAATTTCCAATTTTTCCTCAAGGGTTCCGGTTCGATCCTCATACTTACCTACCAAAACATTTTTTTTTATTTTAACCCCATCCCCCCCAGAGTTTTGATTTACCCCAAACCAGACACACCTCCAAACACCCGGGCAACGCCGGGTACCCCTCGCTAATAAATCCATAAAAGACTTGTCACATTATTGTTTGGCCCATATTTCCGATGTTCTGAAATGCAAGTTGTGAAGTATTTTTAACTATTTTGTGTGACTTCTGTAGCAGATTTGTTTTCTGATCCTATCATATTTGTAAGAAAGTCTTGTGCAAAATGGTTGGCCAGTTTCCGGATAGATGTTGTTCTGCTGGTTCTTGTTGTGTTAGGCTGGTATAACATTTTATGTATTGATTTTGGAAGATCATCAGATATTGTTCCATGTTGTACATACGTAAATCCTTGGTATTTTATTTTTACCTTCTCTGCTCTGTTAAGTCCAGCATCATTAGGGACACCCAGTATGTATTTTCATATGACGCAAGAGAACTGACTTCAATTTAAATGAAGAACCACATACTTTACAAGAATGTTGTTTCTCTCCCGTATGTGTTTTTGTGTGCCTTATCAAATTTGACCTCTGTGCAAAAGAAGAACCACATACTTCACAAGAATGTGGTTTCTCTCCCGTATGTGTTTTAATATGACTCAACAAATTTGACCTCTGTGCAAAAGAAGAACCACATACTTCACAAGAATGTGGTTTCTCTCCTGTATGTGTTTTTATATGACTAAACAAAGTTGACTTCTGTGCAAAAGAAGAACCACATACTTCACAAGAATGTAGTTTCTCTCCTGTATGTGTTTTTATATGACTCAACAAACTTGACTTCCATGTAAAAGAAGAACCACAAACTTTACAAGAATGTGGTTTCTCTCCCGTATGTGTTTTCATATGACTCAACA
Source organism: Euprymna scolopes (assembly GCF_053919585.1). Classification (NCBI taxonomy): domain Eukaryota; kingdom Metazoa; phylum Mollusca; class Cephalopoda; order Sepiida; family Sepiolidae; genus Euprymna; species Euprymna scolopes. Next base: position 24,008,752 of record NC_136527.1, read on the forward strand.
AACTTGACTTAAGTGCAAAAGAAGAACCACATACTTCACAAGAATGTGGTTTCTCTCCCGTATGTGTTTTCATATGACTCATCAAATTTGACTTACATGCAAAAGAATATCCACATACTTCACAAGAATGTGGTTTCTCTCCCGTATGTGTAAGCATATGACGCAACAAACTTGACTTCCATGCAAAAGAATATCCACATACTTCACAAGAATGTGGTTTGTATTCCGTATGCATTTTCACATGATGCAACAAATGTGACTTCTGTGCAAAAGAAGAACCACATACTTTACAAGAATGTGGTTTCTCTCCCGTATGTATTAGCATATGACTCAACAAATGTGACTTCCATGCAAAAGAAAAACCACAAAGTTCACAAGAATGTGCTTTGGCTTTCATGTTTGCTTGCATTATTCCAGAAAAAGTATATGCAATGAAATGTATGATGATAGACAACTTTGGAAAATTTATATGAAGAAATTTATATTTATTTTAACGATTTTAATATCAGCAATGAAGAAAGGCACTTCTTGTCCATTGATGAATTCCTTATCATTGTTGCAAATTCTGAAATTATAAAATACATTTGAAAAAGTACATTTCATGTTGGAAAATTTAATTTATCATGCTGATTTTTATTAAAAAATATCCGCAACATCTATTAGGATTGAAATTAAAAAATGAGTATAGTGTTATTCAATACTGGTTTGTTAAGAAAATTAATGTGTTTTTATTTTTAAGTATTTAACTAAAAATAATTACGTTTTTCATTTTAGAGATGAGCATTGATTATTCATATTTGGATTCTTCAGAATAATTTTCTCATTTTGGCTGTTATTTTCACAACGTTTCTATTTCACTTCTGATCTTATTCAGGTGTATTTTTTCGAACTTGGGAACCTTTATTTTGAACTTAGAAATCTTTACATAATTCTGAATTGAAACTCTTATTTAATATATAAGATTAGCACGCTCTCGTATTGGTAGCGATGACTGGATAAAACTTCCTAAGTAAATTTTAATTCTATTTTCAATCTCACTGAGGATTGAAACTTCAACGTTCAGGAATATGTGACTTACAACTAAAATTTACCAAGTAATCTAACCATAGCACCACGGATGATAGCAAGCAAATATAACCATAGAAACATGTCATAGCACAATGGTTCCTACCAGACAATCCTAGTAAGAATATGAGGAACTATTTTGTTTCTAGATGTTATCAGTATATATGGATGTATAGACAGTTTTTACTACATATTAATATATATATATGTGTGTGTGTGTACATGTGTGTGTGCGTATATATATATATATATATATATATATATATATGTATATATGTATATATATATGCGTGTGTGCTATTTGTTATATCGTGTTAAATACTATATTAGGTAGGCTTAGTAGTTGATAATCACCCAGATTATGCGCTTTTCTTAAGCTGGCTTACTCTTCATTGTTCTTCTCCATCTAAAATTTTTACCCCATTTTTCCGTCCATATATATTCAGCCATAACTGATTTTTCAATCTCATCAGATATTTTTCAATTCATTCAGTTTTTCAATGTTTTTCTAACCTTACTGTTGTATAATTTTCCACATTTACATGGAATCTCTTAGTCATGATTTTTACATAAGCTGATAGACATGAACGACATGTTTCTGGAAAGTTGAATCACTCTTAACTACTATATTGTGTCTAGCTCTCTAGTGTATTGTTTTTTAAACTTTCCATCTAATTTTGACATGTATTGTTATTAGTATCAATACACATGAATGATAAAGCACTGAGGATAATCATACATTTACAGGGGCTTCTGCTAATAAAATAGTCATATTTTACAAACCAAAGCATTTAAGTCGTCAAAATACCCCCGTTTTGTTTTTCAAACGAATTTATAAATAATAATATACATTATATATTTTCAGAGTTTCAAGCAAATAAATTTTTAAATAATAATGTACATTATATATTTTAAGAGTTTTAAACAAATACATTTATAAATAATAATGTACATTATATATTTTCAGAGTTTAAAGCAAATAAATTTATAAATAATAATATACATTATATATTTTCAGAGTTTAAAGCAAATAAATTTTTAAATAATAATGTACATTATATATTTTCAGAGTTTAAAGCAAATAAATTTATAAATAATAATATACATTATATATTTTCAGAGTTTAAAGCAAATAAATTTTTAAATAATAATATAAATTATATATTTTCAGAGTTTAAAACAAATAATTTTATAAAATAATTTTAAACAAATACATTTATAAATAATAATGTGCATTGTATATTTGAAGAGTTTTAAACAAATAAATTTATGAATAATAATGTGCATTATATATTTTAAGAGTTTTAAACAAATAAATTTATAAATAATAATGTGCATTATATATTTTAAGAGTTTTAAACAAATACATTTATAAATAATAATGTGCATTATATATTTGAAGAGTTTTAAACAAATACATTTATAAATAATAATGTGCATTATATATTTGAAGAGTTTTAAACAAATACATTTATAAATAATAATGTGCATTATATATTTGAAGAGTTTTAAACAAATACATTTATAAATAATAATGTGCATTATATATTTGAAGAGTTTTAAACAAATACATTTATAAATAATAATGTGCATCATATATTTGAAGAGTTTTAAACAAATACATTTATAAATAATAATGTGCATTGTATATTTGAAGAGTTTTAAACAAATACATTTATAAATAATAATGTGCATTATATATTTTAAGAGTTTTAAACAAATAAATTTATAAATAATAATGTGCATTATATATTTGAAGAGTTTTAAACAAATACATTTATAAATAATAATGTGCATTATATATTTGAAGAGTTTTAAACAAATACATTTATAAATAATAATGTGCATTATATATTTGAAGAGTTTTAAACAAATACATTTATAAATAATAATGTGCATTATATATTTGAAGAGTTTTAAACAAATACATTTATAAATAATAATGTGCATTATATATTTGAAGAGTTTTAAACAAATACATTTATAAATAATAATGTGCATCATATATTTGAAGAGTTTTAAACAAATACATTTATAAATAATAATGTGCATTGTATATTTGAAGAGTTTTAAACAAATACATTTATAAATAATAATGTGCATTATATATTTTAAGAGTTTTAAACAAATAAATTTATAAATAATAATGTGCATTATATATTTGAAGAGTTTTAAACAAATACATTTATAAATAATAATGTGCATTATATATTTGAAGAGTTTTAAACAAATACATTTATAAATAATAATGTGCATTATATATTTGAAGAGTTTTAAACAAATACATTTATAAATAATAATGTGCATTATATATTTGAAGAGTTTTAAACAAATACATTTATAAATAATAATGTGCATTATATATTTGAAGAGTTTTAAACAAATACATTTATAAATAATAATGTGCATCATATATTTGAAGAGTTTTAAACAAATACATTTATAAATAATAATGTGCATTGTATATTTGAAGAGTTTTAAACAAATAAATTCATAAATAGTAATGTAAATTTTATATTTTAAGAGTTTAAAACAAATAAATTCATAAATAATAATGAGCAGTATATATTTTTAAAGTTTTAAACAAATAAATTTATAAATAATAATTTGCATTATATATTTTAAGAGTTTTAAGTAAATAAATATATAAATAATAATGTATATTATATTTGTAAGAGTTCAAAGCAAATAATTTTATAAATAATAATGTAGATTATATATTTTAAGAGTTTTAAACAAATAAATTTATAAATAATAATGTACATTATATATCTTAAGAGTTTTAAACAAATAAATTTATAATAATGTACATTATATATTTTAAGAGTTTTAGACAAATACATTTATAAATAATAATTATATATTGTAAGAGTTTTAAACAAATAAATTCATAAATAGTAATGTACATTATATATTTTAAGAGTTTAAAGCAAATAAATTTTTAAATAATAATGTACATTATATATTTTAAGAGTTTTAAGCAAATAAATTTATAAATGGTAATGTGCATTATATATTTTAAGAGTTTTAAGCAAATAAATATATAAATAATAATGTATAATGTATTTTTAAGAGTTTAAAGCAAATAAGTTTATAAATAATAATGTAGATTATATATTTTAAGAGTTTTAGACAAATAAATTTATAAATAATAATGTACATTATATACTGTAAAAGTTTTAAACAAATAATTTTTTTAATAATAATGGACATTATATATTTTAAGAGTTTTAAGCAAAGAAATTTATAAATAATAATGTAGATTATATATTTTAAGAGTTTTAAACAAATAAATTCATAAATAGTAATGTAAATTTTATATTTTAAGAGTTTTAAACAAATAAATTTATGAATAATAATGTACATTATATCTTTTAAGAGTTTTAAACAAATAAATTTATAAATAATAATGTACATTATATATTTTAAGAGTTTTAAGCAAATAAATTTATAAATAATAATGTAGATTGTATATTTCAAGTTTTAACCTAAAAAATTTATAAATAATAATGTACATTATATATTTAAAAAATTTTAAGTAAATAAATTTATAAATAATAATGCACATTATATATTTTAAGTTTTAAACAAATAAATTCATAAATAATAATGTACGTTATATATTTTAAGAGTTTTAAACAAATAAATTTATAAATAATAATGTACATTATATATTTTAAGAGTTTAAAGAAATAAATTTATAAATAATAATGTACATTTTATATTTTAAGCGTTTTAAGTTAATAAATTTATAAATAATAATACACATTATATATTTTAAGAGTTTTAAACAAATAAATTTATAAATAATAATGTACATTATATATTTTAAGAGTTTTAAGAAGCTTGAGGTCTTATTGGTACTGAACGACCATCCTACATTGTTGGTTTTTAATATATTCGAGATCAAGATTCAGATAATGAAATATTTAGGTTTATAGATGCGGATGCAGAACAAAAGTTCATTGTGATGGACAAGTTAGTGTATTACTTGTCCCAACCCGACAACAAATTATTCATAAGGTTATATGTACCGATGCAACTTAAAAAACGAGTGACAATTATGGTCGTTTAAAAGACATTTCATCTCATTAAGCAAAAATAATTCATTTCATAAAACTGGCATTGGATATTTTTGGGCTCTATCCAAAGATACTTTTGGGTAACCAGAGTGACTTTTATCGATATGTGTAGTGGTTGACCAGAGGCTTTTGTGGTTCCTAATAAGAATACAGAAATTGTGTTACATCTGTTGTTGGATGAAATTCTCCTCAGATTCGGGGCACCACCCCAGCTGTTAACAAAGTGATGAAGAAGGTATTCAAGGACCTCAGCATACATCATGTGACCACGTCATTTTATCACCAAACAAAGAATGAAGTAGAAAGATTTCATAGTATGATGCATGACAGTTAAGCAAAAAAGATCAGAAACAATAAGTTGTCATGGGATATTTAAAAAGAAAGATTTTTACACAGGAATCACCACTCATCATGGCCCAGAGGCCACTCGAGGATAAGGCTTAATGGGTATAGATTAGTCAATGTAATTATAGCGTGGTAAACATAAGTAGTGGGAATTTTGTAAATTTGATTACTTAGAGGGACAGTGTATCAAGAACTTATTTACATTGGACTTGAAAATAACAAAGCAGAAGCAGGCTCACAATGTCTCTTCCGTGATAAACAGATTGCAGGGAGGAGAAAGGGCATCCCCCATTAAGCTATGGCAAAGTCTATTTTGAACTCTGTCAAGGCAGGATAAGCTGCTTCTAGCAGCTCCTGCCAAGATGTGGCAACAGTACTCCATCGTTGGCCTTTGTTGGCAGCTGTCGCATTCCATGCGAGTGAAACGACAAAATTCTCACCATATTATTTGCTCTACAAAAGAGATGTGATCCTGCCATTAGATATTAATGCCTTGTAGAGTTTACTATGCTGATGAGCAACAAGAGATGGATCGATCTTTTACTTTAATAAGGGATAACATTCAGGAAGTTAGGAAAAAAACTGATAGAGAACAAGAATAAGAAAATAAAGTCAGTAGATTTTAAGATTGGAGATCTGTTTTATTATAAGAATCACCAGAAGGCGCATGGGGAACATTTGCGGGCAACATCGATAAAGGAAGTCCAATGAGTTGGATAGTGATTGAGCCACAGAACAAGCTTATATCCCAATATTGAGGAGTCAACATCAATGGGAGAAGCCGTTAATGAATTGTAGAGTCATGACGTATAGCGTGACATCAAAAATTGCAAATAATTTGGACACATCATGTTTTTTTTATAACTGCCGTCTCCTGTGTCCATCATTACAACGAGAAAACGTATTGTCAATTTATATGTAAGAACCATTTGAAAATCATCATCTAAAAAATATATGTTTAGAAAGTATATGTGTCATTCTATTTATGTTATATAAACACAGCCGTTTCATAGAGAACTGTCAAAGCATAAATGTCAATCTATCGGTCTATCTATCTAGATATCAAATCACCTCTCAAAGCGTATTTATATGTACACACACTCTCTCTCTCTTTATATATACTTGATAATGTCCACATCTCTTCTCTAACAATATGTTAATATCCCATCTCTTACTTCCATGAACACTCCTAAGACTCTTACCCTTCTTAACATGAACAAAAGAACGTTCATCAGCTTAATAAGACATAACACCAGTGAGAGGGAATTATTTAGGTTGGGTAAGATCTATTTTCTGTTTTTAAAAAATATTCCTTTCTTGGGGTTCGATCCATACGTGACACTTTGGAACATGATTTCAGCTAACCATTTTGACAGAATATATGAAGCATTAGGAATGAGTCATGAAAAAAAAGATTATCAGAAAGAAATGAATTTTTTCTTGTTTATAAACTCGAACATGGAAGTTATCAAGTGTCATCAACCGATGTTAATTTTAAATCATCAGATGATATTCACCATGCATTGGGTGCTCGCCATATTAAGACATTTAACAAAAGAAAAAAGAAATTTATTCTCGGAAAGAAAAAAATTGAGTTAACAAGACAGTGACAATTTTCCGAATATTAATCAATGTAATTCCTTATGTTATTAATGGTGGTCACAACTGATGACATAAAGAATAAAGAATTACTTTGTTTAATATCCATAAAATTACTTGTTTGCGGCAATTTAAAATGCGATATTCATTTTCAGCATACCTGAAAACCTATAGAAGTCGTCATGTTAAAGGTGATTGTTAAGAAAGGAAGTAACACTTTACTAAAATGCCCCTCCCCTCCCAGCCCCTCCCCCAAATATCACCATGTGGCCAGAAAGTTGGTGCTCATTTTACATTAAATTTATACAGAAAAAAAGTGATCCCCACTTTTTGAAAAATTAATTTCATCATATCATGTAAACTAATTCTCTGCGCCCCTTCTTCAGTACCCTGGAAAACCTATAAAAGTCGTCATTGTAAAGAATTTTCGGAGTTGACATTGACCATTGTTTTTTTAGTTTTCATTAGGCACAGCCAAAATTCACCACAGAACTACCCCCCATACGTAAAACGATGTAATTTTATTATGAGTTAATATTATCAATAGAACTCTTGTACCATTTAAAAGAAGGGCAAAATAAACCAGTAATGATTTAAAAAAAAAAAAATTTTCATCAAACGAAAATAATGAAATTGCAAGACGAAAATATTGTTTAAATAATTGGTGCTTTAAAAGACCATTCCCATGTAGTAAGCATTCCAAACGTGAAAACATGCCCATGTTTAATGAATCTAGCAAAAATCAACAAATGATTTTTGAAATTTTCGATACTTATCCATTTTCGAACGCAATTTCTCATATTTTAAATAAATATTTTAGTGGGTGTCCCCCCTCCCATTCAAATATTTATTTTTTTCTGTAAAATATATGAGGGGAAATATTTTAGTGCGTGTCCCCCTCCCCCCAAATATTTAGTTTTTTCTGTAAAATATACGAGGGGAAATATTTTAGTGCGTGTACCCCCCCCTACATATTTATTTTTTTCTGTAAAATAAACGAGGGGAAATATTTTAGTGCGTGAATCCCCCCTCCCCAAATATTTAGTTTTTTCGAAATTTGGACAAAATATATTTAAATCTATCGAAATTTCTATTTATTATGAAACAAAAGAGTTCAAATAAGTAAATATATGTATATATATATATATTTTTTAATTTAAATATACGTATTCAACAAAAACTTACCTTGAAGTTGTAATTAAAAAATTGATATAAATTTAATATTATTGTTTTTTTTAAATAATTTAATTGGGCCGATAAAAAAATTTTTTTCAAGAAAAATCGTTAAAAATCTTTATGATGTACCTGCCACCGCACGAAGATGTCATATTCCAAAAATCACGTAAACCGATCACATATTTTTATGTAAGGAAATCAAATATTATGACACAATTTATCGGAGTAAAACTTGGAAAAAAACCCAGATTTTATTTAATTATTTCTAACAATAATGATGAATATTTTATTACATTTCGATAATTAAATCTTTAAGTAAAATAAATTCCTATTAAATTTAATACAGTAGATAATAGTTAAAAAAAAACTGTTCGCCGTTGCTCGCATCAATTAATGACGTCACAAGATCATGTGTACATTTTTGGAAAAGATTCACATAAAAATGATAGTTCCTATTAGTCACTTAAAAATTAGAGAATTAATAAAGATGGAGTTTGTAAGTTGTTCTCATGTAAATATTAAAATAGTAGTCCCTAGTTTTCAGTATTGAAAACAAAATCTGATATGTTAAATGAAAAAAAGATGAAAATAAAAAAAATACACATTTTCATTAGGATTATTCACTCAGTAAATGTAGCTATCTCCCTTACATTTTTAACGTATTCTGCAAAGGTGAAAAAATCGATACTAAATTCATGTAGTAATACTTACGCTTTTGTTTTATAATCTACTTTCGATTAACTTTATCTGCTTTTATAAAGGAAACGATTTTTCAAATGTGAATTGACTTTACAAGCTCAAGTTAACATTCAAGATGACGAACGGAAGAGCAAGTTCGCAGAAAACAAAATTGAAGAGGAAAATTAAAAAAAAAAAAAGAAATTATTTCGAAATAAAGCCGATCTATTTGGTGAATATCACGGATAAAATTAGTATTATTTTATTTAACATTTTAATATTTACATGAGAGAGAACAGATTACAAGTTTCATCTTTATTAATTCTCTAATTCATTGCTCAATATTCAAGATGACGACCGGAAGAGCAAGTTCGCAGAAAACAAAATTGAAGAGAAAAAATAAAAAAAATAAATCATTTCGAAATAGAGCCGATCTGTTTGGTGAATTTCACGGATAAAATTAATATTATTTTATTTAACATTTTACTATTTACATGAGAGAGAACAGTTTACAAGTTAAATTACAAATTAAAAGTTTCATCTTTATTAATTTTATAATTCGTTGCATGTGCATTTAATGGCGGAAACTGATAGTTTTTAAAACCGCCTTTTCGTATTTTGTTTTATTTATTTATTTATTTATTTATAGATTCCTGTTTTGTTTTTGTTTTTTATTGTGTTTGAAGCAATAAAGCCTAAAGTTAATCTGATGCTTGTGCAGTTTACCAAACGGTACTTGTACAGTTTAAAATGAAGATATTCCTATTTTTTTTATCGTGTTAATTTTCTACTTCGTTGCACGTGCAATTTAATGACAGAAACTCATAGATGAACATAGTTTAGAAAGCGTTAGTTTTTAAATCGATTTCCGATTATTTTTTAACGTGTTTTAAAGATTAAAGCTTAAAGTTGATCGATAATCTTGACTGGTTACTTACCATGGGTGTAATTCGGCTAAAGGAAATAATTTACCCGAATTCCAATTAAGACAGCAAAACATCTAACCGTAAATCGTTAATATGAATCGAAACGTTTCGTCCCCCCCCCCATTTTTCTCAGTTTTTTTATCATCGAAATGAAACGAAACATCTTTATTTGTTGTTGTTTTTTTTGTCTCTTTTTTTTGTTGAAAAAAAATCATATAACTGAAGTGAGGTTGCGAAAAAAAAATACAATCTTCTTCGCGACCTTCTTCTCAGGTCTTGTAACCACAGTAACATAAAAAATAAGAATAAAGATATTTATTTTTTGAAAATTTTACACAGTAAAAATTCAGAAAAATTTGGCTCAAGGCCGAACATGGAGGGAGGGGAAAGGACGGTCTTTGCTGTCTAATGCTAACTAATCTAACCTAACTAGTTCCTACTTTCACTCTACTTTCACCACAATACCACATTCATACTATACATCCATCAGCGTATACATCATTCGTCAATCACCATAAGAACATCATACCATGGTAACCTAATTAACACCCATAAGAAAAGAGGGTTTGGGAAAATAAAGTTTTTATATACTAAATAAAACTGAAATATTTACAATGTTAGTAACAAAAGACCCCCCCCCCTGTGGCAGATACATCGATTCGTCAGTTGAAAGAGTGATGCGGGTCAGAACACTTTATTGACCACACCTCTTACGAAAACTTCATAAGGAAACCTGCATCTCTGACAAATCATGCGATTTGTCACCTGATTGGGGAGGCTAAAAAAAACAAAAAAAAAACGGGACAAACTTAAAACGGGGCTGGTATAATAAATTGCTGTAACTCTTCAGGAAATGAATCATAGTTATTCCCCTTGGCTGGAACTAAGGACTCCGCCATATTGATTTTGCCAAACACGTGTATATATTTTAAGCTGATAAAACCTTTACGAAAGGCATTCTTATTCATTCTTCTTTTATCATTTCAATTTTATCAGCTTAAAATAAAAAAAATAAAAAAAATGGACAAATTACTGCGGCCAGACAGATTTAACACAGAACAAACTGCTCCGAATTCGGAAAAAATATACAAACATTGGAAGTTAACATTCGAATACTATCTACGCACGTTAAATAACGGCCAAATCGAAAACAATGCGCAAAATCTTTTCGCTTTGATCAATTCTGTCTCGGCTACAATTTTCAAAATTATAAGCGATGCCACAGATTACAACGGCGCCATAGACGCTATTTATATGAAACCAACAAACATTGTATTTAACAGACATCAACTCCTGACAAGTAAACAGAAACCGACACAAACCATTGACGAGTTCATGCAACAATTGGAAGTATTCGCTAAATCTTGCGAATTTCAAGCGGTAAGTGCCGAGGAAAACAAAAAACAATATATACGGGACGCGTTCATTAGCGGCATCTCGTCTTCGTCTATCCATCAGCGCTTACTTGAAAAACCTTTCTCGACGCTACAAGAGACATTTACAGTGGCTAGGTCCCTAGAACAAGCGGAGAAGCATACAGCCAGCTTCGATTACCACCCGAGCATAACAGCTACCGTAGTTCAACCAGAAGAAACTCCCTTAGCCGCTGTAAAAGGAAATACATTACAAAAAGGAAGTTGTTTCTTCTGTGGGAACACACGGCATGCACGGGCGATGTGTCCTGCGCGTAATGCCGAGTGTAGAAAATGTTTAAAAAATGGCCATTGAGCTAAGGTATGTAGATCATCCTCCTCTCCTGCTGCTGTGTTGTACGACCCGGACTCCCCCCCACCCAATCTCTCCTGACTAGGAACGGGTGCCAAAGACATCACCTACACCAAATGCGAAATAAATGGGCAGGTAGTAAATGCTATGGTAGACTCCGGCAGCGTGGGGACGTTCATTAGCAAAAATACAGCAAGAAAGCTGAAACTTTTTGTTATCCCCAAACTGAAAACCGTAGCATTGGCTGACCCGAATCATCATGCTAAAATCATCGGCGAAACTGTTGTTGACATCTCTCTAAACGGTAAAAACCACCACGTCATGACGGTGGAAGTAATTAAGGACCTGTTCACGAATATGATTGTCGGAAAAGACCTTCTAAAACAATATAAAACTGTGACATTGAAATTCGACGGTCCCAGGGAAGAACTTGTTATTGGAGCGATGGGTAAGAGTAACAGTTTTCCATGTATCAAAATTTCTCCTAAAATTTTCTCTGCCTAACATTACTAAAATGATTGATGACATAGCTCGATACATCGTTTTTAAAACACTTGACCTGAAGTCTGCTTACCATCAAATCCCAATTAGTCACGCCGATCGGAAATACACAGCATTCGAAGTAAATGGAAAACTTTACCAATTTACTCGTATCCCTTTTGGAGTCACTAACGGAGTTAGTGCCTTTCAAAGATGCATCGATGGCATTGTAGAAAGAGAAAAATTAACAGATACGTTTGTGTATGTAGACAATGTCACGATATGCGGAAAGGATCAACAAGAACATGATTACAACCTTCAAAGGTTTTATAATGTAGCAAAAAAATGCAACATCACACTCAACCAAAGTAAGAGCATCATTTCTACTACTTCTATCACACTTCTTGGGTACACAATCCAGAACAACCAAATTACTCCTGATTACCTGAGGCTAAAACCACTCCTTGAAATGCCACCGCCTCTAAATTTACAGTCGCAAAACCAAATAATTGGTATGTTCTCTTACTATAGTAAATTCATTCGAAATTTTTCTGATAAGATACTGCCGCTGAACCATAACAGGGAGTTTCCACTACCCCCGGCTATTCTAAATTCTTTTCAGACGCTGAAGACAGACTTAAGTAATGCCACCCTTATAACTGTTGACCCGGACAAAGAATTTGTAGTGGAAACTGATGCCAGTAAATACTGCATTGCTGCTACGCTGAACCAACAGGGTAGACCCGTTGCATTCTTTTCTCGGACACTAAGCCCGAACGAGATTAGACATCACACGGTCGAAAAAGAAGCTGCTGCGATTGTCGAAGCTCTTCGAAAGTGGCGACACTTCTTACTCGGGAGACATTTCAAAGTTATTACAGATCAAAAGAGCGTTAGTTTTATGTTCGATAATAAGAGAAAATAAAAAATTAAAAATGATAAGATATGTCGTTGGCGGATCGAACTATCACAATTCAAATTCAGCATTACTTACCGCTCAGGAACGGAAAATACGGAAAATGTTATGATTTAATTTGTTGTTAAGAGTTATCCCCCTTGGGATTGACATTCATAATAAAAGCGCCCTCTGTTTCATTTTCCCGCTCGATCCTTTCAAGAGCGTACGTGTATTTTACAGTTAATAAAACCTTTCTAAAAGGCAATTCTTTACTTACTGATACTATTCACTTCAATTTTATTAACTGTAAAAAAAAAATAAATAAATAATGGATCGAATCTTACGTCCCGACAGATTCGAGGTGGAACCTACATGCCCTAATTCCGAAAAATCCTATAGGCATTGGAAATTAACCCTCCAGAATTATATCCGCTCACATAATAACGGATTAATCGAAAACACTTCAGATAATTTCTTTGCCTTGATCAATTGTATTTCAGCCTCTGTTTTCGATTTAATAAGCGATAAAACCGACTACGATAGTGCATTAAGAACATTGGACGCCGCTTATTTAAAACCTGAAAATATTGTTTATAATAGATATCGATTGATGACGACGAAGCAACAAACAACACAAAATATAGATGCCTTCATACTACAATTGGAAATGCTTGCCAAAATATGTAACTTCGAAGCGGTTTCTGCTGAAGAAAACAAAAATCAATACATTCGGGAAGCTTTCATCGGTGGAATTTCTTCTTCGTCCATCCGACAACGACTGTTAGAAAAACCCATCCTGACTTTACAAGACACATATGCCACGGCCAGATCTCTTGAACAAGCAGAAAAGCATTCGATAAGCTACGCAAATAACTTTACTGTAGCAGCTACAAATAATCCTTCGGGCTACAATCGTATAGCTGTGACTAAAGAAAATATGCATCCAAAAGGGGTTTGTTTTTTCTGTGGAAAATCACGTCATCCTAGATATTTATGTCCTGCACGAAACGCCGAATGTAAAAAATGCAAAAAAATGGTCATTGGGCTAAAGTGTGTAAATCTTCTATTTCTAACACTCATACTGCTGTTCTTTATGACGACTCTGACTACCCCTCACTTTCTCTATCCTGACTAGGAACTAACTCCAAAGATGTCACATTCACTCAATGCCAAATTAACGGGCACTTCGTGAACGCTATGGTGGACTCCGGCAGTGTAAAAACATTCATTAATGAAAATACTGCTAAAAAACTTAAACTCTTCACAATACCTAAAAACAAAACTATAGCTCTGGCTGCTTCCGATCAACATGCTAAAATAACTGGCGAAGCTGTCGTGGATTTAATACTGAAAGATAAAACCCATTCTGGAATAACAATTGAAATCATTGAAAACCTTTTCATTGATTTAATAATCGGAAAAGATATTTTAAAAAAATATAAAAAAGTAACACTTAAATTCGACGGTCCTAGAGACAAACTTATAATTGGAGCTATAAACACGAATAATTTTTTTCCTACCATAAACGTTCCACCCCCTCCTCTCTTTTCTAATCTTTCTCCTCATACTACTCCTATTGCGACAAAATCCCGACGTTACACTTTTGCCGCCAACAAATTCATAAAAGAAGAGACTGCTAGAATGTTGAAAGAAGGCATAATTGAACCTTCGATATCTCCGTGGCGAGCGCAAGTTCTTGTAACTTCGAATGAGAATCATAAGAAAAGAATGGTAGTCGACTACAGCGATACCATTAATAGATTCACGGAACTAGACGCTTACCCAATGCCTAATATCAATAAGATGGTAGACGACATCGCTCAATATAACATCTTCTCTACTCTCGGCCTAAAATCTGCTTATCACCAAATACCTATAAATCATGCTGATCGTAAATTCACTGCGTTTGAAGTAAGTGGCAAACTTTTTCAATTTACTCGTCTTCCTTTTGGCGTCACCAATGGAGTAAGTGCTTTCCAGAGGAGCATAGACTATATTATAGAAAAAGAAAATCTAACCGATACCTTTGTGTATGTTGATAACGTAACTATATGCGGAAAAAATCAAGAAGAACACGATTACAATCTTCAAAAATTCTACAAAATTGCTAAACAATATAACCTCACTTTAAATGAAAATAAAAGCATAATTTCTTCTAGTTCTATTACTCTACTCGGCTACACCATAGAAAATAATCAAATAGCTCCCGATTATCAAAGACTAAAACCATTACTCGAAATGTCACCTCCGCTGAATCTTAAATCTAAAAAAAGAATAGTTGGAATGTTTTCCTATTACTGCAAATTCATTAAAAAAATTTCTGATAAAATGTTATTACTAAATCAAGACAAAGAATTTCCACTACCTCCATCTGTATTAAAATCTTTTCAAACATTGAAAAATGATCTAAAAGACGCCACTTTAATAACGGTAGATCCAAATAAAGAATTTGAAGTAGAAACGGACGCTAGTAACTATTGCATTGCTGCAACACTAAATCAAGAAGGTCGTCCTATTGCATTTTTTTCAAGAACTCTCAATACTAACGAAATTAAGCACCATGCAGTAGAAAAAGAGGCAGCCGCTATTGTAGAAGCTCTCCGTAAGTGGCGACATTTTCTACTCGGCAGGCACTTTAAAGTCATTACAGATCAGAAGAGCATCAGCTTCATATTCGACAATAAAAGAAAATCAAAAATTAAGAATGACAAAATATGTCGTTGGCGTATAGAATTATCCCAATACAATTTCACTATAGTTTATCGACCTGGACCTGAAAATATTGCTGCTGACACATTCTCTCGCATCTCTGCTCTTACTTACAATCTACAAGATCTTCGTGATTTACATAAACAATTATGTCATCCTGGTGTTTCAAGACTAAGCCATTTTATAAGAACGAGGAACCTCCCTTTTACTTCGGATCAAATTAAGAATATTACTGACTCTTGCTCATCCTGTCAATTACTGAAACCCAAATTCGCCAATACCAATGGAGGGACTCTCATTCAAGCCATATTACCTTTTCAACGATTAAATCTTGATTTTAAAGGCCCTCTACCTACTTCTATACATGGCAACAAATATCTACTTACTCTAATTGATGAGTATTCCCGTTTTCCTTTCGCTTTTCCTTGCAGAGATATGACAAGCAAAACCATTATCCACTGTCTAAACAAACTCTTTTCAATTTTTGGTTTGCCTGACATGATACATACTGACCGTGCTTCTGATTTCTTAGCAAGAGAAATAAAGGATTTTTTACACAAAAAAGGAATTGCTACTTCTAAAACAAGTAGGTATCATCCTGAAGGCAATGGACAGATTGAAAAACTCAACGGTACCTTATGGAAGGCCATTCAAACAACATTACATTCTAATCAAATGAAACTACCTTATTGGGAAGACATACTACCGGACGCACTTCATTCAATTAGATCATTACTTTGTACTGCCACTAATATGACTCCCCATGATAGACTATTTAAATATAGTCGTAAATCTGCTTCCGGAATTTCAATTCCTTCTTGGGTTAAACCAGGCCCAATATATATTAGAAACCACACTAAAACAAGTAAACATGACCCTCCTGTAACGCCTGCCACCCTAATAGATGTCAACCCCCACTACGCTTATGTTCAACTACCTTCTGGTACTGAAACCACTGTCAACGTTCGAGATTTAGCTCCAAACTCATCAAATGAAGAAAACTCTAATAATAATCCTACTACTTCAGAGACTTTATTTGAACCTTCTACTAATGAAAACATTGGTCATGAGGAAGACAAAAATCAATCGTCTGATCTTGAAGAAAATCAGATTTCACTAAAAAATAATACTGAAAATCAGCATTCCTGCCAATCTGTGCGGAGGTCGTCCCGAGTTCGACAATTCCCTAGTAAATATAAGGATTTTGTGACTAAATACTGAAAAAACTGCAGTTTGGGTTCATATGTTATTTGTAAATAAAATGATTCTTATGTGATTGTAAAAAAAAAAAAAAAAAAAAAAAATTGTCTATAATTAATTACCCCTTACTTGAATACTTTAGGACGGGGAAAATGTTATGATTTAATTTGTTGTTAAGAGTTATCCCCCTTGGGATTGACATTCATAATAAAAGCGCCCTCTGTTTCATTTTCCCGCTCGATCCTTTCAAGAGCGTACGTGTATTTTACAGTTAATAAAACCTTTCTAAAAGGCAATTCTTTACTTACTGATACTATTCACTTCACTGCTGATACGTTTTCTCGCATCTCTGCATTAACGCACACTTTGCAAGACCTCCACGACTTGCATGCTACACTATACCATCCTGGAGTCACGCGACTCAGCCACTTCATCCGGACAAGAAACCTTCCTTTCTCTTTAGAACAAATTAAAAACATAACAGACTCGTGCCCCTCCTGTCAGTATTTGAAACCTAAATTTGCCAGTTGTAACAAAGGAACACTCATACAGGCTATACTACCTTTCCAGCGACTAAACATCGACTTTAAAGGCCCTTTACTTACTTCTGTACGTGGTAACAAATACTTACTCACCATAATTGATGAATATACTCGCTTTCCCTTTGCCTTCCACTGTAAGGATATGACTAGTAAAACCGTGATCCATTGCCTAAACCAACTATTTGCTATTTTTGGCATGCCCGATATGATACACACTGACCGGGCTGCCAGCTTCTTTGCAGGAGAAATCAAAGATTACTTACGTGGCAAAGGTATCGCCACCTCTAAAACAAGTAGGTATCACCCTGAGGGTAACGGGCAAGTTGAGAAGCTCAATGGAACTTTATGGAAGGGCATCCAAACGACCTTACACTCTAGCAACATGAAACTGCCTCATTGGGAAGATATACTACCAAACGCTCTCCATTCACTCAGGTCGTTACTATGCACTGCCACCAATACGACTCCTCATGAGAGAATGTTCAAATATAGTCGTAGATCTTCCTCCGGAACTTCTGTTCCCACTTGGGCGAAACCAGGCCCAGTATATGTCAGAAACCATACTAAGTCTAGTAAGCTCGACCCTCCAGTAACCCCTGCTACCTTATTAGACATCAACCCATACTATGCTCATGTACGACTAGCCTCTGGTGCGGAAACTACTGTCAATGTGCGAGACCTGCCCCCTAACTCCTCAAACCAAGAAGACGAACACGATGAAAACAATACTGCAAGCCCTGAAGCCCGTAAAGAACCGCCACCTGACGAAAACAATATAGACGTGGAGGAGAAGGATCCCTTACCTGATCCTGAACATATCCATACTAGCCACAATGTGGATGCTGAGAACAAAAATCCCTGTGAGTCAGTGCGGAGATCGTCCAGAATGCGGCGATTTCCAAGTAAATATAAGGACTTTTTAACCTAGTACTGAACAGACTAAATTTAACTCCTGTAATTCCATACTCAATTATTGTTGAAGGGGAAAATGTTATAATAAATTACTGTAACTCTTCAGGAAATGAATCATAGTTATTCCCCTTGGCCGGAACTAAGGACTCCGCCATATTGATTTTTCCAAACACGTATATATATTTTTTAAGCTGATAAAACCTTTACTAATGATTGCTATCACACACTAGCTAGGTTATGAACACAGGAACCTAAAAAATGGTCCTAAACCGTGACTAAAAACGAGTCAGAGCTGCTGTCAGTCTCTGCTACCCAAAATTTTTTTCTAAGGCACATCCAAGAACCAGTCAAGACTTGCTTCTCTCACCCGACACATACGCGCAATCGACACCCACCTTTCAACAAAGTCTGACGAAGAGAGTCTAACTCTCTCAGCCTTGATACGAGCCTTCAAATTATCACGGAATATTTATATTCGTGTGTTCCAAATAACATCTCTCATCACTTCTAGCAATGTCAGTCACAATTCTCTTCTAAGCTTATCCGTTATTGGTGCCCAGTTGCTACAGACAATTATAGGAACCAAAGTTAAGAACGATGTGTTGAGTATGCAAACCATGAGACCTGTAACAAACTCAATCAGCGGCACCACAATGCGACAATATATGAAGGTGTGACATAAAGTCTCGACCTCATCGCCGCAACGTTTACAAATAGGCGAATCCGCCAAGCCAGCTGAGTGAATGAAGTCTTTTACCGACCCAGAGAGCATCCCGAATTACCAGCGAAGTCAAGGAGGCCTCATCGTTAGAAATTTTACAGAATAGCATATAAATCCTTCGTCAGTCACCATAAGAACATCATACCATGATAACCTAATTAAAACCCATAAGAAAAGTGGGGTTTGGAAGAGAAATCTACCCAATGATTCCCTTACTTTAGTTATAGAAAATTGTTGTTGTAGAGCTAACATTCTCATTGGTTAGATGAGTGTACTTAAGGTGTCACCTGAGTAACAACAACAGTGTTTGTTTGGCGCCAATTTTGCTGTTGTTGTTTGGATTGTTTGCATCTGAAGATCTTACCTAGTGAAACGGATCACCTTTCTTTAAGTAATAAGAGACCCTGAAGGTTATCAATTTCCTTCAGCGAAGGGTCGCAACGTAACCATTATTGCAACACTATATTTTGGATTGCACCTAAAGGAACTTTTCCACAAATACTAGCATAAAAAAGTATATTAAAAAAAGGCATGGAATATGAAATATAGATAAGGATAAATTCTTAACAATGAAGAATGGAAAAAACCCATTGATTAGTAGTTTTCATAGGTAAGTGATTTTTGGAATTAATATATACATATATTTTATTGACTTAAGTAAAATTCGTTGATTTTCTTTAAATCTTTTTAAAGAAGACCGATTTATAAAACAACAAATATTGCATAATTTGCGATAAAACCTGTTATTTTTTTAAATTTTGGTCTTTGCTCCTTTAATTAAAAAACAATTTGGGTTTCAATTACAAATTTCAAGTAGTTATAAGCTTCGAAAAATAGGAGGTCGAATTATTATGGAATTTTTTGTATCACGTTTTTAATGGCGTTTTCTGATACCCATAGACAACCATTTGCGTAAGCTTACTAACAGCATTATTAGCGTCCTAAATTATGAGATGAAAAAAATAAATGAATCTCTTAGTAAAAAACAGCGCCCGTTTTCTGAGTTGCTGAAAACGAATATCACAGTTAAATTTGCTTTATGATATGAAGAAATTACTAGGTGACCAGAAAGTGGGTGCTCATTTCACGTTAAATTTATATAGGAGAGCGGTCCACCACTTTTTGAAAAAGTAATTACTTCATATCATGAAAACTACTTATCCGCCCAAAATATGATATTCGTTTTCAGCAGCATCGAAAACCTATTTAAGTCGTCATTTTTAATTTTTTTAAGGAGTTGGAAAGCAACTCGACCATGACCATATATCTCTCTGTATATATATATATATATATATATATATATATATATATATATATATATATATATATATATATATATATAATCAGAAATACATGAATATTTTCTTTAAGTGACAATAAATTTCGAAATCGATGAAATTAAAAAGCAGTTTATTTACAAAACAGTAGAGTTAAGTTCCAAGATTAACTTTTACACCGTCTTTTCAATTAAAAAAAGCACATTATTTTTTTTTAATATAAACAAATTACAATAATTAT
Source organism: Euprymna scolopes (assembly GCF_053919585.1). NCBI lineage: Eukaryota > Metazoa > Mollusca > Cephalopoda > Sepiida > Sepiolidae > Euprymna > Euprymna scolopes. The sequence continues at coordinate 24,029,328 of NC_136527.1, forward strand.
AGAAGTGTTTTTTTTTTTATAGTTGTATAATTTGCATATATTATGCCTCTTCGTTTAGTTCCTTCAATAGTTATCTCCCTTGGCCGGACATATTTTCTTATAGAGTTTCTCCTGACTCGACACGGGCAGATTGATCTGTGTTTTATTCCACAATTGTACCTATTTACTATGCCTCCCCACGGGACAGAGTTAGACACCAGGGTCGTTTTTTAACATGGAGAAAAGGTAGTCAACAACCTTTCTATCCCAACATTTCGTTTTAAGCCATCTCCGGTAAGAAACATATTTCCTTCTTAAAGACATTTTTAATAATTTTAACGTTATTTATTTTTTTATATATTATTTCATCTTAACTACGAACTTTGCTTATTTTCTTTACCCACATGTCCGACCCCCTTACTTTTAGTTGTGTTGTTCATTTCCTTACGCATACGACTCCCCATTCAGCCTTTTAACATGAATGCCTACTAGACACTATCCTCGAGTGTCTAAGGTCTCTCTGTACATGGGTTTGTCAGAACAATCTGGCATAAGGATATTTTTTCCATAGAAGTAAACCCTGACCAAATATTCAAAATCACATAGTATTCGCAGCCCAAATAAGATCTCACTACGGCTATCCCACAGCTTTTCCGAGGAATGGTGCACCTTTTCCAAGTGATATTACCTCAAGTAATAGCACGAAGTTTGATACTCCACCAGACTAGATAAATTCTTGTCCTGGAATCCAGTAAGACCATGAGACCAACATGAAAGATATACTACAACATATGAAAATGGTTAATTAGGGAAAGGAAAATTATGTTCTCAATTTCTTTACTAACTCAGTGTTTGAGATATAAAGAACTTTAATGGAACATTCTAATATCTATGTATCTCATATAGAGTTCAAGTGTTAGCCCCTGGTTGTGGGCACCTTGATTTCTGAGAACTTCGACTGAAGTAAAAAAAAAAAAGAAAAAAGAGAGAAGCTTTTATAACTTCTCGTTTCTTATCTTTTCTCTTTGTGTTCTCAACAATGTTTTTTTGTTTTATTTCTTTCATTTTTTTACCGTTTCTACTCTCAATATGCATGTGTAAAAGGATGGTAAATGTATATTTCAGCGGCGTAAATTATTTGACAGCCAAAAATTTATAAAAAAATAATTTATTTTTTAGGTGCTAGTGCACTTATTGATCCGCGCTATTTTAAAAAAAATAGTATTTTCAAGGTTAATTAAAGTTTTATTATATTTGTTTTTATTAAATTGTAAGGTTAAAGTGCAGATTAGATACAAAACACCCTCTCCACCCCATGTTAAGAATGACTTTCTTAATAACGTTATCATTTCCACACGGATCAATAAGTGCACTAGTACCAATTTTTTTTAAATATAAAATAGATTAATAGATCCCAAGGCTGAAATAAAACCCGAAAGAATTTAATTTTTATTATTTTTTCAACATTATTTTATTATTTTTTCAACATTTTTTTATTATTTTTTCAACATTTTTTTAGTATTTTTTCAACATTTTTTTATTATTTTTTCAATATTTTTTTATTAGACTAAATGTCCAACAATTGAGGCCGCCAACTTGTTTGGAAAATTTGGCCTTCGTAAGACTTGCCAGATTGGCCATTTTTATGCCAAATTTGGCCTTTTTCCGCTCTTGTGTGGACGATTGGCCTGTCTAATGTTTGACAGATTAGCCTTTTACACTCTTGCATAGGCCACTGGCCTTTCTAGTGTGTGACAGATTGGCCTTTTTATGCTCTTGCATAGACTATGGTTCCACGCAAGAGCGAAAAAAGGGCTAAATTTGGCCTCAAAAAGGCCAATCTGTCAGACATTAGAAAGGCCAAATTTTAAAAGCAATACAACGGCTTTGATTTATAGTTTTTTGTCTGTCAAATAATTTACGCCGCTAAACTACACATTTGCCAAAAGGATGAAAAACATAAACAAATCGAACTTACTAGAGGATATAATGACTTCCGGTGAATGCTGGAAAAATATCCAGTAAATAAAACGTTGTTTAGTAAATCGTTATTTGTATTTTAAACTAAATATTTCATCGTGGTTTATTTGGTGGAAGGCAAAACTGGGGGGGGCAGGTCAGTACTTTTTGACGGACCGTCTTTTTAAAAATCTACCAAAAATCAGGTAATTATCCGATCAATACGAAATTTTCAGCGATTATTAAGAGAAGAATGAATTTTATAACAGTGCACTTATTTTTCATAAACGATATTTATATATATATATTTTTTGCTTACAACCCCCCCTTCTTTTTAAGTGGGAACAAATATGCTTAAAATAATCATCTGAAACTGAGCACAACATATTGTGTTGTTGTAAGGGACAGAATTATAGATTAAAAAAAATTGTTTGCATACCTTATTTTGACCTCTGAATATCAGAACTTCGATTGTGTTTAATTATCCCGCTTTTGAGTTTTGAAGTGTGAAATTCGGTGAATATGTTAAGTAAAATAATTAATTTAAGTTAAGCAAAACAAAACAAATTTTTTTTAAATATTTATACGAGAAAAGCCATTTTAAAAGCTTTGATAAATAAATTAACTATTTTTTTTAGCGAGCCGAATAATGCATGACCATTATTAAACAGGGCATGCTTTGAAGAATCGATACAAAAACAAATTCGATAAATATTGTGCCCTTTGTGTTAAAATAGCATAATTTTTTCGATCCCGTTTGAAAACGTTTGCCGCCTTTCGACTACGGTGGACCAAACGCGCTGAAATAATTTTTTTATTCTGCTTTAAACTGCCCTCCCCCCCCATTTTGGGGAGCCTGGCCCCCACACACATACACATTAAAAACCAAACTCATACAAATGGTCACCCAACTGGTACTGGCCAGCCTCAGCTTAATAATACATTGAAATTTTCGTCACTGAAAAATAATTTTTTTGGCCTGTTTGGTCTTCCTTAGTTTGCTTTTTATCAAATGCAAACGTAAACAGTGTCGATCTAGACTCTAGATCGACGCGAAATAGCTGGTTGCCTATATGAATAAGTGGAATTATTTGAAATCCAGGTACTTATATTAGAATATTTTTGCATATTCTCTTAGAAAATCATCATAAATCTTAGTTAGACAACAAATAAATAAATTAATTATTTCAAAAACCTTTTCTTTTTTTTTTTTTAAATATTTATGTTCGTTTTTTGTGCAAGACAAAAAATGTCAATTGTTAACTTTTTGGGAAAATTTAACATTTAAAATTTAATTAAAAATAGTAGAAAACGTTTTACATTATTCTGTTTTCTATATGATAAAATTCAGGGTTTTATCTTTCTGGAAAAAAAGTTACTCAGAAATAATGGATTTTAATAAATGTAATTTCGTTTTAAAAAACAACAACTTGAGTTTTCGGCCATTTTTGGCGGTGCCTACATTTCATTTAACTTTATATGAAAATGGATAATAAACTTTAAATATCAATTATTGAATGGATTTTATTATTTCCTTTTCTTTAAAAGTTTTATTTTATGGATACATGTGACCAGTGAAACCGATATGATGACTAAAATTACAAATTATTGTCTTTTTAAATTAAAAATAACGCATGACTTTCTATTTGCTTTTTTATATAAAAATAAAGCATTGTATATATATATATATATATATATATATATATATATATATATATATATATATATATATATATATATATAAAGCATTGTAGATGTTAACAATTAAAAATAGTTTTAATCTTTCAGGAACATTACGATAAGCAGTATTCATTCAATATTTTCACAAAAAATAATATCAAAAATATTGGTACTAGTGCAGAGAGTGATCCGGACGTACATAATAACGTTATTATTTAAAAAGCTATTCTTAACATGGGGGAGCGGAGGGTGTTTTGTACCTATTCTATACTTCAACCTTACAATTGAATAACAAAAAATATATAATAAAACTTTAATTAAACTTGGAAATACGATTTAAAAAAGAGCGCGAATCACTCTGTGCATTAGCACGAAAATATTTAATGTGGTTTTAATGATATAAATTATCACAAAAATTTTGCTTACATGGATTAATGACCGTTTTTCTCTCAGAAAATATTCACATTCATGACAAGCCATGTGTGACATTCTGTTCATAAAAATCAGTAATCTTAAACTTCATGTTATTCTCATGAGATCCTCATTTAGCTAAGCCTGCATAATGAACACTCGTTACAAGAAACATTTATTTTGGAGCGATTTGAATTAATATTTCTAACACTTAAATAATTTCATCTTAATACAATGATTTCGAGTTCTTTTTCTAGTGTCGTTATTTGCTGGAGTTATTCCTATATTTTTATTTTATGTATGTAAGGATGTGCCTTGGTGGAAACCTATTAATTGCTGATCTCGTTAAATTTACTTTTAACGGTCCTGCAGATACTCTACTACTTTTTACTTTAAGATATTCCTGCACCTGCAATCTCGCTCCTAAAAATTGATAGATCCCATAGAAGTTAGTGACTATCTTTTTTTAATCAAAATCTAAAGACGTTACTAATTAATTTTAAAGCTGTTATGAAAACTTTTTCACATGTAATTTTTCCAATATAGAGATTAAGTTTAGTCTTTAATCTTTCAAACACAATCAAGAAATAATCGGAAATCTATAAAAATTGCCGACTTTCTAAACTATGTTCACCAATCAGTTTCTGCCATTCAATTGCACATACTATGCAAAGAATTATAGAATTAATAAAGATGAAACTTGTAATCTGTTTTCTCTCATATAAATATAAAAATGTTAAAAAAAAATAATACTAATTTTATCCGTGATATTCACCAAATAGATCGGCTCTATTTCGAAATAATTTATTTTTTCTCTTCAATTTTGTTTTGTGCGAACTTGTTCATCATCTTGAATTTTAACTTGAGCTTGTAAAGTCAATCACATTTGAAAAATCGTTTCCTTTATAAAAGAAGATAAAGGTAATCGAAAGCAAATTATAAAACAAAAACGTAAGTATTACTACATGAATTTAGTATCGATTTTTGCGCATTTGTAGAATACCTTAAAAATGTAAATGAGATAACTACATTTACTAAGCGAATAATCCTAATGAAAATGTTGATTTATTGTTGAAAATTTTCGCTGTGAATTGTTTTTTTGTTTTCAATACTAACTTTAACATAAAAACAATTTATTTATCGTTTACAAAAGAAGAAAATAATTTTATAAATTTTACATGTTTTTAACTGTTTCACAAGTTTAAAGTAAAAAAAAAAATGTCTTTTGTTTTTTCATTTTTTCAGCAAATTATTTTATAGTTTTTAGGGTGTGCTAATAACGAATATATACTTCAAAAGTCGCACAGAGAATTATTTTCCATGATGTGAGGAAATTACTTTTTCAAAAAGTGGGGTCATTTTTTTTTATAAATTTCATGTAATTTCTGGCCACATGGTGATAATTTTTTAATTTATTTTGTTGGCCTGCCTGAAAGCCGTTTTGGTAAATTGTTATTTACTTTCCAGCTGAACAATCATTTTTAATCTTACAACTTCGATAGGTTTTTGGGTATGCTGAAAACGAATATCACATTCAAAAATAAAATTTGTTGCAAACAAGACAGTATCTGGATATAAAAAATGTAATTGTTTTTTATCAGTGGTGGCCAATTACGTATGCACTTGCACATACAGAATTGGCCACCACCGATAACATAAGGAATTACATTGCTTAATATTTTGAAAACTACTTGTTTGTGGCAAATATATGTGCGTACTTGCACATACAAAAATGGTCACAACTGATAACATAAGGAATGACACGTATCTGTGTACACGTGTTTTTATACAGATTATACTTTATTTTTGTTCTTACCTTTGTGTCTTTATTGAAAAGGAAATCAGAAAAGAAAACAAAAATATTTTTCGCTCAAAAAGCAAATGCAAAAAAATACCCCCTCCCTAAGTGGCCATAAAGTGGGTGCCCATTTTACGTTTAATTTATATTTAAATGTGATCCCTCACTTTTTTTAAAAAGTAAATTTTTCATATCATGAAAACTATTTCTCTGCACCGATTTGTGAAGTATATATTTGTTTTCAGCATCATCGAAAACTTCTAAAACTCGTCATTGTAAAGGATTTTGCGGGGGGGGGATTTTTGACATTAACCAAAGCAACAAACCTTACAGTTTAAAAAAATAACCATGATTCTCAAATTACAATAATGATTCTTAAACAAATTACAATATTACATTTCTGAATTTTTTAGATGAGGAATGATTCTTTGTATTATTTAGATTATTAAGACTACTGTTCTCATCTTGAGTGTTATTTATTATGCAAAAATTGTAAAAATAACACTTGTCGAATATTTACTTACTGGATTGTGATAGTACACTTTAACTTCAATTATGTTTTAAAACATGAAATCGATATAAAATTTAACTATTTTGTATTTTGGGAGACATTAATTGTGATAGATGAAAACATTGAATTATTATTAATGGGTTTTCATAAGTGAATATTCTGCATTTGTCATGTGCACAGCTTGACTGAGAAATGACCTTTTATTTGCGTTTCCACTTTTTCAACCATTTTTTCTCGCACAGCATACGAGTAAAAATACGTCTGATTGCTGTCGTTTGTATTGTGTCTTATCCTTTTTTCTGTCTTTTTCTCTTCTCTTTCCGTGACATCAGTATATGTACACTTGCTTCATTTGCATATGTGCTAAGACGATGGCTGCTTATATTTTCACTAGTCAGCTATCCTACAGCTGCTTCTGATTTTCTCACATGAGCACCATGCACGTTATATTACAAGAACATGTGTTTTTGGATAGCTGAATTATATATGCAACATTTAAATAAAATCTGAGTATTATATCTCTAATTTCTTTCATAATTTATTTCAGCTGGTAAGACCCTTCTGGAAAGTTGTTTAATCCAGTTATTTTTGAAAGTTCAAAAAAAAAAACTGATATTATTTTAGTTTTTCAATAAATGTGATTCATTATTAATTTTGCTTGGTGTTGGATTGTATGTTTTATTGTTAATTCTTCTTGTTATTTATTACTACTGCTGTTATTCACCCTTTGCTGTTGTTATAGACTTTTACTTTTTTTGTTTCTTCTGATTATGACTGAACGTAGCCTTGTGTCCATAGAAATAAAGTAAGGAACCGTTATGCGCCTCTTGTTATTTGTATAATCTTTTATTTTTCTTTTGGCTATGATTAAAAGAACCTGTGTATCTACCTTTTAGATGCATTTGTTTGTTATGAAATTTGGATATGTTTCAAATATTACCTATTTATTGTTAATTCTTCTTGTTATTTATTATTACTGCTGTTATTCACCCTTTGCTATTGTTATGGACTTTTATTTTTCTTCTGGGTATGATTAAAGGTTGCCTTGTGTCCATGGAAATAATGTAAGGAACCGTTATGCGCCTCTTATTATTTGTATAATCTTTAATTTTTCTTTCAGCTATGAGTAAAAGAACCCGTGTATTTAACTTTTAGGTCCCTAGCCATGTGTTTGTTATGGAATTTGAATACGTTTCAAATGTTACCTTTGATAATCATCTGGGAGGATGTAAGCAAGTAAACTTTTAATCCCCTTCCTAATCTTGAGGAAAAAGAGCGTAAACTCTTAGTGATTGTCACAAGGAAGAGACGTGCTTGTTAGTTTTATTTGGATATAGGGCACCTTATATCATTGGTTGCTAAAAGGACATCATTTCTCAGATTAGCATGAAAAAAGCTGGTCATTTCCTGACATATGTAAAAGATTTCAATTGCAAAATTCCCTACAATCATATGAAACTAACAAACTTCCTTCTCTTCTCTACTTGCATAGGTAAAACTCTCCTCTGTCCATATAGGAAGAACAAGAGAAAGAAAAGACAATTAAGATATGCAATCAAAAATCCAAATTGAACAATTCTCCTCACCATGCGGTAGGTCAATCATCTCGCAATCGAGTTACTTAACTTCCTGGAAGCTGCATGATTGGTCCTAGGGATGAGGTTTTGGTTGGAGTCTAAGTGTATATAAAACGAGCTACAGGCGGAAAATGTTGGTTTCTTTCGTATTTACCTGTCTTAGCCATCACTAAAATTATGTGATTAAAAACAATACATTAAGATGGTTCTAATTAAAATACATGACTACTTTTTCAAAACTTTAAAATTGACATCCACTGCGGGTATTGTTTGTCAGTCCCAGAGTGGTATGATCACTGTTAAAATGGGTCAATATTCTATGATATATGCTATTGATATTCTTAGCTATCAGGGTTGTGGAGTCAGATGGTGAAAGTCCGACTCCGACTCCTAGAATTCCTAGAATGCTGACTCCGACTCCTTTGATATCTTAGACTCCGACTCCCGACTCCTTGATCCCTATGTGGAAATCAATTCTGCAGATCCATATACCAGCCTCCCACACCTATTCAACATTTTATAATTACTTTTCATGCATTTTTTATGTTTAACATTCACTTGTATGATTAATATACTCACATATACAATCAACCAGATTTATTTATTTACTTATTTTACTCACGGTAACTCTTAATGAGGCATATCACCAATTGGACACAAAATGGCTACTTTTTGGGACCATGTCTAGGAAAGATTAGCAAGATGTCGATTTATGTTACATTTAAACTTCTGCATATCAGTACGACCAGGAAAACAAGTAGCAGGAAGGGAATTCAGAAGTCTAGCTGTTCAAGGAGAGAGACTATAAGAATAGAAAGCTTTTGACATCTGGGGACCTCAACAGTGAAGGGGTGAGATTTTATTACTAAACGGGTTTGACGGGGATATGTGCAGTTCATATAGTCCACAAAGTAAAATATAGTAAAATAGTCCCAAAAAAGGAGTTTTAAGGTAGGGTATTATTTTTCATTGATATAGGCGGTTCACGAGGCGTCTTGTAATTGTTAAAGAAGAGCAGCTTAGTTTTACTAGCATTAAATGTTACTACTTATTTGCGTCCCCATTCGGCTATGGACTGGAGGTCATTTTCTTATGATTCTGCCATTGTCTTAGATTTATGTACATCTGTTTCCCCTAATGCATGTTATAGAGCATTGTATCATCAGCAAATATACTCATCTTTTTTTTTACATAGACATCACCACTTATCAAGGCCCAGAGATAACCCGAGGATAAGGGTTAAGAGTGTAGAGTAGTCAATTGAACAATATAGTAATTGTTAGTAATAGAAATTAGGTAAATTTGTTAACTTAAGTGGAATGGCTCATCAAGAATTTATTTACGTTGGACTTGAAGACAATCACATTGTAGTCAGCTGGAAAGCAGGAGAACAGAAGACAGTTCCACAGGCGTGAAGTTCAAAGAAAGAAGCTTTTTTCATGGAGTCTACGTTTAGGTTTAGGCACAGATAAAGAGTGGGGGGAATTATTGAGTGTTTTCAGCTAGATGAGTGTTTCTTGTGAAAGTTTCGTGAGGGGAGACTACAGATTGAAGTTCAGTCGAGCACTTGCCATGAAAATAACGATAAAGCAGAGACAAACTCGCAACATCTCTTCTGTGAGATACAAAGTCTATTTTGAACTCTATCAAGGCAGGACAAGTCCTTTCTAGCAGCTCCTGTCATAATGCGGCAACAGTACTCCATCCTTAGACGTATCTGGCTCTTATATAGATATAGAATTGCATCAGCAGTGAGATATCTACTTGCTCGATAGAAGGATCTCACCATTTTCCAGCAGACTTGGCAACATATTTAACGTATGTGTTCCATTTCTGATCAGGAGTAAAGGTCAAGCCCAGAAGCTTATCAAAACATGAGGCTTCCCCAAGACGAGTACCATTCATTTCAATTGATGCAAGATGGGGATCAGAACACTGATAATGTAAAGATAAAGTTTGGTTTTAGATGCATTAAAAGTGACCAGCCACTCTTTCCCCATTGTACCATGTGTTCAAGATAAGAGGAGAGAGAATTGGAGAGAACTTGGTCGTTTAGATGTGCTACTACTCTTATGAACCTATCAGAAAGAAATGATTTAATAATTGAGAAGACATTTCCAGCTATACCATAGCTGGAGATCTTGTAAAGTAAACCTTTATGCCATACCTTATCAAAGGCCTTTGATACATCAAGAGCAATTGCCCTAGAAAGGTTGCCTATGTAGAGCAATTCGCTAATCCTATGAGATATAACTGTAAGCATATCTACTGTAGATCTTGCAGAACGGAAACCATATATATTATTTATTATTATACAGATATTTCATTTCTCAATTTATTATTATGTATATATTATTTATTATTATATATATATTATATTAATGTCGAAACGTTGTGAAAACAACATCTAATAAAGATGAAAAACAACAACTTATTAAGATGAGAATAATAGTCCGAAATAAAAATAAATTAATATATATAATGCTCATCTCAAAAATAAATTCCAATTAAGGAAAAATATATATACCAATCGGTACGGACCCGACTATGGAAGATCAGATAATAAATAAACGTGGATTTATGAGATCAAAGAATCCAACCTTGATTGCCCTTTGGGGCCCATGGCACAGTAGATAGAGACGTTCAATCTCTACGGTTCCAGATGAGCATTGTCTGAAGATAGCGGTTTCAATCCTACCCAAAGCGGGCCAGAGGCTTACTTGGCCAAAATGTTGTGAGACGACAACTACGGATGGCAGTGATTGCTGAGAATGTAGTTAGGAGATTTGAAGTCCTATCCATCGCGGTTACCACTTGATGAAGGCCAGAGGAATAGTTGTCCGAAACGTTGTGAAAAACAACAACCAATAAAGATTAAAATAACAACTAATAAAGATGAGAATAATAATCCGAAATAAAAATAAATTAATATAAGTTTTTTGGAGTTGTTAAGGCTTTTTTCAGTAAAGTTTTTTTGGGATGTTTGAGACATTTTTGTTAGCTTTTTTTATTCACTTTCTTCCAATTTGAAAGTCGCCTCCTTCCATTCTAATAGCGCTTTTTCATTGGATAAACAAATTCACACTCAATGAATTACAAAAATAGATAATCAGAAAAAACTACCGACCCCTTAAGATCACCAGAAAAATACTAAAAACATTACATAAAAACAAATGAAAAAGTCGATTTAGTGTTTCAACATTTGAACAATGATAAGCTTAAACTGATGATTTCTGGTTGCCCGATCCATGGTTCTCGGGAATTCCCAAGAATGCATATCAAATTATGCAAGAGTACTGAATATTTTTAAACACAATATTGATCTTACCTAACCTAAACAATTCTCTCTCACTTGCTCCTCTTCCCCACTTCAAAACTCCAAACCTACTCTAAGCCTTTTTGAATGGGTCCTATTATCATCTTTACATCCAAGTGATGCAAATAGGGGATAACTCAAAGTCATGCAACGTGTTAGTACTCTCATCTCCATCAATAGTATGTCAGACTCTTCATCTGGCTTTTCCTGTTAACCTCGACTCTTATATTGTGATAGCAATTCAGACATGGAACAAACTGATATCTGACTCAGTGGACTCCATTGGAGAAGCCAATGTGGTCTTTTTTAATGGTATTTCCGTTTTGGGAATGTTCCATTCCTTGATCGATGTTGTCAGCATATGTGCTGCATGCACCTTCATCATGAACATGTCAACTGATCATTAATACTATATGAATATGGCTGAATTGCTATCTGACTCAGTGGACTCCATCGGAAAAGCCAATGTGGTCTTTCTTAATGGTATTTCCGTTTTGGGAATGTTCCATTCCTTGATCGACATTGTCAACAGATGTTCCGCATGCACCTTTATCATGAACATGTCAACTGATCGTTAATCCTATATGAATATGGCTGAATTGCTATCTGACTCAGTGGACTCCATCGGAAAAGCCAATGTGGTCTTTCTTAATGGTATTTCCGTTCTAGAAACGTTCCATTCCTGGATCGACATTGTCAGCATATGTTCCGCATGCACCTTTATCATGAACATGTCAACTGATCGTTAATCCTATATGAGACGGAACCTGTTTTATCTATGACTACATAATTTGGTTTCCAACATACATCTAACTTTCCTCGACTCTGGTGGTTCTTATAATAAACCAGATCTCCAATATTAAAATCTACAGACTTTGTTTTCTTATCCGAGTTCTCTATCAGTTTTTTCCTTGTTTTCCAAATGTTATCCCTTAAAAAAGTAAAAGATTGATACATCTCTTGTAGAGTGATCACGTGTTGCTGATTGCGATAGTATACTCTGTGAGGTAATAATATATTATCTAATGGCAGGATCACTGATATTTTTCTTTCTCGGTTGGTATGGTCACTATACTGTTCTACATCATCCACCCACCTCCTGTAACCACGTTTCCTTCTACATTGCAACGACACTATTTTCCTGTTATCAATCTTATTACTGGCTCCACTGTCTTTTTCAATTCTTATTCAGTCTCTGCAGAAAATGTAAAAATAGCTGCTTCATTATAACAATAGTAAATGCTACTGACGAAAGAACAAGATAACAATACAACTCAAAATCAATATTTGTTAAGAAACACGAAAGAAACAGAGAAAAAATAATAAGTTTGTTATGTTATACATGTCACACACACACACACACACACACACACACACACACATATATATATATATATATATATATATATATATATATATATATATATATATATATATATATATATATTGTATTTTGTGATTTTGTGTACAGAAAGTTGTTAGATGAGACAAGTCATTGGTACCGTCGGTCTAAAACCGTATAATTAGGACCGTTTTAGATATCCATACCAAGCTCTCTTCAATACTCATCTATATTATAACCGGAAGTGAACAATATATATACCTCATGAGTTCACGTTTAACTCTCGTTTTGTTTTATATCTCCCCGTTTATTTATCGGATGATGATGATAATATTAACTTTAAAATTTGAATTATTTTAATTTTACAATCTAATTTCGATTGAAATTTTTATATATACAATTTGTTTTATATATATAAAATGATTTTAATTTTAGACCAATTTAATTTAAAAGTATAATCTTTTATATATAAAAATTCAAACTTAAAGTTTATATCAATATTGATTAAAAAGGTAACATTTCCTTTAATTATATCGAATTACGTTTAAAATTTTCAAAATAGGTTTAAACATTTCTTTTAAAATTTCGATAGAATTTTTTTATATATAAAATTTGTTTTATATATATAAAACGATTTATATTTTAAACAAATATAATTAAAAAAATATTTATATTTTAAACCAATTTAATTTAAAAATCTTATTTTTTATATATAAAAATTCAAACTTTAAGTTTATATCAATATCGATTAAAAACGTAACATTTCATTTAATTATATCAAATTACATTTAAAATTTTCAAAATAGGTTTAAAAATTTCTTTTAAAATTTCAACTCTTTCAAGGTTTGGGGAAGTGAGTATTTATCTAGCCTAAGGGATTTTCCTAGTATATTAATACTATTATATTTTTCCTATAGTTTTAAAATTGAAACAGATCGTAAATTACATTTATAAAGTATGATTTGTAAAAAATTATATAATACAATAACTTAAAATCTATAATACAATTACGATTAAAATCCAATTTTACCGAGTAAAAACAATTTTAGCATTTACAAGTTTACTAAAGTTTTTTACAGATATATATATATAATCAAAATCTAAGTTTTGTCTTTTTCACTGACTCAGTTTATTAGGAATGCTTTCCTTCTATGTATACAATGTTTTTTTAAAGATTCACTCCTCACATTTAAACATCTTATTTCTGAGTCGTAAATAGCCCGAAGAATGTGGTATTTTTCCGCATTACAGAGAGGGTATTGACTTAATTCCAAGGCATATGCTGGTTTCTGCTCTATTTAACTCCATTTTATTGAAAAAAGTGTATCTTTTCCTTTAAGCTCCCACACCCGGGTAGCTAATGCTGTATTTATCCTTGTAGCTCTAAAAGAGCTCATCTGTGCATAGTATCTTTGTTTAAATTAGCCTTGTGTCATACCTATATATTTTTCAGGTATATTTGTAGATCGGTCCGTTATAAACAAGGGATTCAGCTTTACAATTGCCCTCCAATGGGCAACTATTTTTGGTCCAACAAGAGCAGCCTGTGTTATCTATCTTTTTTGGTTCCTTAGATATAATCGGCTTGATTGATGGAGCCGTTGAGTAACTAACTTTCACAATATTTCTATTAAAAATTTTATGCAGTTTGTCTTTTTCTGGAAAATGCTTATCTAGAAGAAGAAAAAATGCCCTACTCTTGTTTTTGAGAACGGAGATAAGAACCAAATTATCTCCCGTCTCATATTTCGTTTTTTTATTTTATGCAGTTTGTCTTTTTTCTGGAAAATGCTTATCTAGAAGTCTAAGAAAAAATGTCCTACTCTAGTTTGTATATTCAATGAGAATGGAGGTTAGAACCAAATTATCTTCCGTCTCATATTGCGTTTTTTATTTTCCTTTTTATTCTGAGTCTGTTGAAATTTTATGTTTTCCCTGAAGCCACTTTTATGTAGTCCTTTGTTATATGGTGTTGTTTTCTCGAACCGTTCAAAGAAAGTCGTGATATTCTTTTGCTAATATTTGCTAGAATATTTTTAAACACTGTGAGTGGGTGGCATGAACCCTTATTTATGGACATGAGTTTTTCATTTAGTTTGTGGAAGGGTGTATTTTTTCTCGAGATGTAATGTTGCATCTAAAAAAAATCTACTTCATCGGAATTTATCTTTATGTTATTTTAAAGCCTAGCTCCTTGAAAAATTCAGCTAGGTCTTTCCTAAACCTGTCTAGTGTACGTCCATTACAACCACGCGATAGGTAAACTCTATCATCCCTACATAACCCCAAAAAGTGGCAATCCTAATTATCGGGCTTGAAACCGACGGTACCAATAACTTGTCTCTTCTAACAACTTTCCGTACACAAAATACAAAATATAAATACGCTCTTATTTTTCAGATTTTCCTTTTCGGATTTTCCTTTTAATTGAGCACTCTGCTGGATTTCATTTTCCCAAGTAATATATATATATATATATATATATATATATATATATATATATATATATATATATATATATATGGTTTTTAGCAGAAATACGAGAGTAAAAAGAGTATAATCTTACTTTCCTTATTGTTTTTTTTTCGTTTTCCTCAACTTAACATGACCTTTCTTTATCAAGTGTGAACAGATCGTCCAGGCTTCTTTGTTAGAATAATTAGTAAAAAAAACAGCCCGTGCATATAATATGGAGTAATAAATAGTGATAAATAGTAGTAAAATTCAGTTGTAAGTTACATACTCCTGAACGTTGAAGTTTCAATTCTCAGTGAGATTTAAAATATAGTTTCAAATTAGGTATAACTTTTTATATTTTTTTGTTTTGTGCATGAGAGTAGCATGCTCTTGTGTTGTTGTGATGAGTGGAACAATTGAAAAACAACAAACTCTTTCAAATTATACTTATACTTAAAAAAAACCCTGATTAAATCCCAGAAAACTATGCAAAGAAGTAGTCTAATCACGTATCCTGATAGGACACGCCTACAAAACTTATTCCTTCATACGAAAAGTAAAGAACCTCCCAAATGTATACCATGTCACAAACCTTACACAGTGAAACATCTTTTACTTGACTGCTATGATTTCACACAAATTCGTCGACACTACTACAAGGCCACAAACTTATAAGAACTCTCCGAAAAAGAAACACTAAAACTATTTAAAATTAATTATGTTAAAAACCAGTATTGATTAAAACTATTAGCATTACAAGTTCATTTTTTCTTTTTTGATAATTGCTATTTTATCATAAACCATGAATTATACATTAAGATGTACAAAATTCAATTTGTTTTAAATTGGCGCATTATATCTTACAGTGGGTTTTCATTCATGAACAAAACTAGGTATTATACTGGTATTTGAATATAGCTTTATTGAGAGGAGATATTTACTACTAAAGTCTAAATTTAAATCATTTCAAAATATGTAAGCCTTTTCAATAAACCCCTTCCAAATCCTACCTATACTTAAAAAAACTGACGAAATCCCATAAAATCATGCAAAGAAGTAGTCTTATCACGGATCTGGATTGGACATACGTACATAATTCACTCCTACATACTAAAAAGTGAAGAACGTCCCAAATGTATACCATATTACAAACCTTTTACTTGACTGCTATGACCTCACACAAATCCATCAACACTACTACAAGGCCACAAACTTACAAGAACTCTTTGAAAAAGAAAAGCCTTAAACGATTCTTAATTTACTAAAAAGAGCAACCCTTTACTATGAAATATAAATGCCATCAAGTAAGAAACTATTTCAAAAAATTACACGAATATACCCAGCGAAAATGGATTCCGAAATTATCAACAAATTTTTAAACTTATATACAGCATTAATCGAGCCAAACGAAGGTTGATATGCTGGTTAAACACAAAAATAGTCAAAATTTTGTTTAGATTTGTGCGTTCAAGAGAAAGATTCCAAGTTCGACGAAATACACCTGCATAAGATCGGAGGTAACATAGAAACGTTGTGAAAATAACACCTAAGATGAGAACAGTATTCTGAAGAAT
Source organism: Euprymna scolopes (assembly GCF_053919585.1). Classification (NCBI taxonomy): domain Eukaryota; kingdom Metazoa; phylum Mollusca; class Cephalopoda; order Sepiida; family Sepiolidae; genus Euprymna; species Euprymna scolopes. Next base: position 24,045,932 of record NC_136527.1, read on the forward strand.
TAAAATAATATGAATAATACATCCTCATCCCTTAAATGAATAAAAGTAAATATTTTTTAGTTAAATATTGGAAAATAGAAATAAATAAACTTTGTTTACAAACCAGTATTGATTAAAATTATACGCATTTATTTTGAATTTCATTAATAATCAATTTATATATATATATATATATATATATATATATATATATATATATATATATATATATATATATATATATATATAAATCAACATAATAAATTCAATTTTTACAAATGAAATATATTTTTCAAATTTATTGTATATTTTCAGAATTTGCAACAAGGAAAAGACATCAATTAATGCATCAGGTGGACCCTTCATCATTGATGATTTTAATAAGTGTATATTAATAAAATTTCTTCATACAAAGTTTCTAAAGTCAAAATTTGTTAGCGTATCTAATCATACTATCCATTGCATATAATTTCTGTGGATTTAGATGCGAGAAAACATGGGAGACAAACCTCATTTTTGTGAAGTATGTGGTTCTTCTTTTGCATGGAAGTCACATTTGTTGAGTCATATAAAAACACACACAGGAGAACAACCACATTCTTGTGAAGTATGTGGTTCTTCTTTTGCACAGAAGTCACATTTGTTGAGTCATATAAAAACACACAGAGGAGAAAAACCACATTCTTGTGAAGTATGTGGTTCTTCTTTTGCACACAAGTCAGATTTCTTGCGTCATATGACAACACATACAGGAGACAAAGCACATTTTTGTGAAGTATGTGGTTCTTCTTTTGCACGAAAGTCACATTTGTTGAATCATATGAAAACACATACGGGAGAGAAACCACATTCTTGTGAAGTATGTGGTTCTTCTTTTGCAGAGAAGTCAACTTTGTTGAATCATATGCAAACACATACGGGAGACAAACCACATTCTTGTGAAGTATGTGGTTCTTCTTTTGCACGAAAGTCACTTATGTTCAATCATATGAAAAGACATACGGGAGAGAAACCACATTCTTGTGAAGTATGTGGTTCTTCTTTTGCACGAAAGTCACATTTGTTGAATCATATGAAAACACATACGGGAGAGAAACCACATCTTTGTGAAGTATGTGGTTCTTCTTTTGCACGAAATTCACATTTGTTGAATCATATAAAACACATACGGGAGAGAAACCACATTCTTGTGAAATGTGTGATTCTTCTTTTGCACAGAAGTCGAGTTTATGGAGGCATATGAAAATACATACGGGAGAGAAACCACATTCTTGTGAAGTGTGTTGTTCTTCTTTTGCTCAGAAGTCATCATTGTTGCGTCATATGAACACACATACGGGAGAGAAACCACATTCTTGTGAAATGTGTGGTTCTTCTTTTGCACAGAAGTCGAGTTTGTTGAGGCATATTACAACACATACGGGAGACAAACCATATTCTTGTGAAGTATGAGGTTCGTTTTTCCACAGAAGTCAAATTTGTTGAATCATATGAAAACACATACGGGAGAGAAACCACATTATTGTGAAGTATGTTGTTCTTCTTTTGCACAGAAATCACATTTGTTACGACATATGAAAACACATATGGGATATAAACCACATTCTTTTGAAGTATGTGGTTCTTCTTTTGCATAAAAGTCAAATATGTTGCATCATATAAAAACACACATAACTGGTTCTTTTGCTCTAAAGTCAACTTTGTGGATATTACAACGCACACGGGAGACAAACCATATTCTTTGAATATGTGGTTTTTCTTTTGCATCTAAACCAAATTTGTTGCTTCATATGGAAACACATACGGGAGACAAACCACATTCATGTGAAGTATGTGGTTCTTCTTTTGCACCGAAGTAAGGCTTGTTGAGTTATATGAAAATTCGACTTTGTGTTGTCATCTGATAATGCACACGGAATACAAATCACATTGTTGGGAAGTATATTGTTCTTTTGCAGAGAAGTCACATTTGTTTAGTCATATGAAAACACATACGCGAGACGAGCCACATTTTGTGATGTATGTGGTTCTTGTGCATGGAAGTAACATTTGTTGAGTTATATGAAAACACATATGGGAGAGAAACCACATTGTTGTGAAGTATGTGGTTTTTTTGCACAGAAGTCAACTTGCGTAATCTGCTTACACATACATGAAATAATGTATGATGACCTTCCAGTATGAATTCGTCAAAATGGTATACAGCATCACAGAACAAGAATTACAGAAAATTGGAAAAATGTGTCAAACCACAGTGTAGCGTTTGTTTTCTGGATTTATTCACCCAAATTAGGAAGGCTGTATAGACTGACTTAAAGGAGGATATTTCTAACAATATCAGGACAGAATTTTAGTGACTACTCTGTATCAAAGCTTGATGACCAATTCCAAGTGCACTTTGTATCACAGTTGTCAGATTCTTCTAAAGGATTGCTATGGAATACGATGGAATGTGTAAATATATTACGATCTGTCAAATGTTACATATTGAATAGTCATACATTTCATGCGCAATATACTATGGCTCGGGTAACGACAGCTACGGTTCTAAGCTAAACAGAGTGAGAGGAAAAATAACGAAATACTATGGTCTTACCATATAGAAAAAAGGTAAATAACTGGCATCTGGAGGGACGCGCCATCACCAGCCTAAAAAAACTAATTAAAAAGAGACAACCACATTCCTGTGAAGTATGTTGTTCTTGGCATTTTGTTGTGTCATATGCAAAAACATATGGAAGACAAAAGAACTTTAAATTCAAATATCAATGTATCTTATATAGAGTTCAAGTGTGAACCCCAGGGTGGGAGCCCCTTGATTTCTGAGAACTTCGACCGAGGAAAATTGTAACCAAAAAAAGTAGATGAAATATACAGCTGGCTTTATGAAAAATTCTGATAAATATTTAAACAAAATTCCTAAAAGACAAAACCTTATAAATTATGCGATAACAGAGATAACAACTGTCCATAAATGTGCCCATGGATATGAATTCGTAATAAAAACCCTTCCAGCTACAAAACTTGACACTCTTTCTGTTGACTTGCACACGTTTGTAGTATGCTTTCTTCTTATATGTCCTCTATTTGCTTTACGTCTGTTTTTATTCATCTGTCTCATTTGCATAGAAATGGCGACATTCTGTGTCGCTCTCATGACTGACACCCATAAAACCAATTGTGTATAACCATTCCAGTTTTTTTTACATTTTTGTTACTCAATTAACCCCTTGAAGCACACACACATAAAACTTACAGGGTGTAACCATAATAGTTTTTTGCATTTTTGTTAATCAATGGACCCCTTGAAGCATGTACACATACCAGCCAAATATGTTTCGAATTGCTCCACAAAGTAAAAAAAAACTGAAAAGACATTTTTGTAATGTAGCTCTTCTGTTTTAAAACTAAACTGAAAAATGTTGAAAAAGTAAAAAAACATATTCTTGTTACGTGTGTGGGCATTCTTGTGTTACAAATTTGTGTCACTCTCTCACGCAAAAACTGGACAAAAGAATATGATCCTTTGATTGTGTAAATGATTTTATTTTGAAAACAAACTTTTATTGTGTAAATCTTTAAAACCACCGTAAAGACCGCACATCCTTTATGGCAAAGTCATGTGTTTATAATTTTTTAAATTTAATACATCTCAATAAAACATTTTATATCACGTATCCATTTTTAAAAATTTAATACATCTCAATAAAACATTTTATATCACGTATCCATGTCTAAATAATTTTTTAAAAATTTAATACATCTCAATAAAACATTTTATATCACGTATCCATGTCTTAATAATTTTTAAAAATTTAATACATCTCAATAAAACATTTTATATCACGTATCCATGTCTTAATAATTTGTGAAAATTTAATACATCTCAATAAAACATTTTATATCAAGTATCCATGTCTTTATAATTTTTAAACATTTAATACATCTCAATAAAACATTTTATATCACGTGTCCATGTCTTAATATCTACTTCAGGTTTTACCATTTTATCATTTTTATTTCCATAAAAAATGTTTATTATGCAATATGTTTTCAAATTACGAGGGACGTTCAATAAATTATGACCCTGACTCACTTGTGTTTGTCTGATCTAGTAGAAATGTTGCATATGCAATGATTTACATCTCTATGGGTCATGTGGACAAATTACAACTCTGAACTAATTGTAAATTCTAATATATCATGAAGTTTGTAGCAGCAGCACCTACATTTGGTTGCTATTCATCTGTCATTGATTAGGCAACTGTAAGTCATGATACGGCGACGTTTTTTTAAAGATCCATGTCTGACTATTCCCCAAATCGCCGAAGAGTTCATGAATAGTGCAGGGGGTGTTGAAATCATCTGATGAGTTCCTAAGTTGATGACGACTTTCCAAAAGCAAACACGCATCGAGTATCATAGTGTGTGGAAGCAGTATTCACTCTAAATGTGTTTAACTGGCTTCAGTCGAAAAAAACAAGTTTCATGGTAATATTAATTTACAAGCATCCTCCATTTGCATGTATATTCCCATATGTTAAAATGACGACATTTGGTTTTTGCTAGTCTTTCTATATATAGCGCCTGGTATTCCCAAATAGTTACTAATCTCGTACTGACCATGCTCAACGTTGCTTAACTTGAGTGAAATAACGAAAACTGGTTTGCAACGTGATTATGACTTGTATATGTCGATTGCTTTAGGATGCATTTTTAGATATGCTAAGATTATGAGTCAAAAGTTTTCAAAAGACTAATTACATCGGATTAAACCTTAGTCTATCACTGCGATAAAGAAATCTGATCCTCTCACTCGAAGAAGCATATGTTATATAGTCTTTTTTAATTTGACTTAATGTAATATTTTAATGTTCAACAAAAGTTCATAGTTTTTTTATAAATGCATAGTGTTTTCTCACTTGTGTTATTCCCTTCAATCGATCAAGTTCTTTATTTTATAGTCGATTTAATTATTGTTCCTGACTTGTCGTTTTTGACCTCTTTGATTAAACTTAACGAAAAAAATTACACATGTAGTAAAACACAATGAAGATTATTTGGTTTTCAAATGTTTTATTTAAATAGAAATTGTTCATGGGAGAAAAAACTAATATCGAATGAACTAATTACTTTTTATTCCGTTTTTTCTTCAAAGTTAGTCTTAACTATGGAAATTGAGAGACGTAGACGACCAGACATCGAGGTTATTTTTTTTTTAACATTTTCAGACACATCTGTCCTGCTTCCCAATTAAGATTCCCTTCTTTGTCATATCATATGACACTTGCATTTCTCATGCATTTTTCTAGGGAATCAAACGTTCAATAAAACGCCACCTGTAGCATTTCTGTTTGCCGACAAGTTAGTCTTAGATCTGCTAATCGCTTGAATTGGAAGCCATGTTTAGTTTCAGAACAATTTCTTATAATTAGTTGTTCTATACAAGTCCTGGAGATGACGGCTTCTCAGTAGACAGTTGTTTTGTACATGTTTCTTACTTTATAATTTTGTAGCCAAAGAGAAAAGAGTTTTCCCGTGTTGACAAAAAAAAACATATGCAAAGTTTCTAAAAAAGGTTTAATTTTCATGGGGTATTTCTGGTTTCTGATTGGTGTGTAGCAGAATGTGAATTAATTTGATTCGTCAGTTCCTAGCAGCATCGTTTATAAATAGAATCTCCCAACTGTGAGGCAGCATACCCCATTAAAAGTAAAATAAATATTGCACCCTGTATTTTTTATATAATGGTGAAGTCCTTTTTGGTTAATTTATACGTCTGTGCAGAAATACATATATATTATATTTAATTATACATAATAAAAATAGAAATCATTTGGATCATAAAATTGGAGTATGTAAAAAGAAGCTATTTTAATTTTTTTCAAATGTCAAAAAATATACATATATGTATAGAAGAGAAGTAAAAGAAATGGATTTTATGCAGTCTCATTCACATATATATATATATATACACACATACATATATAATATAAAGCTAAATGTGTGTGTGTGTGGTTACGAACAGGCTCCTATATGGTTGACTATTTTTAAAAAAACTGATGACATATAATGATAGAAGATTTATCGAGACACAGGAATGGGTATATTTGATCTGGCAGAACGGTGATTCATTAAAATTGTGGGGTCTACGTTCGCGCCTGATCCACAAAGTATGAAAATAAAAAATTTAAAAATTAAAAAAACGTTTAAAGTGCTTTTGATATAGATATACATAATACTACTTTGATACGTATGTTTTAACTTAAATAGGGATGGTATAATAAAATTATGGGGGCTTCGTTCGCGCCTGGTTTCCATAGAATGGAAATAGGCACAAACTTTAATAAAGACTTTTAATATCTATCTGCGTAAGTATACTTTGATAATTATGTTTCAGTTCGAAGAAATACGGTATAATAAAATAATGGGGTGTTCGTTCGCGCCTGACCTCCATAGAATGGAAATATGTCACAAAGTTTAACAAGGTTTTCTTTTATATAGATCCACAGAATATTGTGAAAAGTGTTTCAGTGTGAACAGGTATGGTATAATAAATTATGTGGTTAATCTATTTTATTTTTACTTTCATCATATTTTGCTTTGGTTTTGATACCCTCAAATTCGAAGTAATCCCTTTACAGCCCTTCCTTTTCATAACCTATCATACTTTCATAAATCAGAGTCCATTTTTTGTACGCTGTTTTTGAACCCAGTCAACGTCGGGTACTTTTGCTAGTATATATATTGCATATATATATATATATATATATATATATATATATATATATATATATATATATATGCAATATATCCCCATTAACAGAGAGTGTTTTTGTTTTTTCGTTAAATAAAACAATGCAAAAAGACATGTTTTATAAAAAAAACTAATGTGCGTAAAATAAATGTAAAAGTAAAGTGTAATTCTTCAAAAAAATTTTACAAAAGAAATGTTTTAAAAAACATGATTTTTCTTTCTTTCTTAATTAATTAAAACAATGCAAAAAATAGGACATTTTCGATAAATGAGAAAATAATGTGCGTAAAATAAAAGTAATAGAAAACAAATTGTAATTTATGCGCGCCTTAAAATAAGCATACTATATATATATATATATATATATATATATATATATATATATATATATATATATATATTATATATATATAAATATATAATTTCAAATAATATATTTTCTATATACTGTCAAATTCTTATTTTCTCTCTTTCTCTCTTTCTCTATTTAACTAGATCTCATTATTCTTTCCTTTTCCTTCTAGTTCTTATTCTCTTTATAATAACAATTTATATCTTTTTTCTTTTCTTCTCCATATCATATATATATATGTGTATGTGTGTATATATATATATGTATGTATATATATATATATATATATATATATATATATTCTCTCTTCTTTTTCTCTCTATTTTTTCTCTCTATTTTCTTTCTCTATTTCTTTCTCTATTCCTTTTTTTTTCTCTTTTCAATCACTTTCTCCCCATTGTAATTTTTTAACTTTATTTAAATTGCCCCTCCCTTTTTACATTTTTTAATTAAAGTTCGTTGTTTTAAGTTTTTTAACTCCAACTTTTAAAGAGTACCTACCTAAAATAAAAATCCATTATTCATTGAACTTTTGAATAGTCAAGTCGCTGCCTGATGATATCTGTTGTTTGATTGAAACAAGTGGCTATTTGTAGCAGCGGCATGTGAGCATGTTTATATAACAATGAACAAGTATATATATATATATATATATATATATATATATATATATATATATATATATATATATATATATACATACATACATACATAGGCCGGTGAAAAGTTATTCACAGCCAAATCCCCCGACAAGTTTGGAGGAAGGCGCTTTAACTTTATTCTTCTCGCTGGTTTTTTGAATAAATCAGGGATATTTTGTTTTGATTTGTAATTTAAAATAATGGATTCCTGTTTAACCTCGTTTCTGATGAAGTGGTATTTAATAATTATATGTTTAGATCTTTGGTGGATTACTGTTTTCTGTGCTAAGACTATACTGCCTTGATTATCTCAATTATTACGTGTTTTTTAGTTGATTCTGGCTCTACAATAGTCTTTAGGACATTTTTTAGGTAGAGTGCTTTCTGCGTAGTATGATAAATTCCGCTTCACAAGTAGGAGATACAATATGTTGCTTTTTAGATTTCCATGAAGAATAAGCCCATTTTTTTTATAGTCTGAAACAATATTCAGATATACTTTTGCGATCTTCGTTGTTTCCCCAATCTGAATGAGAAAATCCTTCTAATTGTAGGGGATTTTTTTTAATTTTCTAAATGCTAAATTATGTTCCTTAGTCCACTTTTAAACTTGATTAGCTATATTAAAACCCGTCATTGTCTCTCTAGATAATTCTTGTGATAATGTTGTTACTGTTTAGCATACGTCGGGTCTCGTAGCAAACATATGCAAGCTTGCTACAAAAAAGGTTTAATTTTTATGGGGCATTTCTCGTTTCTGATTGGTTGGTAGCAGAACGTGAGTTTATTTGATTCGTCAGTTCCTAGCAGCCGCGTTTATAAATAGAATCTGCCAACTGTGAGGGAGCATACCCCATTATGAATAAAAAAATGTTTCAACATACTCTAACCCTTGCCAAAGTTCATACGATTAATTGTCTAAGGTTAGAAATATTTGGAGTTAGCACGTTCTTGTAGGAACTAATTTGTTTTCGGAAATGAATATAGGAATAAATCCTCACTACAAAGTATACGTAGGTACTATTCTAAGTTGTTTATTTTGCAATGCTCATATATTTCATGTTCATGCATAAACACAAAAAGAAATGTAATCACCCTAAGAAACTCTTTGGTAATAATTTTGTGATGCAATGTTATTCATCGTATATAGTTAATATATAGTTAAAACTTTCTGCACAGACAACATACAACAATTTAATTCTATTCAAAAATCTGTATTTGTTCATACGTCTCACATAGTGATAAATTCATTTTATAGTCGGAGTCTAGCTTCAAATTCTAGGTCACTACATATTTAGAATGAAGCCCTGAAAATTGGCAAATTAATCTGAATACAGCCTTCTTAATTATTACGCCATACTTCACACAATAAGTAATATAACATTTGTGATCCGAAATAAGTAGATAATGCCTGGGATAATGGGTTTACAAACAAAATATATACTTGTCTTTGACCTTAACCTTTATAATAAGTATAGCTAATACCATGAGAAACCGCTACTATGGAAAGTTTTCGGATGAGAAAATAATGGTTTAGACGCTTGACAACGTTTCCATATGTTTATATACGTTCAAAACACAAGCATGCAAAACATGTAAAACAAAGAAATAACTCGGTTGCAAAATATAAAATAATAAAACAATTTTGTTAACAAAAACAAAGATCGATGTTTTACATGCTTCCCACATCAGCAATATTTGACACAACTTCAATTTCTAGAAAAAATCCAGCTTCATAAAAACGGTCACCATAATCTGATAATCTGCAAAGTAATAATATGTTCCAATTATGCACATAACCTGGTCGGGACTCTTAGCAGTTCTTCAAAACAAGTAGCTATTAAGGTTAAAGGCAATAAACTCAACCATACTCTGTAAGATCGATTCAATGTTTGTGATGATAGTTTCCCTAACATGAACAAATAATATAATCCGGTAATAAGCTTAATACATGAGTTGATTATATGCATTTCATAGCAGAAAGATTACGCACAGTTTAAAGTAGGATTCACAAAAGGGGAGCGATAATCTGGCTGCAAAAGAAAAAATAGATAAAAATCACACAATAAGTTTATCAACATATAAAATACATAAAGGGAAACATGAGAAAATCAAAGTAAAAAGAAAAATAAATCCACATTTAAAAGTAAAAAATGTTAATTCATTAAACCTACATTTGTTTATTGGTTTTATTTAGTATTTTTGTACCGTACTTATATAACTACAATAAATAATATATAATAACACTCTGGTGACTCAATCATGGCTAAAATTAGTGGGAGTGCTGATTCAGAAAAAAATCCGGTACTTATGTATTTTTACGGACCATGCTAGGATAATAACGTTATTATTTCTAAAACTATTCTTAAGAGAGTGTTTCTTCGTAACTATTCTGTGCTCTCACCTAGCAATTTAATTAAAAAAAAACAATATATCGTGACACTTATATTTATTCTGTAAAAACTATTTTTTCCTCATAATTGGAACGTATAGCTGCAATTACTGACTCTTCAAGGGTTTCTTCCATTTTCGGTATAAGACTTGACAGGCCATCCGCATGATCTATGTTTTTTAATCAAGATGTTTTATTTGAAAGTCATAATTTAGGAAGATCATATCCCAACGGAGTAGGCGATTTGTCGTATATACTGGCAAGCCCTTTTTTGAGCCGAAGATTGTCACTAGGGGCTTGTGATCTGTTTCCAGTATAAAGTGTCTCCTGTACAGGTAATGGTGGAATTTCGTCACCGCAAAAATAATGCTTAACCCCTCTTTTTCTATTTGAGAGTAAGCTTTTTCTGCCAGAAATAGTGTCTTTGAGGCGTGAGTTATAGGTTTCTTCGATCCATCTGGCAGGATATGCTTTATACACTCGCAACACTTATTTCTAATTTTGGGTCGTAATAGGTTAAAAATAGAGCGGACGTCAGCGTCTTTTTAATTTTCCCAAATGCGTCTTGACATTCTTTTGTCCATATCCATGGTGTTTCTTTCTTTAATAACTCGTTAAGTGGAGTTCTTAGGTCGTACATTCCTTTGATAAATACTTGGTAGTAGTTTGCAAGACCTAAGAAGCTCTGTACAGTCGTCACATTATGTGGTGCCGGCATGTTTTTAATTGCTGTTGATCTTTTCGGGTCTGGGTGTCGACTGTCTTTATTTATTATTTACCCTAATATTTGATTTCGTCTAAACAAAATTCACATTTGTTTTCTTTCACCTTGAATCCGTATTCATTTATTCTTGTGAATACTTCTTTTAGATGCTCTTAGTGTTCACTTATGGACGCGCCCCTGATGATTATGTCATCCAGGTATGCATAAGCACAATCTATTCCATTCAGCATTGTATCCATTGCTTGTTGGAAAATCGCCGGCGCAACTTTGATCCCAAAGGGTAGACAGTATGTCTTCATTAACGTAGATGTCATCAGTGTAAGCTGAAGTAGCTTTCACTGTGGTCTCATCTTGCATCAAAACAGTTTTAATGATATTAATGTCATTATTAAGGAGCTATGTTTATACCAAAACCTAAGCGTGTCAAACAGTATCGTTTTCCCTTGAGTATCACTGTATGAAATGGCCACAGTGACTCATGGACCCGTATCTCTAGGCAGGCTCTCTTCAAATCCAGCAGTGCTACATTATTCCCTTCATGACGCCAATCTCAATGTTGAGCAGCGCACACATCTGTATTCCCGGTAAATGCATCAACATGCTGATTAAATTCTCGATAATCCATTACGTGTCGAATTTTGTGTTAAGTCGGTTGGTCAATAGCCATGAGCGGAATTAATCCTTTGGGTGGTCCTAGACGTTTTTGTAGGTATGGCATTAACCAACCGTTATCAATCCACGTCTGAAGTTCTTCTTCAGATGCAGCCCCATTCTTGGTTGTAACGGCATACTCTAGAATGGTATTGGATAACCGATCATCGATTCGATCATGGTCAATTTCCACATCGCAGTTCAGGCCCTTTCTTTGTTGGCAAACAGCAGAGAATTCATTTTCCTCAATAGACAAAGCCGCACAGACTTATTTCCCTCTGCTAAGCGATATAACTCCGCTTGCTCTAACCATAACACGTCCTAGAGCTCTTATTGCGTCAATTCCAAGTAATAAGTCTCATCAGTGCAGATTGTTCCCAGTCTAAGGTGCTGAACATTGCACACCATTAATTTTGACACCGAGAACAGACAATGCTGTGTTCATTCTTTGGCAAGGGGCAAGGGTGGCGACAATACCTTGTCCTCGACTAAGTTTCCCGAACAGTTACGAGATATATGACCCAACTTATTGCAGCAAAAAAAATTGTAGTGTTCTGTGTGCTTGTGGATAAACCTTCATTGCACCACTTTTACCCCGACACTCCTTAGCAAAATGGTTAGGGCCCCAACATTTATAGCAGATAGGGCTCTCACGCATAGCGTTAGCTGGGAGGGAATCTACATTGTCCCCGTAGGGTTTGGATGTTGCACTAGTGTCAGCTGCTGCTGCAATTGATTCTGGTTCCTTAAGGATGTTTCACGTTTCGGCCAATAACTCGTCCTTGTTAATCTGTCAATATGTGACGATGCTTGCAAAAGTCTACTGACATCCTTAGATCAGCCCAGCAAAAATGGCACAGCTTAACATTTTGTCGTTGACACCAAAAACGGTGCTGATAACTTCCGTAAAGCAGCTAAGTAAACGTCCACCGTTTCATTGGGATATAGTCGCCGGGTAGTGAACTGCTGCCATGCAACAAAAGGATCTGTCTCAAATGCTGTATATAAGTTCTAGGAGTGTCAGAAGTTGCCATTAAAAAGGGGTGAGTAATTAGACTCGCTATATTTTGAATAATGTAATTTAAACCTTTTTTTTAGTAAAAGAAGCAAAGACCAAATTGTAAAATAATAAAAGTTTTAATTGAAAAATATACAATATTTTTTAATCGGTTTTCTTTAAACACGATTTCACGAAATGCAATGAATTTTAACTAAATCTAATATAATAAATATATATAAATTCAAAAAATCACTTACCTATATAAATACTAATCAATGGGTGCTTCCATTTTTTATTTCTAAGAATTTCTCCATATTTATATTTTATATTCCATGTACTTTTTAAATAAAACATTTTTTAAGAACCATTGGAAAAGATCGCTATTCTGTAAGCTATTACACGGTGTTAGCGAAGCGGTGTTTCCTTGCTTTCTTGCAGTTGTCAAATACGGATTGCTAAAATGGCCATAATTAATTATTTCAAAAACGTAAAAACAACACATATGCGTAGGCCGACGTGCCTTGTGCGTGAGAAATGGGTCACCGTACTTGAAAAATGATCATATTAAACTCATCAGTTTTTGCCGTTTAAACAAAATCTACTCGACCAATTTTCTATTTTTTTATTCTCTTAAAGAAATACATGAGTTGTTGATTTAATATATTTTATTTCTTCTTTATGCAGTGATTTTTTTAATCTAAAAAAACATTGAATGAAACAGAAAAATTGTTGCAGGTGTTCAATTTTTTTCAGGACAAAATTTTTAAAATGTGTGGTTGCTGGCTCCTTTTATTTTGCCCAATTTTCAAATACGCTCAGCCATCTAAACCCTAACGCTAACCCATTCGACAACAGACGGCCCAGCAGTAGATCCATCAAATTACAATATTAAATGAATGTTGAATCTGTCCATTTTTTTCGCCGCTTATCAAAGTCACTTGAAAATAAATAAAAACGCCGAGATAGCTTATAAAATGAAAAGGAAAAAAGTGACAATTGTTAAAGTCCTCTTGTTGATACAACACATAACAAAACTCGACCCTCATGCTTTAGAAGTCGTCCCTTTTAACAATTACCAATTGTGAACACATATGCAAATTAATGACATACGTTCACCAAACAGTTACCTACAAAATTATTTTTAAATTGTTTTTTCTTCTTTTCGACATTTTCTACATTATAATTTTACACACTAAGCAAACAGGAGGTCGTTTGCGAGAAAGATCATCAACTTCCCTAAATACCAAACCCAGCTTGATTTCCACCATCCACTGCTGCATATTTGTTGAGCTTCCGCTGGCGCTTGTGGAAAAGGAATGCTCCGAGTTCCAGGAAAATTGGAACCGCATGTTATTTCTACAATGAAAACTATGCGATTTTTAAAATTCTATCAAAAACCAAATAATTGGTCAATTTCGGTAGTTTTTTGCAGACTTATTTTTAAAAGTAAATGCCAAACTATATATGAACTGAGATAATATACAAAAAAATCATATTTTGACCCCCCCACGTGATCATATCAGAATTTTATTTCGGGCGGGATTTACATCTTAGTTGTTTTTTTTTACATATAAAAATCTACTGAAATGATGAAATTTTGGGTCGCAAACGTGGCTGTGGAGGGGGGTGATTGCAGTGGGTGATTGAGTGTTCCCAATTAAATACGTTTTCATAAACGACAAACTTGTCGCATGCAGAATAAATAAAACTAACAAATAGAGTAAAGTTTAAAGAGATGTTTTATTTCTCGCGTGCGCCTGTGCGAATAAAAATGTTATTGTGTACGTGTGTGCGTGTGTGTGCGTGTGAGGAGTGGAATTCAGTCCGCGTACGTATGCGTGTCTGACGGTAGAGCTAAATGTCTCTTGAAGGAAAAGGCTGGAAAAGTGTTCATTTGCTTAAATTCTTACCGGGTTGATGCTGACTGGCAGGCACGTTGTCTCACCGTTTTGTTGCGAGGCTGATTCCCAGAAGGAGCGAGAGAGAGAGAGAGAGAGAGAGAGAGAGAGAGAGAGAGAGAGAGAGAATTATCCGGGCATCCCCTTTTATATCTCTCCCAAGGGCAGATAACCAGGTCGCTTTTTGCGACACCTACCGGCTGGTTGGTGCATTTATCGCTGGAAAGGAGCAGATAACTGCTACATAGCCGATTTATACGCGTTTTATCAATTATTCGGGAAAATAGAAGTTGGAAAATCAATTAATTAAAATTAAGTTTTACGAAATTCAACAAAAATTATTTACATTTGACAGTTTTTAACTGTTTATAATTTCAAGAAATTTTCCAAATTTATTTTTATTTAAAAAAAAAATGTTGCTTACATGGTTTCAAAAAATATTCACATTCATTTCAAGCCACGTGTGACATTCTGTTCATAAAAAATCAGTAATCTTAAACTTCATGTTATTTTCACGAGATTCTCATTTAGCTAAGCCTGCATAACGAATACTCGTACAAGAAAAAATTTTACGTTGGAATGATTTGAATTAGTATCCCTAACACGTAAATAAATGTTATTTCATCTTAATACAGTGATTTCGAGTTCTTTGTCAAGTGTCGTTATTTTCTGAAGTTATTTCTATATTTTTATTTTATGCATGTGAGGATGTGCCTTGATGGAAACCTTCTATTAATCGGCGATCTAGTTAAATTTACTTTTATCGTTCCTGTGGATACTCTACTACTTTCGACTTCAAGAGATTCCTGCACGTTCGACCTCGGTCTCAAACATTGATAGATCCCGATTATGAATGGTGGGTGAACACGGAATCACATCCTTACAACTTAGTGACACTACGGTCATTTACTATAAATTGGCACTAGTTCAATTAGTCCTATGGAATCAAATTTGAAAAAAAATTGTTATACATTTTGCACATTCATCTTAGTTTATTTTTAATCAGCTCATATGCATGTTACGTTTGTACAGTGGTAACGTCACCAGCTTTGAATGTTACAGTTTTGCTTTTGGTTTCGACTCTAGCTTATGACATCCAAATACTTTTTTATTACTTTTGAAATCACGACTTTATTATCTCTATAATAATCTATACAAAACCTGGACAAATTAAAATATCATATTTAAGCGTATTTAACCACTGGGCAAAGCTGGGCGCCTCCCATCTGCTAGTTATGAATAGCGCTATGATAAGAGAATATTCTTTTCATTAGTTTGACTCTCAAGTATATATCAGTTCTGCTTGGATGGGGGGGGGGTAATTAAGCTTCGTTTTGTACAAAGTGTTTTGTTTTTGTACAAACAATGTCTTTTTTATTTTTAAATCCAATATCTTAAGACTTTATTTTACTAATTATCTTTGAAATAATACCAGGAAAAACTAATATTTATCTTTCAATGGATTTTTTACAATGAATTTATTTAACTTCTAAATTTGAATTTGTTATTTTCTGACGTCACCAGGAAAACATTTTTCATTACAACTTTTTTTTTCATGTATATTTTTTTTAACATTTTTTTTTTTGTTATAACTAGTGGTCATTGTTGTAAGCGCAAGCGCGCGCATTTTTGCTTGGTCACAATGACCAAATAAACACCCCTTTGCCCCCCCCAAAGGTGGCCGTTAAGTGGGTGCTCCTGCTCCTCTTACGTTAAATTAATATAGAAAAGTAATCTCTAGTAATTTTAAATTTGAGGGTGGGATCGTTACTTAAATAGAAGCCCCCCCCCCCAAAAAAAAATAATAAAATGAAAATAAAAAATAAAAGGAAAACAAAAACAAATTTCATTTCCATAAAAAAGAAAGAGACAAAAAACAAATAAAGCTGTTTCGTTTCATTTCATTAATAAAAACTGAGAAAAATGGGGGGGGGGGCAAAACGTTTCGATTCATATTTACATTCCCTGTTCGATGTTTTGCTGTCTTTAGGGACTGCCAAACGATTGTAAAGATAGGACCACATGTTTCCGTGACGTCAAATTTGTGTGTACTATACGAACTATGGAAAAGCAGAAGCGACTTAATGATTTTTTAAAATTTTGTTTATCTTCTTCAAACTGCAATTAATAATTAATCTTTGTTATAATTTTGTTAGGTTTTACGATTTACACAGGTTAATGATTAATAATATTATAAACATTTATATATTTAATGAAATACGGTTTTACTGAATGTTCATTTGGTCGCGACCACTTGTTTGTTCTGAATAAAATACTTTTTATAAACACTGTTTTAACTAAAAGCAACCTAAGATTGTTTCTCAAAGTTTGCCTATTTTTATAACAACATTATACTAACAAAAAATTAAATACAAACAAATTGTGATTGTTTGTCAAAGTTTGCCTTCAAGGCTGCTTTTTCCATTTGCACGATTCCTGTGGTGGATCAACCGGATCACGTGACTCTTCCGGCGGCCATGTTGTAAGCCCTAACGGTATTTTTGGAGATTACCTGTTTCTTTTTCTTGGTAAGTCAACTGATTATATTATATATTTTAAAGCGCCAATTATGTAAACACGATTTTCGTCTCGCAATTTCATTATTTTCGTACGATTATTTAAAAAAATATATATTACCAGTTTATGTTGCCTTCTTCTTTTAAATGGTACAAAAGTTATGTTGATAATATTAATTTAGGTATTATTATACAAACACCGTGACTTCGCTGTCACGGTGTTTGTATAGTTTTACCTTAATTTATAATAAAGTTACGCCGTTTTCAATATGGGGGGTGGGGGGGCTAATTCTGTGGTGACATTTGGTACCCCCATCCCAGTAGGTGCAACGAACAAGAAAATTAACATGATAAAATAATAGGAAATCTATAAAAAAAAATATGATAAACTATTGTTCACCAATATCTTCATTTTTAATATATTTGGTAAACTGCACAAGCATCAGATTAACTTTAAGCTTACATTTTTCAAACGCAATAAAAAAAAAAAACAGGAAAAAAAATAAATAAAAATACGAAAAGGCGGCTTTAAAAACTATCAGTTTCCGCCAATAAATTGCACGTGCAACGATTAGAGAATTAATAAAGATGAAACTTGTAATCTGTTCTCTCTCATGTAAATATTAAAATGTTAAATAAAATAATATAAATTTTATCCGTGACATTCACCAAATAGATCGGCTCTATTTTGAAATAATTTCTCTTTTTATTTTTCCTCTTCAATTTTGTTTTCTGCGAACTTGCTCTTCCGTTCGTCATCTTGAATGTTAAGTAGAACTTGTAAAGTCAATCACATTTGAAAAATCGTTTCCTTTATAAAAGCAGATAAAGTTAATCGAAAGCAGATTATAAAACAAAAACGTAAGTATTACTACATGAATTTAGTATCAATTTTTGCGCATTTGCAGAATACATTAAAAATGTAAGGGAGATAACTACATTTACTAAACGAATAATCCTAATGAAAATGTTGAATTATTGCAGATTATAAAACAAAAACGTAAGTATTACTACATGGCGCACGTATGTGTATTTTTTATTTTCATCTTTTTTTCATCGGATTATTATCGAATGGTCCTGAAAACCTTAAAAAAGTCGTCATTGTAAAGATTTTTTTGAGGATTGAAAGATTTTTGACGTGGACTAAAACAACTTATAATTATAATGTTTTTCTTTTTTTCAATTTTTTAAATTTAAATGTTTTTAACTGATTCATATGTTTGAGGTAAAAAAAAATACTCGATGCAGTGCACGTATGGAAGCAATACCCTCCCACTGTGTATATTGTTTATTGTCATCGTTTATTTTATTTTATTTTTTTAACGAAGTCTAATGCTCAATAATTTACCAGATTATATATAAAAAAGAATTCAATATTTATCATTTTTAGGTGTACTCTGTTTCTAATGCAACACTCTAGTAAATCGAACCCCCATTTTGGAAACATCAACTTTTTTAGCCAAATTTCACGAATTAAGCTTTTATTTATTTTTTTTAGCTAAATGTCACGAATGAAGCTTTTTTATGCTGATTGACATGCAGTTATTGTTTTCTCATTTTTTTAATTAAATGTTTGTATTCTTGTCGAGTGATTTCAATATGAAGGCTCGATGTATTAGAAAATGTGTACACACGTAAATATACCAAATAGTTTTCCTGTTAATTCATTTGGAAATGCAATTATCAAATTTTCTGTTCGTTTGTTTAAAAAATGCTGATAATTAAAGAAACTTATTATGTTGCAGTTTTATATTTCGTAATAATCTTTCCATCCGGGGAATTTCCCATTCCTTGATTTACGTTGCCTACAATGTTTTGCATGCACGTTTGTCATGGAGCCCATAAACTGGTACTTATGAGACTGGACCTGTTTTTTTTATAACCACATAATATGGTTTCCAACATACATCTAGTGTTCGCCACCTCTGGTTGTTCTTATAATAAACCAGGTCTTCAATCGTAAAATCTATGGACTTTGTTTTCTTATCAGTCCTCTATCATTTTTTCCGTATCTTTCCAAATGTTATCCTTACCAAAGTAAAGGATTGATTCATCTCTTTTAGAGTGATCTCGTGTTGCTCATCACCATAGTACACACTACAAGCCATTAATATATTATCTAATGACAGGATCACATATTGTAGAACAAGTAGTATTGTGATAACTTTGTCATTTTGCTCACGTGATAATTATATTATCTAATGACAGGATCACATCTCTGTTGTAGAACAAGTAGTATGGAATCTGACAGTCGCCAACATTTGGTTTATGTATAAATACCATGACTGTTTATTGTTCGCTAAAATGTCATGCATCATCCTATGAAATTTTTCTATTTTCTGTTACTTTAGGGGAAATAAAATGATGTGGTCACATGGTGTATGTTGAGGTCCTCCCATGCCTTCTTCATCACGTTGTTAACAGTTCTGGGCCTATTGTCTGCTAACAACTGGAGTGGTGCCCTGAATCTTGGGAAAATCTCATCCAACAACAGATGCATCACCATTTATGCATTCTTATTAAGGATCACAGAAGCCTCTGGTCCACCACTATACATATCAATGAACGTCACTATGTACTAGACACCTGAAACTGTAGGATAGGGCCTGGAAATATCCAATATCAGTTTTGCAAAGGGAAAAGGAGGCAAACTGCTCTTCTGCAGTTGAGGTTGTTGCTTCTCGAGTTTTTGATTTGGCATGAAATACATTTGCCTACGTATTCATTCACCTCCTTAAATGAACACAGACAAATATTTTTTCACGCCCATGTGACCATTATTTTCATTATACTGCACTAACAATCTTTTTCTATGATGCAACGCTACATATAACCTTAGCAATAGTTTGTCGTTGGGTTTCAACAAGTAATACACTATCTCGTCTATCACAATAAACTATTTTTGTTCCGTTTTAGACGATTTACTCTTCTTCAACCGCATTTTCAAATTAAAAAATTTTCTTATCTGCCTCTTAAATCTACAATCGAAAACATAGGACATTCAGGCAATATTCTTATATGACGCCAACTTTTTTGGTTCAAAATCATTCGAGTTTATCGCACCTACCAAGTAATTCTTACCATCTTTTTCTACCGATGAACGTCATTGTCTCAGCTCAAATCCACGGTGCATGACAAGAAATACACACAAACATTTTCCTTCCATTTCAGGTACTTATGCTGCAGTTCTCTGCAGCCATACTCCAAAAGCTGACGTCTGTATTTTCCTATTCTGTATAGGCAAATTTAATAAATATTCTAGTGGTCTGTGATCAGTATAGATAAGATGAGTCAACTTATTAAGGACATAGTGTATCATGTATGCTTTTTTTTCTATAGTCGTGATAACAAGTAATTTTTTTTTTATTACATTTTAATCCCAAACAAGGCACATTGCCGCTTTGATGTAGGGGCTACTATCAGGGACATAAGCATCAGGGGTACTGTGTAGGGAGTTGGGAAGCAAGATGTCGGTTCATGTTACACTTGAGCTTCTGCATGTCAGTACAGTTAGGGAAGCATTTATATCTTATTATTTGGATATACGACCGTCAAGGACAACCTGGATTTTTCCCTTATCTAAGAAGGATTTAATTATGTTATGTATTCTTCCAGTGATACCGTATGATCTGATTTTTCTGAGAAGACCTTCATTCCATACCCTGTCAAAAGCCTTGGATATATCTAGAGCTACGGCTCTACCCTCCCCCCCACTTTGTCCAGTGAATGGTATATAAATTCTGAAATAACAGTGAGGATGTCTGCTGTGGAACGGGCTTGCCTAAATCCATATTGTTGGTCAGTCAGAAGTTTATCATCTGTAAGATAATGGACTAGAGCTTGGTTAATTAAGGTCTCAAATATTTTGGCCAAGAGTGGGAGGAGGCTAATGGGGCGATAATTTACTAGGTCAGTTTTTTCGCCAGATTTCCTGAGAACTGGTACTACAGAAGCAGTTTTCCAGCAGGCAAGAAAGCAAGATTCATTAGGCATTTGTTGTAAAGTTTGGAGAGAACTGACTGGAGCTACTTTGGCAGAGCACTTTTTTAATAGCACAGCTGGGATGAGATCAGGTCCACATGCTTTTCAGTGTCAAGATTTCTCATGATAGCATGCACCTGAGCAGCGGTGATTTTCAGGTCATCTAAAGTGGCGTCTGTCCGCAAAGGAAAGTCAGGGAGGGGGTTGTTAGCGGGGTCCAGTGTGGAGTTGGAGGCAAACCAGCTGGCAAGCAAGTTAGCCTTCTCAGTTGCTGAGCAAATAACCTCATGATTGTTGGATAGTGGAGGTATTGGTGATTGCCCATTATTTACTACACTGTTGTAGATTTTCCAGAAGTCATGGGTTCCTAATTTCTGTGCTTCGATGTGTTTTCTGATGGTTTCAGCAAATTCTCTCTTAGCTGTCTCTATTTCTTTCTTACAGTTACTTCTGGCTTCTATATACTTCTTTTTAAAACAGAATTAAAGTTTAAGTGTACTATTTGAGATGGACTTAAGTCGGTTAAATCTGTGGTACACATGCTGCCTTTGCACTATGGCAGCTGTACAAGTAGAAGTAAACCATTGGGGAGAGTGGGGCTTGCTATAAAATTTGTGCGTGGGAACATGTGTTTCGATTGCCATTTTGAACCATTCATTGGTTTCATTTCAGCAGGAAGTGAAAAGATATTTTGCCATGGGGCGTCCCTGTTGAGGTCCCTGATGGCTTCGCAGTCAGCCTTTTTATAATATCTCGTTGTTTTGAGCAATGGTCCTTTAAAACCTCTTTACTCTTCCTCTGATCATAGACAATTTGCAACAGACATACCCCAAAGGCATGATTGGATGCCTGTGTGTACAGGATCAAGAAAAGCCAGTATAAAGCTTCATTTTTAGGTTATCAAACACAGAAATATCTACTAATAGAAAAATCCACGGGCTATTCAATGTCTCAATGACACATGCCCACATCATTTCATCCATTCTTAGCATATTTCCATATCAAGCAAACTAACTGCTCGATTGTCTTGGATTTTTTTTATGATATGAAGTAATATTGATAAAATTAATTTTATCGATTTGACTTTTTGTCAATGTTTGGCTCTGTTTACCCAGTTCACTTACTTTGAATCCCCCAGATACTGTACTTTTCTTCTAAAAACCTCACATTTTATGGCTTTCAACCTGAGGTTGTACTTATTTCAACTGGCTAATACCCTATCTATGTGATCTAAGTGACTTTTCATCGTATCTGAGAAAATTAAATAAATTACATAAACTGGCTAGTACCTTATCTATGTGATCGTATCTGAGAATCTTAAAATATCATCCAAATACGGTAATGCATAATCTTGCTGTCAATGTGTAACTATGAACATTAAATACTGGAAGATCCTGAATGCATTTGCAAGTCTGAGTGGCATCACGTAAAACTGAAATAAACACTGGTGGCAATTGAACACATTTTTTCATTTTATTGTCCTTACTTAATTTAACCTACCAGTACCCTGATTTTAGATCTATTTTTGAGAAATATCTTGCTGACCCGAGCAAGGCTAGTATATCGTCAATGACCAGTAATGCTCAGGCATATTTCTTCGTGACTTTATTTAAAGCCCGAAAATATACACAAAATCTTTTCTAAACTTCACGGGCTATTCAATGTCTCAATGACACCTGTCAGCATCATTTCGTCTATTCTATAAGTCTACCAACATTTATTGCTTTACTGGTTTTAAATAAGGGCGTCTCAGTATGAGTTCATGCCTTCCAATATTGATATGCTTCTCCAGCATATCAGTTCTGTCCAAGAAAAATCTCTATTCTACTTCAGCAACATATCAACTTCCAACTTGAATTCTTGAGGTACTTTTATTCCCTTCAAATTTTTTCTCTTAGTTATTTTGTAGCCCCTTTTCAAGTATATATGTAGATGCTGGTGTTTTAATGTAATTCTCATTGCTAACTGAACTATTGATGAAATATGGGCAAAATTTTCCAGGGCAATATACTCGTAAAATATTCTTATTGCTTCTAAACCAAAGTACACCCTAACCCATTTTTCTTAAGATGTGGTTTAATATGATATTTGTGTTGAGATTCTCTGTAACAAAAAAAGTTCTTGTGTATAGACTGACTTCCTATCCCTAATCTTAATCGGACGAGCCCTTCTACACTTAATGGGGACCCATTAGCTGTTTTTAAACTAACGTTCATTTCATTGTTAGGTTTCTGTCTAAGTGCCTTAAAAAATTTTATTACTGACACCTCTGCTCCTCTATCCACCAGAGCTCTATAATTCTTTCCCTGAATTCTTATTGAAAAGGAATTTGATGCGCCCATTTTACTATGTGCATCGATGCCCTTGTTTCATTTACCAGGCATCACAGGGATGAAACTGTAACGTGCATCCAGGAGATAAGTGCCCGCGTGTTTGCGTGTTGTGTGGGTACGTGGGAGAGAGGGACGAGGGGAAAAGACTTACCTCGAGACCAGCTCGGCGTCACCAACCGAAAATAGAAAAGAAAGACCAAGATGGCGGCCGCCGTCTTTTGTAAAGTATGATGTCTCGCAAAGTCACACGAATTCTCGCAATATGCAAATTTAGCCGGCCTACAACGACGATAAAAGCGGGTGATGGAAAAGACGGGGGGAGAGCGACGATTGAGTTGGCCAGGGAATCGTGTGACTGTTGTTTCTCGTGCCGTGTGAGGATATTTTACCATTGTTGGGTCCGGTCTGAGTAACCGTTCGCGTCCGTCTAGGCACCTTGCCAGTTGGATTCCTTGCAGAACCGGTGTATAATGGTTATTGAATTGCTGCAACATTTATAACATCTTTTCCTGAACTTACCGTGTTAAAGAGAGAGTCGGGCGCCATCTTGAATTTTTCCTTATACATCTACAGAGGGCACAGTAATTCTTTTTTTTAAAGGACTTTCCTTACACATTTTGTTACAGAAACACCCCCTTTTATGTCTGTCTCTATATCTTTGGGGACTGGCTGGACCAATAATCTCAACTAGAATCCACTGTCCCGTGGGACAAACCTCCATGGGTTTTTCTTTATACTCCTGCCTTATGTCGAGCCAGATCTTTCATTTTACTTTTGCTAGGGCCTTCTCATATCTCATCACAACCGTCTTCACCTCCCCATCACTGAGACCCTCTATAAAGAATCCCCGTACCTCTTTTCTGACTAGTCTTCGATAGTAGTCCTCTGGGGACGTTTTTAAGTCTACCCATGTTACACTCTCATTGAGTCTGTTCATGAATTGTCTAACTTGGCCTGTTTTCTTGTCATCTTATGTGCATCACATGCGTTTTTATATATGTATATATATTTTCATATATGTATATATATATTTTTATATATGTATATATATTTTCATATATGTATATATATATTTTTATATATGTATATATATTTTATATTTGTATATATATATATATATATATATTTGTATATATATATATATATTTGTATATATATATATATATATATATATATATATATATTTGAGCAGAAACATGAAATAACTGGTAAAAAAATGGCGCCAAACGAAACGGGTGTTGTGCAGTCAGTTTTTTGTTAAACTTCTACACTTTGCCGACTGACTAGGCCTCTCGTCTTTTGCTTTTTTTCTCTAGACTCTATATGTGTCTTGCATTTAGCAGGTGCGATCACTTTCGACAACAACTGTTCCCAAGAAATAGCTGACTTTTTAGGATTGACGATATCAATTCTGACAAACTTCCTCCATCGTTCAGTGGATTTGCTATCAACAGCCATTTTCCAAGCAATGTCATGCCTGTGTTTGCATGTGTGCACATTCACGAGGGTAAATTCTGAACGTCTTACCCCATCTTTCAGTGCATTTGGTACCTGATGGCATGCTTGTGTTTGCATGTGTGCATATTCAACATGCAACACCAATCAAACTCTTGTCTATTTTATTCTCCAAGTCATGTCATGCCACATGGGGTTAACATCATTATCCATATGCAGGGTGGCGCCAAAAAGAAAGTCTGCACTTGTCATTTTTTCAAAAACTGCAAATTTAAGCTAAGTTACATGTAACAGTTTAAACAACCTCATACCTCATTTGATTCCTTTTATTCCTCTATAATTTTACCTGTTTTTCATATTTTACATTTAATCGAAGAATCATAGTGTCCATATCCATTTAAACAATAACAAAATCGAGAAGGCAAAAACTCTGCAGCAAAAAAATGAGCTTTAAACTCGCTTAAAATATCCACCTTTTTAGGTAACAAAAACAAAGCATCTCTAATCATAATTGTTTTTATTCCAGGTTATGCAATGTAACATTTCGTCCACATGTGTGGGCGTTATTAGTTCCAATGGTTTAGAGCCTATATTTCGCTTTGAAGGTCGAATTAATTCGCCAAAATACCATAGTATGTTGGCTGAGCATTTTCTACACTACTTTGGCATTTGGATAATAATACCATCTTCATGCAGGATAATGCTCCATTCACCCAGCTGGCAATGTTAAGATGTTCCTTGAAGAGAATGGTATTCTGTGTTCGTATTGGCCTCCAGAATCTCCAGACCTCAATCCTATAGAAAACGTATGGCATTACATCAAGCAACTGCAACACAATGATGACATTTTAAATCATCAAAAACATTGGACAAAAATTGAAAAGAAATGGCTTATCTAATAAAGTAATCGGCATTAATCCTAGGTGCACAATTGCAAGGTGATAGAAGTTCAGTTTTGGTGTGGGCGTTATTAATGCCAATCGTCTAGGCCCTATATTTCGCTTTCAAGGTCCAATTAATTCGCCAAAGTACATTAATATGTTGGCTGAGAATTTTCTACACTACTTTGGTCGGCATTTGGATAATAATACCATCTTCACGCAGGATGATGCTCCATTCACACAGCTGGCAATGTAAAGATGTTCCTTGAAGAGAATGATATTCTGTGTTTGGATTGGCCTGCAGAATCTCCAGACCTCAATCCTATAGAAAAAGTATGGCAGTAGATCCAGCAACTGCAACACAATGACGAAGTTTTAAATCATCAAAAACTTTGGACAAAAATTGAAGAGAAGTGGCATGTCTTCTCACCAGAGTATTGTCACGGACTAATTCACAGTAAACACATTGCAGACTAAAATTGCAAGAGGACTGTGCTAGTAAATATTAACTATTTCATTGTGTTACTGTTGTATTTGTGTTGCATTAATGTTCTACAGTTGAATTTAAATAATAATTTTCTATTGCATGGAGTTTCTTTGTACCTTCCTAATTAGAAGTTTATTTTTACATTGACGTGAACATTAGGATATCTCAATTAAAATGATATATAGGTTAATTAGAAGTTATATATAATTTAGTTAAAAATCAGTTGTAAGTAAAATAATCGTGAACATTGAAGTTTCAATCCTCAGTGTGATTGAAAATTAAATTTAAAATTATATAATATTTCTTGCAGACATCACTAATGCTACGAGATGAGAACAGTATTCTGAAGAATGAAATAATATTAGTAATAAATCCTCTAAATTCTAAAATAGAGAAATATGAAAATTTTAGTTTAATATTTGACAATAGAAACAAGTTAATTTTAGTAGCAAATCAGTATTGCATGAAAATATACTGATTTTATTTTGAATTTAATTATAAATGTTGTGGATATTTTTAATGAAAATAAACACAATAAATTGAATTTTACCTCATGAATTTTATGTTTTCAAATTTATTGTATATTTCCAGAATTTGCAACATTGAACAGAACTCCATTACTTGATGAGAAGGACCTTTCTTCATTGGTAATTGAAAAAGTTAAAAATAATTTTAAATTCCTTCATAGAAATGATCTAAAGTTGAAACACTTATGAGCTTATTATCATACACTCAGTTCAATATACTTTTTGTAGAATCAGATGCAATCAAACATGAGAGACAAACCACATTCTTGTAAAGTATGTGGATCTTCTTTTGCACAGAAGTCACATTTGTTGAATCATATGAAAATACATACGGGAGAGAAACCATATGTTTGTGAAGTATGTGGTTCTGCTTTTGCACAGAAGTCACATTTGTTGAATCATATTAAAACACATACGGGAGATAAACCACATTCTTGTGAAGTATGTGGTTCTTCTTTTGCACAGAAGTCACATTTGTGGAATCATATGAAAATACATACGGGAGAGAAACCACATTCTTGTGAAGTATGTGGTTCTTCTTTTGCAGTGAAGTCATCTTTGTTGAGACATTTTAAAACACATACGGGAGAGAAACCACATTCTTGTGAATTATGTGGTTCTTCTTTTGCACAGAAGTCATATATGTTTAAGCATATGAAAAGACATATGGGAGAGAAACCACATTCTTGTGATTTTTGTGGATCTTGTTTTGCACAGAAGTCAGGCTTGTGTAATCACATGAAAACACATACGGGAGAGAAACCACATTCCTGTGAAGTATGTGGTTTTTCTTTTGCACAGAAGTCAAATTTGTTGATTCATATGAATACACATACGGGAGAGAAACCACATTCATGTGAAATATGTGGTTCTTCTTTTATACGGAAGTCACATTTGTTGAATCATATTAAAACACATATGGGAGACAAACCACATTCTTGTGAAGTATGTAGTTCTGCTTTTGCACAGAGGTCATCTTTGTTGAGACATACTAAAACACATATGGGAGACAAACCACATTCTTGTGAAGTTTGTGGTTCTTCTTTTGCAGTGAAGTCAGGCTTGTGTAGTCACATGAAAACACATACAGGAGAGAAACCACATTCTTGTGAAGTATGTGGTTCTTCTTTTGCATGGAAGTCAAATTTGTTGGATCATATGAAAACACATACGGGAGAAAAACCATATTATTGTGCTGTATGTGCCTCTTCATTTGCACAGAAGTCACATTTGTTTTATCACATGAAAATACATACGGGAGACAAACCACATTCATGTGAAGTATGTGGTTCTTCTTTTGCCCGGAAGTCAACTTTGTTGACTCATATGAAAACACATACGGGAGAGAAACCATATTCTTGTGAAATATGTAATTCTTCTTTTGCACAGAACTCACATTTGTTGATTCATATGAAGACACATACAGGAGAGAAACCACATTCATGTGGAATATGTGGTTCTTCTTTTATACGAAAGTCACATTTGTTGAATCATATTAACACACATACAGGAGAGAAACCACATTCATGTGAAGTATGTGGTTCTTCTTTTGCATGGAAGTCAACTTTATTGAATCATATGAAAACACATATGGAAAAGAAACTAACTTGTTAAGTGTTGTGGTGGCACACATTACTTTGCATATGTGGATAGTAATTACACATTAATAGGAAGACTCAGTTAGTCTGAGTGTGTGTTCACCAGAAGCCACTGAGCGCCGCCAAGCTCAGATATGTTTCTCCAGCAAAGACTCTCTTATTTGACACCATTATGTTAATATCCTGTAAATATACCTTTTCCTAATACACTTCTTATTTGATCTACCTTTGTTTGTTGAGTCGTCATTTGTATTGCTTTCTACGTTACTTGTTTCAACCTGCAAACTTAACATTAAGCATGGGTTTTTCTTTTGCACATACTTGAACTTTGTTTGGTCCTACAGCTACATACCTAGAAGGTGCGGCTATTTACCCTTACACAGTGATATGGGACAAAAGGGTGAAAGTGGCAGTTGAAGTATGTCCCTTATTATGCTGACCTTAATGGAGCAGAGAGGGGGATTTAATGAAATGAGAAAAGCCACATTCATGTAAAATATGTGGTTCTTCTTTTGCACAGAAGTCAAATATGTTAATTCATATGAAAACACATACGGAAGCCTGACATAGTGGTATGGGAAAAGAAGGAGAATGTGACACTCCTAGTTGAGTAGTAATGATGCTTGCCATAACAACAGATAGGGAGAAAATAACAAAATAATAAGGACTTTTGTACTGCATGAAAAAAACCCTGAAATATTAAGAAGTAAGATAGTGTGCCAACAATTTTGTACGAAACCGTCTTACAAACATGACAGAATCAGAAAGCAAGTCTGCTATGGACATCACTAAAACGAGTCTTTAAAAATACTCCTGAACGTATTACAGAAAATTGGACAAATGAGCAAAACAATAGCATGACAAATATTTTCTGGACTTATTCACGCAGGACTTTATAAATAAGGAAGGTTTTTATAGACTGGCTTAAAAGAGTATAGTGCCACTATTATCAGGACAAAATTATGATGACTGCTCACGATCAAAGTTTTATTCCCAATTCTTCTAATAAGATGAAGCATCTCAGCATGACAAGTGTAGTTTGTGCAACAGAGAAGTTAGTTTGAGCCATTTGACATTTGCTAGAGTATGGCTACTATACAATGAAATACAATGGATTGTGTAAATATATCCACATCATCTGTAAAATGTTGAATATTGAATGCTGCAGCAAGTCTTGGGAACAACAGTTGGACATATCATACCATCGACTGTGATAGAAGGCAGTCATTGCAGTGGATGCAGTCATGAGATTCAGAGTTTATATCCGTTGCGATTACCACATGATGATGGTCAGAAGAATAGTTGGCCGAAACGTCGTAAAACAACGAATAAAAAAGATGAGGATAATTGTTTGCAATAAATAAAATTAATAAATAATACTCATCTCAATGAATTCCAATTAAATAATATATACCATTCGCTATGGACCAGACCATGGAAAATCAGATGATAAACATGAATTTATAAGACCAAAAAATTCAACCTTGATCGCCCTTCGATGCCCGTGGTGCAGTTGATAGAGACGTTGAATCTCTATGGTTGCAGGTGATGATTGTCTGGAGATAGCAGTTTCCATCCTCCCCAAAGCCAGCCAGATTCTTACTTGACCAAAAACGTGGTGAGACGACAACAACTACAGAAGGCATTAATTGCAGTGGATGCAGTCAGGAGATTTAGAGTTTCTACCCGTCGTGGTTACCACCTGACGAAGGCCAGAGGAATAGTTGTGAAACAACAAATAAAAAAGATGATGTTCGCAATAAATAAAATTAATAAATAATACCCATCTCAATGAATTCCAATTAAATAATATATACGTCTTTTTTAATTTACCTGTCTCTTTCATAGAAATGGTGACATTCTGCATCACTGTCATACCCGTTGCCCATAAAACCAATTGGATGTAACCATTTTAGGATTTCTTACACAATGCACCCTTTGAAGCATGCACACTTGCTAGCTAAGTATCAATTTTCACTACAAAGTAAAATAAGAAAAACTAAAAAGCCATATTTTTGTAATGTATGTGGCTCTTATCTGACTAGAAAACATAATATGATCCTTTTATTTTCTTTAAATAAACATTTTTTTTATTCTTATGTAAATCTTTAAAATGAAAGAACATACAACTTTTATACCGAGGTGACGTCTTAACAGTTTTTATGAAATCAGCTTCAGACAAACATGCGAACAACTATTTTAGTCCTTCTTTCTATTTTTGTTACTACCGACCCTTTGAAACACGTACACATGCTGACCAACTAAGTTTTGATTTCCCTACAAAGTAAAATAAGAAAAACTGAAAATATTTGTTGTAATGTGGCTCTTCTGTTTATATTAAATCAGCTTTAGACAAACATGCGAACACAAAATTGTAGTTTTGAGATTTTGTAAATGTCTGGTATCTGCTAGTATGTTCTATTCACAAATGATAAAACTTTTGAAAAGGTAAAAAAACATATTTTGGTATTCTTGTTATATGTGTGTGTTGGTATTCTTTTTATATATGTGTGTTTGTATTCTTGTTATATGTGTGTTTGTATTCTTGTTATATTTGTGTGTTGGTATTCTTGTTATATGCGTGTGTTTGTATTCTTGTTATATGTGTGTGTTGGTATTCTTGTTATATGTGTGTGTTTGCATTCTTTTTATATGTGTGTGTTTGTATTCTTGTTATATTTGTGTGTTGGCATTATTGTTTTATTTGTGTGTTGGTATTGTTGTTATATGTGTGTGTTTGTATTCTTGTTATATGTGTGTGTTTGTATTCTTTTTATATGTGTGTGTTGATATTATTGTTATATGTGTGTGTGTTGGTATTATTGTTATATGTGTGTGTTGATATTGTTATATGTGTGTGTTTTTTTTTTAATTTGATACATCTCAATAAAACGTTTTAAAAGTGTTTTTTTTTAATTTAATACATTCAATAAAATTATTTTATTTTTATACCAAGTTTTTATGTCTAAATATCTACTTAAGGTTTTAGCCTTTTATCATTGTTGTTTTCATATATATGTTTATTGTGCATGATTCTTTAAATACAAGGAAGCTTCAATAAGTAATGATATTGACCCTCTTCCGTTTGTTTGATCTCGTAGAAATGTTACATATGCAATAATGTATATGTCTATGGGTTATGTGACAAATTACTAACCTACACTAATAGTTGTTCTTGATTTACAAGTTTTTAAAATTAATTAAGTGTGAAATGGAGCCTGCCAAGTGTCATGCAGTGATCAGTTGTCCTATTTGAAATCATGCACGCCACAGGATACTTTTTGATGAAATTAAAAGAAACGATGTCACATATTATTCTTGTAAAACGTTGTCATGTGAATTCCAATATGTTATGAAATCTATAGCAGCAGATTCGAGATCTGGTAGCCCTCCATCTGCTATTGATGAAGCAACTCTAAACAATGCGGAGGCTCATTTTTTGAAGATTTATGCTTAAGTATTCGCCAAATCAAAAACAGGTCATGATTAGTGCAGGATCTGTTGAAACTATCTGATGGATTCCTAGGTTGCTGACAAATTTCCAGAAGCAAAAACGCATTGAATATCATACTGCACCGAAGCAAGATTCACTCTAGATGTGTTAAACTGGCTTCCACAATTTACAGGAGTTTATTATGCTTAAATTTTCAGGAAATTAAATAAGTTATCAAAATCATGAGGGCCTGATCAGCAAATATCCTCCTGAAAAATATCACTTCGGTCCATATCACACAATGTTTGAGATCAGAAGCGAAGACGTCCATGAATTTTTCCCCGCTCACTTGGCAATACCTTGTATCATCTGATTTTTACCTCTGCAAGCCAGCAATTTGTTTTTGAAAGCGTTTTCAGATGATACGGCTTGATTAATGAATGTCTGCGTTTTCTACAAAAACGGTCTCCAGAGATGCATTAAACTATGCGAGAAATATGAAACTCTGTGATGTTCTTATCTGGAAAAAACTAATAACTGTGCTAATTTTCGTCGTTCTACTTATATGAGAAATTAGACGAGGTCGTTACCAACATTAACGAAACCGATCGTGTGAACGATCTTATTCGAGTCACCAACGATATGACATTTCTTGTTAAATCATTTCTTAATCTCTTTCTTTTGTTGAGGGAACGAAAACATGAAATAAAGTTAACAAAATGTTAGACATTTTCATTAATTACACTTTGGATTAAATAGTTTTATTTTGCACTTGTTATTTTTTCATGTACACACGTAATTTGCAATTAAAAATATGTTTTTCTTCAATGACAATTGTAGATTGGTTGTGACGTGCACATTTACTATAAAAGAAATCAATTAAACACTACTGTATATTACGCTCACCAGTTAGCAAGTGCTAATTAAAAACGTAAACAGAATTTTTGACATGGAAAAACTGAAGGAAACAAAATTTATAACAAAACATGTTCATATCTACAATTTTCTAAGAATACAAGTCATTTTCTATAAGTAAAGGTTCTTTATTAAAAGTCGTGTTTGATACAGAAAGCAAAGTAATCACAAAACTTAGAGATGTATAAGTTAATATGTTCATAGTGTGAATAATATGCACATGTAAATAATATATGTGTATGAGTGCATGACACTGGGTATTTACCTTGTTCTGTTTGCTTCGTCACATTTGTTAAGCCATGTATTCCGATAGTCTGTGAAATAATTAGTTGAGGTGATGAATCCACGAGTGACTGCGTCTATGAACTGCTGAAAAGCCTGGGCCGCATTTCTCAATCTGATAGACATTCTAATGCATTCAAAAAATCTGAATGGAGTTGGGATGGCGGTTTAGAGGATGTCTTCAGGGTCAAGAGGCCAATTTGGGAGAAAATTGATTTTTCGTTGAGCGAATTGAAAAATAATGCAAGTGAGCTATCTGATAGTTATCCGGTACTTTCGGCTGTTATTGCTCTATAATCACCACAAGGGCGCCAATCAACCAATCTGTTCTTAGGAAAAATGAGGACAACTTGCTTTGTGACAGACTAATGATGCCTAAATCCAGCATGTGTTTAGACTCTTATTTTGCTCTCTTTAAGTGATTGGGTCAGAATCTGCACAGGCAGGCGCTTATGGGCGGACCTTGCGTCTGTATATACTATGTATATGATGAGTGACGTCATGATTGACAGTATCGTCCATGGGGACACGCCGCGTAATGTTTGGAAAATGTTGAAGTATTTTTAGTGCATGTGTCGTTTGCGTTTTTTAGATACGACGGCTTATTTTTTTGCTGATTCTGCCTTGCACTGATAGTCTAGTATTGTTATTTATTCGACCGCATTTGACGTCGACAAGTATACCACAACAGTGTAGGAAATCTGACTCTAGAATCGTAAATGGGATCTTTGCCACTGTAAATATCCATTGATATGTGCCTTTCAAGCTTATTATCGATTTGTGACCGTATGTTGGAATGGGGGAGTGGTTCCCAGCTTGTAAAAAGACCGCTGTCTGTGTGTGTTGTTTCTTTATTAGTTTGTTTGCGATAACGCTCGCTTCTGTTCCTATATCGATGAGAAAATGTATGCTGTAATTCCTGTGACGTAGAAAGTCCAACGCATACAAAGCCAAACGTGTCAGTATCTCTTAGCCATGGTTCCTGTTGATTTAGATGTTTGTGTAAAAAGGATTTTTGTCGACTCAGCGTCTGATTTCTAAACTCCTCTATGAGTTTAACTTTATTTTAAACATCTCTTTGACGTCCGTGTTGTCTTTATCGACTTCAGGTAAGAGGAATTGGCGGGGTTTGAGGTTGGTTGACTGAGAAGAATGACGCTGTGACTTCTATTATTTTCTCAGCAAGGTTGACCAAGCCTTTGACCGGTGTTGTCTCCTGAGTGGGCGTGAGTATCATTTGAACTGCAGGCGGCAATCTATTGATAATTAGTTGCTTCAAAATATCCGTTCAAGTGGGTTTTCGCCTAATAGATGCTTCGTTGTTTTTAAGAGTTGAGACAGCTTCTTATCGCCTTGGTCCTATTCCAGAGACGCTTTTGTTGTCAATCCGACTTTCATTTAATCAATTGTACCTTAAAAATGTCGTATGTAACTAATCCAGGTGGGACCACGATTAAGTCGCGCACTTCAGACAGTACCTTTTTGTGATAGTGAAAACATGATGTGCTTGAGCTTGGTAAAGCATGCAGCAAAAACATGAAGCATTTATAAGAAGTTGTGCAAAAAGCAGGCAGAAATGGCTGCATGGAGAGGGGCAGAGACAACGTGCTGGTGCAACACCTTGTATAACGACGGAGACGCAGAACAAGAAGTTACAACACAGTGCCAAGACACTCCAAGTTGAAGTTTCGCCTCCTTTAGGCATGGAGTCAAGAAAAAGAATCAAATGGCCGCCTGCCAACAAGGAAGCGTTGCCAAATTTGGACAATGATATTTGCGAATTATTGCAACTAACCGGGCAAGGAAGCGTTCAAAATCAGTTAAAATATATAAACACAATTATAACTAACATGGCATCTGAAAGTTTTGGTTATGTACTTTAACTTTAGTAATTTAAAAGTCATCCGTTACTTATGATAGTTTTGTTGTAGTTTAACTTTAAGTTAAAATCCACCAGTCCAATACGACAGTTTTAACTTTTTATATATTTTTGTTTTAATCAATTTAGTTAAATGACGCAATAAAAGTATCCACTCGATAAGAACATATTTTATTTATTCGAAAACAAGGTTCTTTTTCCTTCGCTGACTGACAAATAGCAAGAAGAACAGAAATTTTAAATTCTGCCAAGAGAACAGTAGTACAAATCTTTACAAGGACTTGTAAGATTGTAGGATGAAAGGTCGGGATGACGATCTGATGAGTAAGAATCCGAAATCAGTATTTGAATGTATTTTGAGAAACCAGATTCGATAAATATTGAGTTTAATATGAAACAATTTAAAGATTATACTTGTAGTTAAACTATGCGTATATATTAGTTTACAGTGGAATTGGTTTACAATATCCCGGCTTGCATAAATAAAAAAATATATTAATAAACGTGAAGTTGAACACCCTTAAATAAGTGAAATATAACCTTTAATTTTGTTTAGTAAAAAATCATAAAATAAAATTAATCAATAAAATGAAAATTAAGAAATCTCTCATATTTAGATAAGTATACACAATTTTGATATTTCAGGATGACATCACAAATGATGAAGATCTGAAATACACAGATTGGTAGAACTAAGTAAACGGAATATTTACAGTCACATAACATAACAAGTATAGCTGTGGTACATATTTCCCTATCTCCCCCAAATCATTAGTACAATCCCCGAGGGATGGAACAAGGACTGATTGTAGATGACTGTCAATGTACGTAGGTGAACACACAAAAAATTCACATTGCAGGAGATAGTTTGGTGTCCTTATCCTAAATGTTCCTGTGTTGCATGCTGGGATGCATCAGTGTTGAGTTCTCATTATGAACCAGTATTACCAGTGAGCAGTCGTTTGACGGTTTTGACACCAATCCAAGGCCAACAATTGCTGTGTGGGAAAGCAACGAATGATAGGCAATGTACATCCCAATTTTGTAGGAATTGCTTGGTGAACTCGGATATTTCTATCAGAAGACACCTCGTCCGGTATACCAAATGTGACGAATGTTCGAGAGAGTCTATTAGACTATAAGTCACACCTGCGGTTCTTTCAACTATGGGCCAATTGGAGTATTTGTAAACAATGACTAAGTAGCTGATACCTTTAAAAGTGGAAGACGTCAGCACATACACACCGAAATTGGCTGGATAGATGCGTGGTGTCGGTTCTATAATGGGTCGAGAGGGCCCCATCTGGTTGCAGTAATTACAGTTGTTTCGGGTGGTCATGACAGCAGGGGGTGATCATCCTGTGACAGAATATGTATGCTTCATAGATGAGGTTCCTTGCATCGAGGACGTCCGGTCTCGGATCAGAGGGGACGGTAATATGCTGCAACAACAGCTGATTTAAGCTGAGAAATGAGAGTTGGGCAAAATCCGAGATGTTCATAATCGTCAAGGGGGACTTATGTCGTGATGTTCATAAATGGTTGAGACTGTAAATTTTTTTCGGTCAACACGTTGTAGATGGTTCAAGGTCAAATTTGCGTGTGTTGTGGTGTCAAATATAGCTTTATTCCACACAAAGGATGTCAAAAAACGGCTGCTTCATGTTCTATGCATGTTTTTACGATGTTTGTTGTTGCCGGTGATTTCCGTTTTTGTTCAGGCATGTAGTGATCTTTACGAACACATTCTTTGCATCACATGACTGTAAGTTGGACATTCTTTTCTTCAGACACTTGCAAAGGATTTTTTGCCATGTTCAGTCTTTCCACAGTAATCGCATGTTTTGGAGCTGTTTGTCGTATTAGTGTTATGGATAGCAACACTGTTCTGTCGCCCGTAAGTACTGGCAGCAGCTGCAGCACCATGAGAATCATGTAGTCGGGATGCTGAGCACTTTCCGACTCCTTTAGCTTTGACGAATTGAAAAACCTTCTCTAGAGACTGACTTGGGTTTTTGTCACCAAAGTGGTCCAGCTGAATACCTGTATTCTCAAGGGCACGAAAGAGTAAATCTCGGAGGAGGGTTTTCATGTAGTTCACCTCTTCGCCGAACACACGTGTAGTTCAACTTTTCATCAAACACTTAATGACAAATTTGCACACTTCAGCTTGTCCTTGTAGATGATTAACAAAGAAGCAGATGATTTCGTCATGATCCTGGTACATGTTGTGTAGAGTAACACGTGACACCATGGTGTTCTCCTCTGACTACAAAAAGTCGTATAACTTTCAGCACATCAGCTTCTCATTTATCAGTTAATTACTCGTCTGCAGTGTGAGTCAAGTCTTTGCGTATGGATTATTAGCAGTTGAACAATTAGGTACTTTCCTGTGATTTTGGTTGACGCGATATAGTTTCTCAATCTAGTGATGAAGCAGGACCAGTCTTCATTTGAATGATCTAGGGATACAGTAGGCCACTTCACTTTCTCGACGCTTGCAGCCTGCAATAGGGCATTGTGCCAGTTCATTGTACCACAAGCATTGTGTGATCGGTATACTGGTTGATGCGAAGGAGTTTGTAGGATGGTTCTGCACTTAGAATCAGGCCAAGTCAATCTTCATCATCGATAAGTATAAACTATTTTGATATTGTTTCAGGATGAGATCACAAATGATGAAAATCAGAAATACAGATTGGTAGAACTAAGTAAACGTAATAATTGTAGTCACATAACATAACCAGTATAGCTATGGTACATATTTCTCTCATATTAAAAAAACATCAACACACACACACAAACATATATATATATATATATATATATATATATATATATATATATATATATATATATATATATATATATATATATATATAGAATATGATAAAAATGGCACATTTATAAAGTATATTGTTCACTTAATAATCGATAAAAACATCACATTGATTAGATAATTACCTGATTTTTGGTAGATTTTTAAAGAAATACTCCGTCAAAACAAACCTTTTGTCCCTCGCTGAACTAAATAAATTTAAAATAAAAATCTAATAATTTGTGTACGTTTTCATCGTTCCTTATTTCTATTCATTATTATGAGTATTCGTTTATTAAATGTACTTATCTCCTTTGTATTTTTACGTATTAATCAAAACATGTCCTTTGTTTTTAGTTTTAGAAAAATATGTTTGACTTAACCATTATATATGATGCGTTTTCTTGTTCGGTGAAGTGTGTGAGGGAAAAGGGCTGCTAAACTCAGGTACGTGTAAAATGAATGGCCGATTCCCAAAATGCATATACATTTGATCCTTTCATTTTTAAATTCACCAAAATTCAGAAAATGAACCAATTTTTATGAAATTTTCAGTATTTATTAACCATCATAAAATATACTTTTAAAGTTTTAGTGAAAATGTATTATTTTTTGTAAACAAAACACTTTTACTAAAGTTAAAATTTTAAAACTAAATAAAACTAAATAAAAATGACTTAACTCTAGAGGTTATTTAGGAAACAAAACCTATACTTCTTCATCGTTCAATGAAGGAGAAATCTTTCTACTGGAGCAATTTTAATTTTTATTCTGATTTAAAGTGCCTCTATTTGGGGAGCCTGATTATGCATATATATATATATATATATATATATATATATATATATATATATATATATATATATATATATATATATTGCTTATGAAAAAAAAACACTTGCAAAATTCATTGTGCACTTAAAAATCAACGTTAAAACACATAGAAATTTACGAGACTAAAAAACAATTTATGCCTGTCGAGTCTACCATACTTTGTTCAAGTTATCATCAAAATGTCATTTGGCCACGATAAATGATTGAATATGGATAAAAGATGCAATCATTTGAAATGCAGGTACTTATATTATAGTTTTTTTTTTTGTATATCTTTATAGCAAATAATCCTAAATCTTATTTATACAAAAACAAAAAATAATAAACAAATTTATTGCTCGAAAAACCTTTAAAAACAAATATTTAATTATGTTATCGCTCTAGACAAAAATGTCGGCTTTTGTACTTTTTAGGAAAATAAAAATTTTAAATTCCATTAAATATAGTAGAAATATTTTACATTTTCTGGGGGAAAAAAGTTACTCATAAATAAATGATTTTAATAAATTTAATTTCGTTTTAAAAAACGACAACTTGTCTATACTAAAATGTTGGTGAGGGGGATGCTATTTAATTTTTTTGGCACAAACAAGTGTATTTTTTTAAATTCAATATCTTAAGATTATACTTTACTAACTATCTTTGAAATAGTCTCAGAAAACTAATATTTATCTTTCAGTGAATTTAGATGAATGTGTCAGTTTCATTTCTCCTAAACTGCACAAGCTCCAGATTAACTTTAGGCTTTAATCTTTCAAGCACAATTAAAAAATAACCAGGGATTGTAAGTAAATAAATAAATAAAAATACGAACATGCGGCTTAAAAAACTATCAGTTTCCGCCATTAAATTGCACGCGAATTAAAGAAATAATAAAGATGAAACTTGTAATCTGTTCTCTCTCATGTAAATATTAAAATGTTAAATAAAATAAAACTAATTTTATCTGTGATATTCAGTAAATATATCGGCTCTATTTCGAAATGATTTTTTTTATTTTTCCTCTTCAAATTTTTTTTCCCCTCTTCAATTTTGTTTTCTGCGAACTTGCTCTTCCGTTCGTCATCTTGAATGTTAACTTGAGCTTGTAAAGTCAATCACATTTGAAAAATCGTTTCCTTTATAAAAGCAGATAAAGTAAATCGAAAGCAGATTATAAAGCAAAAACGTAAGTATTACTACATGAACTTAGTATCGATTTTTCACATTTGCAGAATACGTTAAAAATGTAAGGGAGATAACTACATTTACTGAGCGAATAATCCTGAAATTTTGGTAAATTTATACAAACACCGTGACAGCGAATTAACCCTAACCCTAACCCTAACCCTAAACCCTAACCCTAACCCTAACCCTAAACCCTAACCCTAACGCTGTCACGGTGTTTGTATAATGGTAAATTTATACAATATATATTTCGGTGTTGATTGTTTTTTTGTTATCAATATTGACTTAAACATTTAAAAAAAAACATAAAAAGACAACGGCCAATGTCTAGAATACCTTTAAACGTTTTGGTAAATTATTACTTACTTTCCACAATCGTTAGGCACTTCCAAACGATTGGGAAGAATGGAACACATAATCCCGTGAAGTCAAACTTGTCTTAACTATACGAAATATGGAACAGCAGAAGCGACTTCATGATTTTTAAAACCTTTGTTTATCTTCTTCAAACTGCAATTAATAATTAATCTTTTTTATAATTTTGTTAGGTTTTAAGATTTACACAGTTTAACGATTAATAATATTATAAACATGTGTATATTAAATATGAAATACGGTTTTACTAAATATGTACGACTGTTCATTTGGTTAATTTTTTTTATTCTTTATTTGGTAAAATGAGACAAACTAGATTGGTCTACAAAATGTTTATTTTTTTGCAATAATATTTTTCAATCGGTTTTAATCTTGCCATAAAATAGTTGGCAAGAGGCATGTTTATATTATAATTTTATATTAAAAAAAAATTAAACACCGTTAATTAAAAGTTTATGTTGTAACCGAACATTTTATAAGAATGGAATTGTAATAGTTTTATTTTTTTTATTATTAAGTTTAAGGTAGTTTGTTTTTCTTGGTAATTCAACTTATAATAGTAGATATTAATTAACGACGCTGTAAAAACAATTTTCAGAATATATATTTTTTTTAATTTAGGCAATATCTTCATTTTTAATGTGTTTTGTAAACTGCACAAGCATCAGATTTACTTTAGTCTTAAATCTTTCAAACACAAAAAAAAAAAATAACCAGGAGTCTTAAATAAATAAATAAATAAATAAATAAGAAAAGGCGGCTTAAAAAACTATCAGTTTCCGCTATTAAATTGCACGTACAACCAATAAGAGAATTAATAAAGATGAAACTTGTAATTTGTTCTCTCTCATGTTAAAATGTTAAATAAAATAATATTAATTTTATCCGTGATATTCACTAAATAGATGTTAACTCGAGCTTGTAAAGTCAATCACATTTGAAAAATCGTTTCCTTTATAAAAGCAGATAAATTTAATCGAAAACAGATTATAAAGCAAAAACGTAAGTATTATTGTTACATGAATTTAGTACCAATTTTTGCGCATTTGCAGAATACGTTAACAATGTAAGGGAGATAACTACATTTCCTAAACGAATAATCTTGAAATGTTGATTTATTCTTGAAATATTTTCAGTGTTGATTGTTTTTTGTTATCAATATTGACTTTAACATTAAAAAATAAAACATTAAAAAAAAACAACGGTCAGTGTCTAGAATTACCGTTTTGGTAAATTATGACTTATTTTCCATCTTTATAATCGTTAGGCACGTCCAAACAATTGGGGAGAACGGAGCAAATAATCCCATGACGTCAAACTTATATATGGGGCAGCAGAAGCGACTTAATGATTTTTAAACTGCAGTTAATAATTAATCTTTGTTATAATTTTGTTTGGTTTTAAGATTTACACAGTTAAATGATTAATAATATTAGAAACATTTGTATATTAAATATGAAATACAGTTTTACGAAATATGTACGACTGTTAATTTGGTTAATTTTTTTATTCTTTATTTGGTAAAATGGGATAAACTAGATTGGTCTAAAAGATGTTTATTTTTTGTGCAATAATATTTTTCAATCGGTTTTAATCTGGCCATAAAATAGTTGGGAAGAGTAATGTTTATATTATAATTTTATATTAAAAAAAATAAACACCGTTAATTAAAAGTCTATGTTGTAACGGAACATTTTAAAATAATGGAATTTTTATGTTTTTAATCTTTTAAAAATGAATTAATTTTTAGGAAGTTTCTTTTTCTTGGCAATTCAACTGATAATAGTATATATTGATTAGAAAAAAAAAACGCGATTTAAAAATAAATATAGTAATATAAAATTTATATCAATTTTTTATTGCAACTTCAAGTTTTTGTTCAGTACGAATTTATCATTTACCAAAGAAAAATAATTTTATAAATTTTAAATACTTTAAACTAATGTTCTTTATAGTTTACAAAAAGAAAAAATAATTTTATAAATTTTAAATACTTTAAACTAATGTTCTTTATAGTTTACAAAAAGAAAAAAATATAAATCTTAAATGTTTTTCATTGTTTAATGTTTTTTTTTCATCTTTTTTTCAATTTTCTCAGTGGATTATTATCATTAATCTATTATTTTATTTTCAATACTTAAAGATAAAAAAAACAACGATCAATGTCTAGAACCTGACGTAAAGCAAAAAAAAAAAACTCCATCAAAATCTTTACAATGAAACTTTTATAGTCTTTTGGGAAACGAATATATACTTCAAAAGTGGCGCAGAGAATTATATTTCATGATATGATGAAATTACTTTTTCCAAAAGTGGGGATCATTTTTTTTATAAAT
This sequence comes from Euprymna scolopes, assembly GCF_053919585.1. Taxonomy (NCBI): domain Eukaryota; kingdom Metazoa; phylum Mollusca; class Cephalopoda; order Sepiida; family Sepiolidae; genus Euprymna; species Euprymna scolopes. The sequence goes on from NC_136527.1 coordinate 24,088,143, forward strand.
TTAATGTAAAATGAGCGGTACCGGTGCACTAACAGTGTCAGAAATTTCGTGAAAATAGTGAATAATTCCACCCCATCTTTCCAAGCTTATAACTCCTCGAAAAATGTAATTCAAGCCCTAATTTTTTTTCAATTAAAGGATCAAGGACCAAGGTTTTATTAAAAAAAACAAAAACAAAAAAACAATGTGTTTTTAAAAAAAAAAAAGGTTATAAACTTCGGACTTTACAGGTAAATTTCTAAAAAAGGGATTTTTTTGTTTTAAATTTGAATATATTATTTATTGACCTTTTCTCTTCAATTTGTGATATATAAAACTATTAAACATAAATTAATTATTTACTTTTTAAGAGAAACTTGAAAATGTGTGACACTTACACAAATGGGGGGGGCGTGAATTTACAAAAAAACGTTTGTCTAAAATATTATATTCGGTTTATTGGAAAGAACATAAAATTTCACATTGACCCTGAAAATATCGTAAAAATAGACTCAATAGAAAAATTTTGATGGATTTTTAAAGTTTAAAAATTGAAAAATATTGAGTTCGGAAAATTCATTACTGTTTTTAAAAAAATATATATTTCTATTACTTTTAAAACAACTGTAATAGTTTATTTTGGAAGTATAATCCATAAAGAAAATAAATAACCCACTTTTAACAGAGAAATTACGAGATTTTTATATTTTATTCGCAGTTTCGTGTAGGGGTGTCAAAAATTCCTACAAAAATTCTGATACTGCTACCGGTGCACGTATTTGATCCATGCTGAAATATTTTTAGAAAGTCATTCTTAACAAGAGGAGGGTGTTTTGTTCCTATTCTGTACTTTAACCTGACAATGTAATAAAAACAGATATCATAAAACTTTAATTAAATTTGAAAAAACTAATTTATAATGAAAAGTGATACCCCACTTTTTAAAAAGTACCTTTTTTCATATCATGAAAACAATTTCTTTGCACCACTGTTAAAGCATATATTCGTTTTCAGCACCCCTGAAAACTTATAACAGTGGTAATCGTACAAGTTTTTTGGGGGGTGGGGCGAAAGAATCTAGACATTGACCAGAACAACTTTATAGTTTACCATGAAAAAAAAATGAATATTAAATGATTTCCACTGGTTTAAAGTAAAAAAAAAAATGTTCGACGCATGCATGGAAGTGGTATGCTCATGTGTACTTGTCACTAATCTAACAGATTTTCCAAAAAAAAAAAAATCAATATTTACAATTTTTAAGTTGTGTTCTGTTTCTAATACAAAGTTCTAGTAAATCGATCCCCCCAGTTTGGAAAAATCGACTTTTTCAGCCAATTTTGCGACATTAGCCATTTTTTTTATTTTTAGCCTATTTTATATTTAGTCGTTTTGTCCTTTCTTTAATTAAATGTTTGTATTCTTGACTAGTGCTTTCAATCTGAGGGATCGATGTATCAGAAATTTTGTACACATGTAAGTATACCAAAGAATTTTCCTGTTAATTAATTTGGAAATGTAGTTATCAGATTTTCTGTTTGTTTGTTTTAAGAATGCTGATAATTAAAGAAAATTTGTTGTATTTTTAAGTTTTCTCAAAATACTTTCAACAAACTTTGACTAAATAAAAAATAATCATGATTTTTAAACAAATTACAATATTATGGTTCTGAATTTTTTTTTGATGAGGAATGATTCTTTGTATTATTTATATTATTGAGACTACTGTTCTCATCTTAAGTGTTATTTATTGTGCAAACATTGTAAAAATAACACTTAAGATGAGAACAATAGTCCAAATAATCCAAATGATACGAACAAATCACGTTTTTTTTCTTTACATGTATTTTTACATGTCGAAAACCTGTTTTTGTTTTTCCTTGCAATAATTGAGATTCTATAATTAGTGGATTGTGATATGACCCTTAAATTTTAATTCTGTTTTGAAAAGTGAAGATAACATAAAATTAATTTATTTTGTATTTTGGGGACATAAACTTTGACAGATGAAAACAAAGTCATTATAAATGGGGCTTTCATAAGTAGATGTTCTGAATTTGTGTATGGAAAATCGTAACTTACTTGGCTAGCATGTGTGTATGCTTCAAAGGATTGGTCATGTAACAAAAAAGAAAGGAAAGAAAGCCTAAAATGGTTGACGGTCACTTATGTAATGCAGACGGTTTCTATTTTTGAAAAAAAAACGTGCTAAAAAGGGCATCGTTTCTCAGATTAGCATGAGGAGAAGCTGATCATTTTCTGACATGTGCAAAATCATCAAAATGGTTTCTCCCCCCCCAGTTTCCCTTCAAATCATGAGAAACTAACAAAAATTCTTCCTCTTCCCTTCCTCTTTCCACAGCAAACTTTATGTCTGCTTAAAAAATGAAGAACAAGAGAAAGAAGAGAAAATTAAGAATATGCAATCAAAAATGCAAATTGAACAATTCTCTTGGATAAATCATTATGAAATTGAGTTACTCACTGAATGTCATGGAAGCTACATGATTGATCCTAGTGTTGAGGTTATGGTTGGACTCTAAGGGTTTATGAAACGTGTTGAGGTTATGGTTGGAGTCTAAGGGTATATGAGACGTGTTGAGGTTATGGAGGGAGTCTAAGGGTATATGAAACGTGTTATGGTTATGGTTGGAGTGTAATAATATATGAAACGTGTTAAGGTTTTGGTTGGAGTGTAATAATATATGAAACGTGTTAAGGTTATGGTTGGAGTCTAATTGTATATGAAACATGTTAAGGTTATGGTTGGAGTCTAATGGTATATGAAACCTGTTAAGGTTATGGTTGGAGTCTAATGGTATATGAAACGTGTTAAGGTTATGGTTGGAGTCGAAAGGTATATGAAACGTGTTAAGGTCATGGTTAGAGTCTAAGGGTATATGAAACGTGTTATTGTTTACTTTCATATTTTACCTCTCTTATCACCAAAATTATGTGATTAAAAACAAGAAAATACATTAAGACGATTCTAATTAAAATACATGACTACTTTTACAAAACTGTAAAATTGACGTCCACTGGGGGTATTGGTGATTAGTCCTAGAGTGATATGATCACTGTTAAAATGGACCAATATTCTATAAGATATGCTATTGATATTCTTAACCAACACAATACCATGCAAATTAGCTCCTATTAATGAGAAAGGCTTGATTGTCGGCTCTTGCAGGAGTTGAGTGGCAATATATACGGAAACGTACTTTGCTTCAGTTGACTTTAAAGATGTCATGTCGAGGAACTTGATTTATATTAATCTTAGGTGCACGTTATTTACGGTTTTCTCCGTGACCCTTCCAAACTGATGTCTGCCACATTATTTAGGCTTTCAGAATTAAGTTAAACAAGAATAAGGGAATGCAGAAGAGATTTATTCAGTTTGGTATTCGTTCAAAATGACTGAGTAGTAGAGAGAAACCACATTCCAATTCTTTATTATCATTTTAATACATTGATACATTTATACCCTTTATTATCATTTATACCCTTTATTATCATTTTAATACATTGATACATTTATACACTTTATTATCATTTTATATTAATACATTTATACCCTTTATTATCATTTTAGTACATTGCTACCATTGATCATAAATATTTTTTCATATTTTTTATCAAAATCGATGATTACCTTGTGTGCATACTGCTCGAGTTAATAAATAATGTTTTATTTTAAATTTTGAACAAAAATAAAAGAGAATTGCAATGCTTTCTCACCAGAGTTTCTGCTGAAGGCTAATGCAAGGAATGCCGAAAAGATTGCAGGCTGTCAAATTGCAGTTGGGCTATACTACTAAATATTCATTGTGTTTGTGTTGTATTTGTGTTACACTAATGTTCTAAATTTATGATAAAATACAATTTTTCTTAGTGCAGAGTTTTTAAATTGATGTGAACACTAGGATACTTTCAATTTAGCTTCACTTTGCAGCTTTTGATAAAAATGATGAGTGCGAACCTTTTTGTGTTTTCACTATATATATATGTGTGTGTGTATATATATATATGTCTGTGTGTGTGCGTGTGTGTAGTGATAACATCCAGAAACAAAAATGTTCATTCATTTCCTACTAGGATTGTCTGCCAGGCCCGTAGTGCTATGGTTAGAGTACTTGGTTAAAATCAGTTGTAACTTACATACTTCTGAATGTTTCAGTTTCACTTTTCAGTGAGATTTAAAATAGATTATTTTGTAAGGCTTTTAAGCCAGTCATCAACACGAAAACATGTTACTCGCATGTACTAAATAAATGGTTCTATTCAAAATTCTGTACAGATTTCTGCATTCAAGAGAAAGGTTACCCAGATCGACAAAGTACACCTGAATAAGATCGGAGGTAACGTATGAACGTTGTGGTAATAACACCCAAGATGACACTCAAGATGAGAACAGTATTCTGAAGAATCTAAATAATATGAATAATCAATCCTCATCTCTAAAAAATGAAGAAACGTAAAGATTTTAGTTAAATATGTGGAAATAAAAACACATTAATTTTATTAACTAACCAGTATTGCATACAACTCTACTCATTTTTTAATTTCATTAATAATAAATGTTTTTGATATGTTTAATAAAAATAAATATGAGAAATTTAAGTGAACCACATGAAATATAATTTTTTAAATTTATTTTATATTTTCAGAATTTACAGTAATGAAAAGAAATTAATGGAGGACCTTTCTTTATTGGTGATTTAAAAAAGGTTTTAAATAATTTTAAATTTTTTATATAAATTTTCAAAGTTAAAATTTACTAGCTTGCCTATGATCATACACTACATTGTATATACATTTTGTGGAATCAGATGCAATCGAACATGGCTGATAAAGCATTTTCTTGTGAAGTATGTTGTTCTTCTTTTGGAGAGAAGTCAAGTTTGTGGCGTCATATGCTTACACATACGGCAGACAAACTACATTCTTGTGAAGTATGTGGTTCTTCCTATTTGTTGAGGCATATAACACATACTGGAGGAAATTAAAAGACGTTTCAGTTATACCAGTCATCATAGGAGCAACTGAGCTTATGAAAAAGAACTTTAAAAAGTACATAGCAAGCATACCCGGTGAACCAAGTGCAAGTGAAATACAAATGATTGCACTGAAAGGGACGACTAGAATCCTGAAATGATCTCTTGGTTGGACTCACTAAAATAGGGGTAAATGTCAGACATCTGGTTGGATGTCCCATCCCCTAGAAGAAAAAGTTTAAGAAAAATTTAAAAAAAAGACAAACCACATTCTTGTGAAGTATGTGGTTCATCTTTTGCACTAAAGGCAAATTTGTCGTGTCATATTCTAACACATACGGGGGAGAAACCACATTTTTGTGAAATATGTGGTTCTTCTTTTGCACTTACGTCAACTTTGTCGCGTCATATGCTAACACATACAGGAGACAAACCACATTCATGTGAAGTATGTGGTTCGTCTTTTTCACAGAAGTCAACTTTGTCGCATCATATGCTTACACATACAGGAGACAAACAACATTCTTGTGAAGTATGTGGTTCGTCTTTTGCACAGAAGTCAAATTTGTTGAGTCATATGACAACACATACAGGAGACAAACCACATTCTTGTGAAGTATGTGATTCTTCGTTTGCACGGAAGTCAAATTTGTCGAGGCATATGACCACACATACAGGAGACAAACCACATTCCAATGTAGTATGTAATTCTTCTTTTGAAGTGGAGTCAAATTTATAGTGAGGATACTAAAAAGATCTCTCGGTCGGTTTCAATAAAAAGCATGGAAATATTTGGAGCTAATTTCCCTGCCTCCTATCCAGCATTTGAAAGAAAGAAAATAAAAAAGAGAAAACCAACATTTTTGTGAAGTATGTTCTACTTTTGCATGGAAATCAAATTTGTTTCATAATATGAAAACACATGAGGAGACATTCTCGAGTGTCTAAGGTCTCACTGTACAGGGGTTTGCCAAAACAACCTGGTCTGAGGATACTTTCCCTAGAAATAAACGCTAACCAAATATTCAAAATCACATAGTATTCACTGGCCAAATAAGATCTCCCTATGGCTAACCCACATTAGCTTTTACGAGGAATGGTGAACCTTCTCCAAGTGATGTTACCTCAAGTAATACCACAAAGCTGGATACTCCACCAGACTAGACAAATTCTTGTCCTGGAATCCAGAAAGACCAAGAGACCAAAATGAAAGTATACTACAGCGTATGAAAATGGTAAATTGGTGATTTATGTTCTCAATTTCTTTACTAATCCAGTGTTTGAGAGATAAGAAAGTTCTTCCAAATGTCGATACCTCAAGAAACAAGAACCAGCAGAACAACCTCTATCACGCAAGTTGCCAACCATTTTAATCAAGACTGTTTTACAAATATGACAGAATTAGAAAACAATTCTGCTACAGAAATCACCCAAAAGATTTATTAAAAATACTTCAGAAGTTCCATTACAGAATATTGGAAAAAATGGGCCAAGCAATATTTTGACAAGTATTTTCTGGATTCATTCATCTAGGAATTTATAAGTTTGAAATACACAGAAATAGTGAGGGTGAACCATTTGACATCGAGTTGTCAGGTTCTTCTAGAGGATGGCTACTATGAAATAAAATAGAATGTATAAATATATCCACATGACGATCTATAACATGTTGAATATTGAATGCTGCAGCAAGTCATGGGAGCAGCAATTGGACATGTTATACACCATCCGCTATGACTCTCCACAATTCCTAAAACTACATGCCTTGAAACGAGCTGTTAAACCTGACATAATTATAAGAGAAAATAAGTAGAAAGTCACAACCTCAGAAGATAATGTCTTCAATAATACTAGGTTAAAAAGAGTGAGAGTAAAAAATAACAAAATACCAGGTTTTATGTACGACGTGAAAAAAATTGGAATCTGTGGAAAATTTCTATTTCAGTAATTATAGGAGAAACTGAAATTAAACAAAAGAATTTTAAAAACTACCTGGCAAATATACTTGGTGAACCAAGTACAAGAGAGATTAAAAATTTGCTCAAAAAGAGAAGTTAGAATCTTATATGATTGTTCGGTTGAAATGTATAAAGGCTGAATGCCTAGCACCCACTAGGATACACCATCACCAAATCAATTAAATTAAGAGACAAACCACATTCCTTCGATGTATGTGGTTCTTTGCATAGTAGGAACATTTGTTGTCCCAGATGCAAAAACATACGGAAGACAAAAGAACATTCAATATCTGTGCATTTCATATAGAGTTAAATGTGAGCCCTATGTAGGGAGCCCATTGACTTCTGAGAACTTCAACTGATCAAAATTGAAACAAAAGAGAAAAGTGTATGAAATATACTAACTGGTTTAATGAAAAATCTTCAGAAATATTTACACACAATTAGAAAATCAAATTTTTGCAATGAAGCAATAACAGGGATAATAACTGTCTATAAATATCTATATATTCTAAAAAAAATCACGTGTAAGCTACAGGAGAATCTCTTCAAACTAACTAAAATGTATAAGTAAACAATTTACCAGGTAAATTTCTCAAAACTTCCAACTCAAAAACTAAAGTCTTGTTTCAAAACTTCCAGCTCAAAAACTCAACACTCTTTCAAGTTCAGTTTCACACAGCTACGTACATAGCATGCCTTCTTACACGTCCATCCACAATTTTTAAAAAGTAAAAAAAAACATATTCTTGTTATGTGTGTTGGTGTTCTTGTGTTAAAAAATGTTATTCTCTCATGCAAAAACCTGGGAAACGAATTCGATACTTTGCTTATTAGTTTTTATTAGTGCTTATTAGTTTTTATTCTCGTGTAAATCTTTAAAATCACCCAAAAGAACAAACGTAACATCTTAACAGTTTTTACGTCTATTTTTAAATTCAATAAAACGCCTATTTTATATCGTGTATTCATGTTTAAATATCTACTTCATGTTTTAGCCTTTTATCATTTTTATCAGCATACATTTATTGTGCAAGATCTTTTTAATGCCATTGACGTTCAATAAGTAATGAGTCTGACCCACTTCCGCTTGTCTGAGCTAGTAAAAATGTTGCATAGCCACTTAGGTCTGAATGCTCTCCATCTGTCATTGATGAGACAACTGTCGGCCATTTGGAGGCAACATTTTTTGAAGATCCATGCTTGACTATTTGCTAAAGGGGATAATTAGTGCAGGGTCTGTGGAAACTACCTGATGGATTCATAGGTTGCTGACAACTTTTCAAAAGCAAAACCGCATTGATTACCATAGTGTACCAAAGAAGTATTCACTCTAGGTGTCTTAAACCGGTATCTACAATTTACATACGATAAAGCAAGAGTGTTGAACAACATCCAATTACCATTTACTTTTGCAGCATCTTGATATCAATACAAATTCAACAATTATAAACTGATTAGCCATATATAGCCCCGACGTAGATAGTAAGTTTTGTAGCAGTTATATTTTGTGTGGCTGCTTTATATTGTTTAAATTGTGCTTCTTTTTTCCATGGACCATTGCTGGATTAGATGAGGAAGAATACATTACGAAGTGCTTATTTATTATAAAGAAAATAAATGAAGCATTAATGAATATTGCAGTTATCAGTTAGCAAGTGATAATTTAATTAATTAATAGATTTTTTAAATAAAAATTGCGGAAAGCGAAATTTTATAACAAAGCCTGTTTATATCAACAATTTTATAAGGATATAATTATTATTTTCAATCAGTAAGATTTCTTTAATAAAAGTCGTTATACAAAAAGCAAAATAATCACAAAGTCGTGGTACAAAAAGCAAAATAATCACAAAGTCGTGGTACAAAAAGCAAAATAATCACAAAGCTTTGTAGATGTGTGAGTTAATAAGTTTCATAGTGTGAATATTATTCACATGTATGTAATGTATATATGTGAGTGCATGGCATTGTGTATGTGTGTTGATTTATCTTGTTATTTTTTTAGTTTTTCTATAGCTGTGATATACACATTTTGTGGTATTTCAGCCCAACCAGCTTGAGAAATCTGAAAAAATCCGATTTTGTTTCCCAGGGCATTAGTTATATAAAATTAGTTATATAGAATTAGTTATATAAAAGTAGTTATATAAAATTAGTTATATAAAATTAGTTATATAGGCTTGATTTTTTTTAACTTAATGCAACATTTTAATGCTCCACAAAACTTCATACAGTCTTTTCATAAACGCATGGTGTTTTCTCACTTGCGTTTTTACCTTGAAGCAATCAAGGTGTTTGTTTTAAAGTCGATTTAAATATTGCCTCTCCTTTGCCGTTATATTCTCTTGGTTCTTGCTAGTTTTAAAGTTTTTATTTAAAAAGAAATTGTTCATGGGAGGAGAAACCACTATATAATTAACTAATTACTTCTTAATCATGTTTTCCATGTTAGTCTTAAGTATGAGAATTAAGAGAGGCAGACAGCCAGATATTTTTCCTGTCTCGCTCTCCAATTAAGACTGGGTGAAAACTTTTATCACCTTATTTCCGCAACCTGCAGTAGCACGGCATATTTCTGTTTGTCGATATGTTATCCTGAGATGTACGACTCTACCCCTCACAAAAATTCATACAAATTAACAAAATTGTTACGGGTGTAAAGTTTCAATATATATCAGTAAGGGTGTTATTTTTCCAGTTTAAATCAACTGTCGAAGTTTAGAAATATTTTGAGTTAAACAAAATGGCTGCATGAATGCGCGCAGGCACTTTGTAAACACTGTTTTTTTCATAAAAAATATTTTTATTATGTTTTAAATGACTTTAATACTTTTTTTTGGAAGTATATTCCATAAAGAAAATAAACAACCCACTTTAAAAAGAGAAATTACGCTTTTTTATATTTTATTTGCAGTTTTCTGTTATGGGCGTAAAAAATTCACCCCAAATTCTGACATACCTACTGCAAGTCTATGGGCTTGAAACGCTTGTAGTAGTGAATCCGACGAAGGAGAAAAAACAAAAACAAAAATAGAATACGTAAGAACATTACAAGTAAAATGCTGCAATATTGTGAATTGTGACCAAATTTTATAACTCAGAGCATGTATGTGGGATGTTCTTAGTTTGGTATTCTGAAGTGGTTCGAGTGGAACATTTGGAGAAATCACACACTTCATTTTCGGGATATCTAAGGATTTAGTAAAGCGCTTTGTACCATCGAACGGGGTTAAGCTCACCTCAATTAAGGGGTTAGTTAAGAGAGGTGTTACGTTTTTCCATGGGTTGATTTGGAAGACTGAGGGATTCAGATCTTGAAAGTCCATGTGAATCCGTAAATAGAATTATGAACTTAGCAGATACCTTGGAAAATTGAATGGTGATCACGAAAACTTAAGTCTGTGAATTCTGAAGCTGACGTTCACCCTAAGCTGGCTTTCGAAGAAATTCCATGGGTGTTCAGGTGATTTCTTTTGTTCGTTAGTTAAGCCACTAGCATTTAGACGTCTTATCACTTAGTCACCTAGGTTTTGTCTGACCAGTTAATTGTTGGTAGAAAATGTGCCATATTTATTTATTTATTTATTTATTATTAATGGCATTGTTATTTCTCATCGTCTGACAATATTTAACTTTAAGGGATATAAATTAAATCTCCCCATGTTTTTTGATTCTCTGAGTGTACTGACCTGCAATTGGTTTGATGTAATGTAAACAGGCATCTCAGTGCAAAGCTCTCCACAATATCGTGTTAGACAGGATCCCAACTGATAAAAAGAACGTATGGAATAAACAAGACGGACATAGAAACATTAAAAGAAGAAAATAATCACGAAAAATTCTCAGTTTTGGTAATGCGCAAGGATAATTTTGAGGAGAAATTGCAGATGCTGCAAAGAAACCTTGAAAAAGAACAGCAGAAACTTTTTAACCTACAAAAGAATCGCAAAAAGTTGCAGGTGGAGAAGATACAAAACTCAAAGCCATTGGTAACTGTAACCCAAGCGCCTTCTCAAGGCTTAGCAGAAAGAAGCATTCAAACAATAAAAAAAAACATTTAAGAAATTGTTTGAAAGTAGGCAAGACCCATACGTAGCAATGTTAGCGTTACGGATTAAAAGACAAAACCCCGTCATCAGCCCAGCAGTTGATGAAAAGAACGCTAAGGACAAATCTTCCAAATATCATGCATAACAAAACAATGAAAAAGCATGAAATAAATAAAAAGTCCAAAGAACTATCAGAACTAAAGAAAGATGATACTGTCCGTATTCTTTCACAAGAAAAATGGAACTTAAAAGGTAAGATTGTGAAAAAATTAAAAGAGCCTCGTTCATATCTAATAAAAACAGTACAAGGAAAATATGCACAGCATAACAGATGTCATATTTTAAAAACAAAAGAAAATCAAAACTTTAAAGTCAGACATGACTATGAAAACATATTTAACCAAGAAAATAGTCAAAAACAAATCGTATCAAAAACAAGCTCAGAAAACAAAATAATACCAAATTCCACAAAGAAAGGGTGACCAATTAAACATCCAACCCGATACAGACATTAATGAAAAAATTTAAAAAATAAAAATACTTTTCTTTTTCAGTAAAAAAAAAACGGAGATATTACATATGGAGTAAACACGAGTTATCTTCCTTTGACTTAGCAACTGCCACCATCACTCTTGACTGCAACCTCCCACTACCGTTGAGTGACACTCTGTTTAGTAGTAAACTACTTTGTTTCTATTCAGTATAAATAAGTTCCTCGTTACGATACCACGTGCGTTTCGTCTCTTCAATGAATGTATCACTAACATATTACTATCATGATTCTAACTAATATTCATCTGTATCAACACATAATATAAAAACAACGTCGATTGAGGAATGGAACATCCCCAAAACGAAGAGATCATTAAGAAAGACCACATTGGCTTCTTCGCGGGAATCAACTGAGCCAGATAGCAATTCAGCCATGGAATAAACTGATATCGCATTACGAAGGAGTCGACATCAACAGAAAAAGCTTTTGACATACTATTGATAGAGATGAGAGTATTAACACGTTGCATGACTTCGAGTTATCTCTTATTTGCATCACTTGGATGTCAAAAACGATGATAATAGGATGTATTCAGAAATAATAGATTATAGACGATAATAGCATCGATTCCAAAAGACTTAGAGTAGATTCAGAGTTTGGAAGTGGGGAAGAGAAACAAGTGTGAGGGAATTGTAACGTTGGAAAAGATAAATGCTTTTAATATTTTTAGTGATGTTAATGGGTCAGCAGTTTTTGCTGATTATATTTTTAATTCATTGGCTGGCCGTTTGATTAGCCCATAAAAAAGCGCTATTGAAATGGAAGCAGACGACTTTCGAATTGGAAGAAAGTGAATAAACAAAAAAGCTAACAAACAAATTTAGTTTCAAACTCGCCAAACAGAAAAAGTCACAGAAATGAATCTATGCATGTTATAAAAAGAAATGAAGACACCAATGCATGTTGTCACAAGAAATTGTCATCAAAGCAAATGTTTACTGAAAAAAGATTGTGTGTTAAGGATGGTTTCTCTTGTTGATGTACAAAACGACAGTGCAAACAATTGGTCTCTTTGCACACACAATCGTTTTTTACACAATCCAAGTTGGAGATTCCCACAATAATAAAAACATTTATTTGTGGGCATTCCAAATGAAAACCATGCAAAAGGAACCTGGTGTTGTTGCTGAGCACACTTATACAGACTGCAATACATACACTACACCTTTGTAAACATATTTCTCATATTTTCTTTAAAAAGTAGATTAAAAATTACTGAAAAAGTAGGAACACCACAAAAAACTTTACTGAAAAATGTTTTTTAAAAACCCAAAACTTGTTCATACACCTAATAATTTACAGCTAAAAAGTAAAATATTCATCTTTTCTTGAAGAAAAAAGAAGAAAAAAATTTTGCTAATAAATAATTTGCAAAAAATTTTTTTCCAATCACTTTTTATTATTTTTTTGGTTTATGAAAAGTACCAAATTTTCCGGTTTGTTCATATTGAAATTTGTGTCTGTTACAACGTTCAGATAAAACCAATGATTGCTGGTCTTGCCTGATCTATGCTTGATGGGAATTTCCGAGAATCCAAGTCAAATTATGAAAGAGTACCGAATATTTCTTTCTCGAGCTTCGTCTCATGCATGAGACTGAAAGATGCTTATATCTAACCGTTTGGACAGAGTATGTGAAGCGTTAGGATTGAGTTATGAAAGAAAGATGAAAAAGACAAAAGAAATTAATTTTTTATAAACACAGCTATTAACCCAAGCAGTAAGCACACATGGGAGTAATCAAGTGTCATCTACTAATGTTAATTTACCATCAGATGATTTTCAACATGCATTGGGTGCTCTCATGTTGTCGCCTATCGTCTTAGTGGTGTAATGACATAAATGTTGTTTTACCAGGTACTTCGTTCATGTGTTGAACCTAACACCCCCACTGAAAAATCATACAGTCCGGTGACATTATTGATGAATGAGTGAGCTGACATGTCATTGTTGAAGAAATTTCATTGCTCATTGTAGGCCAACTTGGATTCCAATACCAACTATTTACCCAGTCACAAGGTTAGCTACCTCAGTCATCAATAAATAACCAGACCATACCATTTTTCGATGAGGGTGTTAGTTACATACACATGAATGAATCACATGGTAAAACGACATTCCGCTGCAATGCTAAGACAATAGGCAACATTAGGAATAACTGAGATGAAGGCTTCAAATGCACAAGGATTTGGTTTGGGGCGATTTTCATGAAAAATTTCTAGTGGCATCAAGCCCTGACTGAAGCGATTATTAATAAAACATTTTCAGTGACATGATGTCTTGTCTGGAACGATTTCCATAAAGCATTTCAAGAGGCTTTGTGCCTTGTCTGGAGCGATTTCAATAAAAGCTTTCAAGTGGCTCCATGCTTTGTTTAGAGTAATTTCAAGAAAAACTTCCAAGTGGCTTCATTCCTTGTCTAGAGCGATTTTAAAAAGACATTTCAAGCGGCTTCATGCCCTGTCCAGCGCAATTAAAAAATGAAGTGGCTTCTTGCCTTGTCTGGAATGATTTACATATAAACTTTCAAATGGCTTCATGCCTTGTCTTCAGCGTTTTTCATAAAACGTTTCAAGTGGCTTCATGCATTTTCTGGAGCGATTGTAAGAAAAACTTTCAAGTGACTTTATGTCTTGTCTAGAGCGATTTCCATAAAAAATTTCAAGTGACTTTATACTTTATCTAGAGCGATTTCCATAAATAAAGTCTAGTGGCTTTTTACCTTGTCTGGAGCACTTTCCATAAAACATTTAAAGTTGCTTCATGCCTTGTCTGGAGCGAATTTTACAAACAAATTAAGTTGCTTTACACTTTGTCTGGAGCGAATTTCATATAACATTTACATGCTGTCTCTGGAGCGATTCTTATATAAAATTACTAGTAACTTTATGCCTTGTCTGCAGCGATTTCCATAAAAAAATTCCAAAGCTTTGTTTGAAGCGATTTCTATAAAACATTTCAAGTGGAGCGATAACAAAAAAAGTCAAAGCGGCTTCATGCCTTGTCTGGAGCAATAACAAAGAAATCAAAGTGGCTTCAGCCTTGTCTAGAATGATTCCCATAAAACATTTCAAGTGGTTTACTGCCTTTTTGAGTAATTTCAAAAAACCATTCCAGTGGCTTTATGCCTTGTCTGGAGTGATTTCCATAAGACAATTCAAGTGGCTTCATACCCTGTCCTGAGCGATTTCCATAAAACATTTCAATGGCTTCGTACCTTGTCTGGTGCTATATCTATAAAACATTCCATGTGGCTACATGCTTTGTCTGAAGCGATTTGCATATCAATTTTCTAGTGGCTTTTTAAAAACTTTCAAGTAACGACACTGTGCCTTCTGCCTTAGTAGATATTTCCATCTATCTCATTCAATCCCAGGTCATGCCGGGCCTTCTGCTAGTATATATTTCCATCAGTCTCATTTAATATATTAGATGACGTTATTATTTCAGCACGACCCATATTCCATATGTTAGTTTCTTAATTAACAACTTGTTAGGTGAAAGTACAGAATAGTTTTTAAAATTTCCCCTCCTCGTATTTAGAATGGTATTCTAAATAACGTTAATACTTCAGCAGAATCCATATTCGGTATGTCAAATTTTTACTTCTAATATTGTTAGGTGAAAGTACAGAATAGTTTACAAAGAATACCTTCCTTTCTCCATATTATGACTAGCTTTCTAAAGAATAACGTTATTATTTCAGCATGGTCTGTATCCTGCATGCCATTTTTTTTATTCATTAAATTCTTATGTTTAAGTACAGAATAGTTAAAAACATAGGCTCCCATATTAAGGATGGGTTTCTAAATAATAATGTTATTATTTCAGCACGGTCCATATCATGTATAGCATTTTTTCATTTAATAAATTCTTAAAAGAAAGTACAGATAAGTTAAAAAAATATACTCTCCCCATATTAAGAATGCCTCTCTGAATTATAATGTAATTATTTCAGCGCACTACATATTACGTATGCCATTTTTTATGTATTAAATTGTTAGGTGAAAGTACAGTATAGTGAACAACATATGCTCCCAATAATAAGAATGGTTATCTAAATAATAACCTAATATTTCAGCACGGTCCGTAATCTGTATGTCAGTTTTTTTTTTAGTTTTTTAATTGTAAGATGAAAGGACAGAACAGTTAAAAACACATGCGCTACATATTAAGAATGTTTTTTTCTAGATAATATTATTTCAGCACTGTCCGTAATCCATGGGGATGACAAATATCGAAATGGCAAAAATATTCAACAAAAAATGAACTTCGTGAAGCCATCTTCAGAAACTGGAGCAGGATCCCTCGCACCTTAATGGAAATTCTTATTTCTAGCATGCTTCCCCCCAATTTTTGAAGTCATCAAAATCAGTGGAGGTAGAACTCATTATTAAGTTTGATTGTTGAATGTTTTATACACTTTTTGTACAATTTAATAACATTTTTATCGCTGGTCTTATAATTTCATAAAAATGTAAATCTTAAAAATAAATCTTTAGAATGTAGCTTTTTGTTTCCATAAACTTTTAGATTGTAGTATTGGTACCCTTAAGTTGGAAAAGTTTAAAATCTATCCTTAAAAAAGTATTTTTTAAAGATTTTTAAGTGGTCTTACATTTTTGATCAGCAGTATATATATATATATATATATATATATATATATATATATATAGTATATATATATATATATATATATATATATAGTATATATATATATATATATATATATATATATATATATATATAGACACCAAAATAGTCCACACTTGTAATTTTTTTCCAAAGCTACAAATTTTAGATAAATTAAAGGTAACTGTCTAAATAACCTATACATCATTTGGTTCGCCTTTTATTTCCCTATAAATTTACCTTTTCATATTTGACTTTTAATTGACATATCCTTGTGTTCACGTCAATTTAAAAACATGCTCCCCATATTAAGAATGGTTATCTAAATAATAACCATATTATGTCAGCAAAGTCCATAATCTATATTTCAGTTTTTTGTTTATTAAACTGGTAGGTGAAAGCATAGAATATTTAAAAGATCCTTTCCCCATATTAAAAACAGCTTTCTAAATAATGATATTACTTCAGCACGGTTCGTATTCCATATGTCAGTTTTTATTTATTAAATTGTTGGTTGAAAGTACAGAATAGTTTGAACATATGTTCCACATATTAAGAATGGCTTTCTAAATAATAGCGTTAAGATTTCAGCACGGTCTGTATTATGCATGTCAGTTTTTTATTTATTAAATTCTTACGTGAACGTATAGAATAGTAAAAACATATGCCTCCCATATTAAGAATAGCTTTCTTAATAATAGCATTATTATTTCAACCCGGTCTGTATTCTGTATAAAAAAATAGAGATGATACATGGAAGGAAATTGTCTGCCCTTTTCTCAGCAGTTCAGAGATCTCACCCCCCCATTTGTTTTTCAAGGAGGAGATAATGCCTGGTACTTGGTTACTTGGCTAAGATCAAAGTATAGTATCTGTTCGGATGCTTCACTTCACTTTTTTTAAGTTGGTGGAGAAGTTCTTCATGACTGAGACAATTATTTTAAATTGTTAGGAGAAAATAAAGGATAGTATAAAACATACCCGATCCTCCCCATATTAAGAATGGCTTTCTAAATAATAACATTATTACTTCAGCACAGTTCGTATTCCGTATGTTTGTTTCTTATTTAATAAATTGTTAGATGAAATTACAGAATAGTTGAAAAATACCTTCTCCTCCCTATATTAATAATGGCTTCTTAAATAATATTATTTCAGCACAGTTCGTATTCTGTGTGTTATTTTCCATCTCTTCTGCCTTAAAATATATTTGAAATCAAGTAAATATGAGATCTTAAAAATATATTTGAAATGAAGTAAATATGAAATCTTAAAAATGTATTTGAAATAAAGTAAATATGAAATCTTAAAAATATATTTGAAATCAACAAATAAATATGAAATCTTAAAATATATTTGAACTCAAATAAATATGAAGTCTTAAAAATATATTTGAAATCAAGTAAATATGAAATCTTAAAAATATATTTGAAATCAAGTAAATATGAAATCTTAAAAATGTATTTGACACCAAATGAATATGAAATAGAGGTTTGTATTTGTATTTACAAATAAAAAACCGTGAGTAAAATTTTACGTATTATTTCATTTTTTTAATACAATGACATAACGTTTACTATTGTTTTCTGTATTGTGTGTGCATGCGTGTAAAGTCAAATAATGTCAGCTAGTGGTTAATGTACATTTATAAGTGTAAATTTTGCCAGTGTCTGTACACGATATTCATGTATGTAAACAAAGATATAACTCGCTATAAACCATCCTTCGTGCATGAATATTATTTTCTGATAATTTCAGTGTTATGTGACCGGTAGTTTAAGGGTTTACCTGTTAGATATTCACACACACATGTACGGTTTTAATAATATAGATAAGTGTGTCATGTTTCACAGCAGAATTTCCAAGAAAGGTGGCTGTAGGGATTACATGATAGTAATGTATAGTATATAAGTCATTTCCAACTTATCTTTCAGGTTGATGTTCCCAGGACTTGCTGCTACACTGGATGTTTAATTTTGTTTCGTATGTATTTTCATGAGTCAACAAATTTGACATTCCTGCAAAAGAGGAACCACATATTTCACAAGAATGTGGTTCCTCTCCTGTATGTGTTTTAATATGAGTCAACAAATTTGACTTCTTTGTAAAAGAAGAACCACATATTTAACATGCATGTGGTTTCTCTCCAGTATGTCTTTTCATATGATAGAACAATGTTGACTTCTGTGCAAAAGAAGAACTACAGACTTCACAAGAATGTGGTTTCTCTCCCGTATGTGTTTTCATATGACTCAGCAAACTTACATTCCATACAAGTATGTGTTTTCAAATGACGCAACAATATGGCTTCTGTGCAAAAGAAGAACCACATACTTCACAAGAATGTGGTTTTTCTCCTGTATGTGTTTTCATATGATTGAACAATGTTGACTTCTTTGAAAAAGAACCACATATTTCACCAGAATATGGTTTCTCTCCTATGTGTTTTCATATGTCTCAGCAAACTTACCTTCCATGTAAAAGCTGAACCACATACTTCACAAGAATGTAGTTTCTCTCCTGCATGTGTTCTCATATGATCGAACGTTGACTTCAGTGCAAAAGAAGAATCACATACTTCACAAGAATGTGGTTTCTCTCCTGTATGTATTTTCATATGATTCAGTAAATGTGACTGTTCTCATCTCGTAGCATTAGCGATGTCCGCGTAAAAATCCTATGTAATTTGAAATTTTATTTTCAATATCACTGCAATGTAGATAATCCTAGTATAAATTTTAGGAACTCTTTTGTTTTTCAATGTTATCACAATTTTTGTCTAAACACACACATATATATACAGTGACACCAAAAAAGTCTGCACTTGAATTTTTTTTTAATCTACAAATTTTTAACTAAATTGAATATAACTTCTAGTTAACCAATACATCATTTGATTATCCTTTTATTCCTTTATAATTTTACATTTAATTCGACATTGAAAGTGAAATATAAACAGTTTCCTTAAGCCAGATTACTCTTTATTGTTCTTCTCCATTTATAATTTTCACTTCATCCCATAAGGGTAGATGGTTTCCCTTTTACATCCACATATCTTCTGCCATAGTTTGTTTTTACATCCTCCTACATCATACATTTCAGGTTGATGTTCCCAGGACTTGCTGCTACACTGGATGTTTAATTTTGTTTCGTATGTATTTTCATATGAGTCAACAAATTTGACATTCGTTCAAAAGAGGAACCACATATTTAACAAGAATGTGATTTCTCTCCCGTATGAGTTTTCATATGACTCAGCAAACTTACCTTCCATGCAAAAGAAGAACCACATACTTCACAAGAATGTGGATTCTCTCCCGTATGTGTTGTGATATGATTCAACAAATATGACTCCCGTGTAAAAGAAGAACCACATACTTTACAAGAATGTGGTTTCTCTCCCGTATGTGTTTTCATATGACGCAACAAATGTGCCTTCTGTGCAAAAGAAGAACCACATACTTTACAAGAATGTGGTTTCTCTCCCGTATGTGTTTTAATATGACGCAACAAATGTGCCTTCTGTGCAAAAGAAGAACCACATACTTCACAAGAATGTGGTTTCTCTCCTGTATGTGTTCTAATATGATCGAACAATGTTGACTTAAGTACAAAAGAAGAACCACAGACTTCACAAGAATGTGGTTTCTCTCCCGTATGTGTTTTCATATGTCTCAGCAAACTTACCTTCCATGCAAAAGCAGAACCACATACTTCACAAGAATGTTGTTTCTCTCCTGTATGTGTTCTCATATGATCGAACAATGTTGACCTAAGTACAAAAGAAGAACCACATACTTCACAAGAATGTGGTTTCTCTCCTGTATGTGTTTTCATATGACGCAACAAATGTGACTTCTGTGCAAAAGAAGAACCACAGACTTCACAAGAATATGGTTTCTCTCCCGTATGTATTTTCATATGACGCAACAAATTTGACTTCTGTGCAAAAGAAGAACCACATACTTCACAAGAATGTGGTTTCTCTCCTGTATGTGTTTTCATATGATTCAGTAAATGTGACTTCTGTGCAAAAGAAGGCCCACATACTTCACAAGAATATTGTTTGTCTCCCATGTTTGATTGCATTTTATTCCACAAAACGTATATAGAATTGAGTGTTTGATAACAAGCTGATAAGTTTCAACTGTAGATCATTTAGATGAAGGAATTTAGAATTATTTTCGAACTTTTTAAATTACCAATGAAGAAAGGTCTTTCTCATCCATTATTAGACTTCTTTTCATTGTTGAAAATTCTGGAAATATACAATAAATTTGAAGAAATATAATTCATGTGGTAAAATTGAATTTATTGTTTTTATTTACATTAAACATATCCACAACATTTATTATTAAATTCAAAATAAAATGACTATAGTTTTATACAATACTGGTTTGTTAACAAAATTAACTTGTTTCTATTGTCAAATATTAAACTAAAATTTTCACATTTTTTCATTTTTCAAATTAGAGGATTGATTACTCATATTATTTCATTCTTCAGAATAATGTTCTCATCTCGTAGCATTAGTGATGTCTGCATAAAAATCCTATGTAATTTGAAATTTTATTTTCAATATCACTGCAATGTAGATAATTCTAGTATAAATTTTAGGGACTCTTTTGTTTCTAAATGTTATCACAATTTGTGTCTAAACACACACATATATATCGTGACACCAAAAAAGTCTGCACTTTAATTTTTTTTAAATTTACAAATTTTAACTTAATTGAATATAACTTCTAACAAGCTGATAGGTTTAAACTTTAGATCATTTAAAACTTTCATTGTTGAAAATTCTGGAAATATACAAAAAAAAATTGAAAAAATATAATTCATGTGGTGAAATTGAATTTATTATATTTATTTACATTAAAAATGTCCACATATATTATTAAAATAAAAATAAAATGAGTAGAGTTTTATGCAATATTGGTTAGTTAACAAAATTAACTCGTATCGTCAAATATTAAACAAAATTTTCACATTTCTCCATTTTATAAATAAGAGGATTACTCATATTTCATTCTTCAGAATATTGTTCTCATCTCGTAGCATTAGCGATGTCTGCGTAAAAATCCTATGTAATTTGAAAATTTATTTTCAATCTCATTGAGGATTGAAACTTCAACGTTCATCAGTATTTATCTTACAACTGACTTTTACCAAGTACTCTAACCATACCACCATGGTTTCTTGTAGATAATCCTAGTATAAATTTTAGGAACTCTTTTGTTTCTAAATGTTATCACTATTTTTTACTAAACACACGCATATATATACAGTGACACTAAAAAAGTCTGCACTTGAATTTTTTTTCAAAATCTGCAAATTTTAACTAAATTGAATATAACTTCTAGTTAACCTATAATCATTTGATTCACCTTTTATTCCTTTATAATTTTACATTTTCATATTTTACTTTTAATTGAGATATCCTAGTGTTCGCATCAATTAAAAAAATTAACTTCTAATCAGGAAGGACAAAGAAACTCCGTGCAATTGAAATTTGTTATTTAAATGTAGCTGCAGATCATTAATGCAACACAAATACAACAGGAATACAATGAACAATTAAACTTTAGTAGCATAGCCCTTTTGCAATTTAACATTGAGAGTTGCGTTTTCCTTGAATTAGTCTGTGGCAATATTCCGGTGAAAGGGCATGCCACTTCTCTTCCATTTTTGTCCAAAGCTATTCCAGATTTAAAATTTCATCATCGTGTATCTGTTGCTTAATGTAGTGTAGAAAATGCTCAGTCAACATATTAATGTACTTTGTCGAATTAATTCGACCTTGAAAGTGAAATATATACGGTTTCCTTAAGCCAGATTACTCTTTATTGTTCTTCTCCATTTATAATTCTCACTTCATTCCATAAGGGTAAATGGTTTCCCTTTTACATCCACATATCTTCTGCCATAGCTTGTTTTTACATCTTCCTACATCATACAGATTCTGAAGATTTTTCTTATTATACTTTTAGTGAAAGACATGGAACACATTCGTATAATTTTCCACATTTACATGGAATCTCCTTGTCATAATTTTTATATAAATTGCTTGACACACACAAGATGTTTCTGGAAAGTCGAACCACTCTTGAATACTAACCTGACGTTTTATAAATTACAGACTTTTTCATTTTTTTTCTACCAAGTCCTGCTTATATATATGGTATAAAAGCTGCTATCTATATTACATATTTTCTGCTAAATCCTTTGTACATGATATACAAACTTTTATTCATATAATATAATGGCAATATTCAGAAGCAATTTGACTATCTGGAAACATCTCGTGTCTTGCTCTCTGGTGGAGGGTTTTCTTAAACTTTCCACCTCATTCTAATATGTATTGTTATTATATTGTACATATTGCTTTTGCTCGGGGTTTTAGGAAACATACTGTTAGTTTTTTTTCATTATATAGATTGTGAGAATTAAAGTTTTTATACTGGCTACATATTTAAAGTTATATAGAGCGTTATTAGAGTTTTAATGATGCCCTATGTGGCATGACATGACTTGGAAAATAAAAGAGACACCAGTTTAATTGGTGTCACATGTTGAATGTGCACACATGCAAACATATGCATGACAGCTGGTAACAAATCCACTGAAGGATGGAGTAAAGTTGTCAGAATTTATATCCTCAGTGGGAAAAATCAATTACTTGACATGCACAGCTGTCAAAAGTGAGCGCACCGGCAAAATTCAGGTCACATATACAGCCTACAGAAAAAGGCAAAAAAAAACACTGAAGGATGGGGGGAAGGTTGTCAGAATTGATATCGTCAGTATTAAAAAGTAAACTATTTACCCTCGTGTTTCTGCTAAAAAATATAAATATACAAATTTTGAAGCTCATTATTTGTCTCTCTTTTTTTTTTACAAAGGCATCACCACATTATCAAGGCCCAGAGGCCACTCAAGGATAAGGGTTAAAGAGTGTACAGTAGAAGTTGGTCAATATAGTAATCATTAGTAATGAAAATTAGGTAAATTTAATAACTTATTTACTTTAGACTTCGAGTTTCTTAACAAAAATTGATTTTGAGTTGTATTATTATCTTGTTCTTTTGTCAGTAGCATGCTATTGTTATAATGGAGTAGTTATTTTCACATTTTGTGCAGGGACTCAATTAAGAATTGAAAAAGGCATTAGGGTCAGTAATAAGATCGATAAGAGAAAAATAGTGTCGTTGCAACAGATTTTCATGCCAAAACATTTTAAAGCTTATTATTTTTTTTATCTCTCTTTCATGTTTCTCAACAAAAATTGATTTGGAGTTGTATTATCTTTTTCTTTTGTCAGTAGCATACTATTGTTATAATGGAGCATCTATTTTCAAATTTTGTGCAGGTATTTACTTCACTGTTGAAAAAAGCATTGAAGTCAGTAACAAGATGGATAAGAGGGGAATCTCTTTTTAAGAAAATATTGTTGTTTGAAAATAAGACATTGGTAAAATGAGGTGGATTAATGTCTAATGGTATTTCAGGGTGACCATAGTGGATGAGGAAAAATGTCACTAACCACAAGGGGCCAAGTCAGACACTTCATGAACAGACTCATGTAAAACAATGAAAGTTTAACATGCATAGACTTGAGGAGGTCCCTGCGATGAAGCATGAGCCACAAGATCTATCAGAAGGCCCTAGCAAAAGTTAAATGAAATATCTGGCTCGACATAAGGCAGGAGTATAAAGAAAAGCCCATGGAGACTTGTCACATGAGACAGTGAATTCTAGTTGAGACTATGGGTCCAGCCAGTCCTAAAAGATAAAGAGACAGACGTAAAAGAGGAAACCAATTAGAGAGTAAGGGACTAGTATATAACGGGGGTGCTCCATACCCATGAACTTGCTTACATCCTCCCAGATGATTATCATAGGTAACATTTGAAACGTATCCAAATTTCATAACAAACAGATGATTATCATAGGTAACATTTGAAACGTATCCAAATTTCATAACAAATACATGGCTAGGGATGTAAAAAATAGATGCACAGGTTATTTTACTTATAGTCGAAAAAAATAAAAGTTAATACAAATAACAAGAGGGGGATAAAGGCTCCTTATTTAATTTCCATGGACACCAGGTTACCTTCCGTCATAACCAGAAGAAAAATAAAAGTCCACAACTTGACGCTTGACAAGTAAGTCATGTGTATGTCGGTTTCTATTTTCCCCACAGTAAGAGCCACATTACACACTCTCATCTCTATAAATGATCAGTGAGATTCGAAACCAACATCCCAGTGACTGTGCCAGTTGCTTTATTACTGAGCCATGACCCAAAATGTTAGAATGAGACTTTGTCTTTCTATATTACAATCCTTTCAGCAGATAAATATAAATTAGCAAATTATGGTTTAACTAACAATTTCTTGGGTAAATTCGATACATTGCTCTCAAAAACTTAGAACTCTAAAATTAAAACTATAGAGTGTCGAGTTTTGGATTGTGATGTTTTGACATGTCAAAATGTAATGTGCAAAACTAGACACTCTATTGTCAAAACTTCCAAATCAAAAATTCAACACTCTTTCCAGCTGACTTGCACACAACTATTTACGTAGCACTCCTTTATCCTACTTGTTCTCCTGTTTGTTTCACAAATGTCTTTATCCACCCATTTTATTTGCATAGAAATAGTGACAGTCTCTGTTGCACAAGTGACCGTCTATTAGAGAATAGCAAGGCCGAAGCAGTAAATTTTCTGTTGATCTGTCTACCTACCGTTTTATCTAATTATCTGTGTATCTATCTATATATCTGTCTAAATAATTATCTATCACGCGATGTGTGGACAACAGAAATTTGAAGTCATATTTGACAACATATCAAACTCTGTGACAAAGTGGTTTTGTACGAGAAGATGCTAACGGTGACCAGACATGACATGTTATGTGTCCTAGTTTGTGCAAGCATAGTAGAAGCTGGATTAGAGAGGCCTAGAAAGACAGATGGGCTTAAATGGGTCACTCCCATGAAGGAGAAGTCTCAAAATAGAAGCATAGAAGACCTCAACACCACATTCCAAAGATATAAAATCCTACACCATCTTGGTTCGTCTTGAAGTGTTTCTTTTAAACAGACTCCATATCCCCAAGGACGGTTGACGAACATACCAGAAACAGCAGAACAAGGTATGACGTCATCATGTTATGTTTATATGTATATATGTTAACACGCAATCACACAGCAACACCTAGATGAATGATGGGCTTCTACAACAGACATTAAAAATCTGATGACAATAGTCCGTTACACAACAAACACAACATACATAGTAACACGTCAACAATAAAACCAACTGCTATTTAAACCTTTCTTTTTTGTTACACAACTAACACTTTGAAGCACACACACATACTAGCCAAGTAAGTTGATTTTCCTTACACAAATTCATTACATCCACTTATGAAAGACCCATTAATATAACTCTGACCGTTTTCATCTATCACAGTTAATGTTCAATAAAATACAAAATAGTTTAATTTTATGTCATCTTCACTTTTCAACACGGAATTAAAGTTAAAGTGTACGATCACAATCTGCGAGGAAAAATAAAATCAAGTTTTCAACATAATAAATACATGTAAAGATAAAAAAATTGTGATTTGTTCGTATCATTCGGATTATTTGGACTATTGTTCTCATCTTAAGTGTTATTTTTACAATGTTTGCACAATAAATAACACTCAAGATGAGAACAGTAGTTTTAATAATTTAAAAAATACAAAGATTCATTCCTCATCAAAAAATTCAGAACCGTAATATTGTAACTTGTTTAAAAATCATGATTTTTAAAAAATTTAGTCAAAGTTATTTGTAAGGTTTGTTGAATGTATTTTTAGAGAACTTAAAAATACAACATAAGTTTCTTTCATTTCAATATTCTTTAAACAAATGAACAGAAAATTTGATAACTGCATTTCCAAATAAATTAACAGGAAACACTTTGGTATACTCATGTGTGTACACAGTTTCTAATACATCGATCCCCATATTGAAACCACTCAATGAGAATACAAACATTTAATTAAAGAAATCAGAAAACAACAACTGAATTTCATACAATTATATCAAAGAATTACATTGTTATAGGCGATATTCGTTTTCACCATACCCAAAAACCTACAGAAGTCGTCATGTGAAAGGTGATTGTTAAAGTGAAAAGTAAGAAACAATTTACAAAAACGGCTTTCAGGCAGCAACAAAAAAAAGAATATCACCATATGGCCAGAAAATAGGTGCACATTTTACATTAAATTCATATAGAAAAGTGATCCCCCACTTTTTAAAAAAGTAATTTTCTCATACCATAAAAACTAATTCTTTGTGCCACTTTGAAGAATATCTTTACAGCCCCCCTAATTTCAATGACAACTTCTATTAGTTTTCGGGGGTGGTGAAAATGAATATATAATTTAAAAGTGGCGCAGAGAAATAGTTTTCATAATATAAAAAATTACTTTTCAAAAAGTGGGGGATCATTTTTCTTTATAAATTTCATGTAAAATGATCACACACTTTATGGCTACCGAGTGCGAGGGGGCATCTTTTTGTTTTTTTGACTAACATTTTTTTGATTTCATGTTTCAGTAAAGATACGAGGACATTAAAGAACAAAAATAAAGAAAACATTGTGATTCATGTCATTCCTTATGTTAACAATGGTTACCATTTCTGCGTGTGTAAACACACATATTTTCACTGTAAAGAAGTAGTTTCCCAAATATTAAGCAAAGTAATTCCTTATGTTATCGATGCTCGCCAATTCTGTACGCGCAAATGCATAAAGAATTGGCTCCCACTGATAACAAAGAATTACATTGCTTAATATCTGAAAAATTATTTGTTTGTGGCAAATTTAAATGCGATATTTGTTTTCAGCATACCTGAAAAACTATAGCAATCGTCATGTTAAAGGTTATTGTTAAGGTGGAAAGTAAATAACAATTTACCAAAACGGCTTTCAGGCTAAGCCCCCCCATCACTACGTGGTCAGTAATTGGATGCTCATTTTACATTAAATTTATATAGAAAAGTGACTCCACTTTGAAAAGTAATTTCCTCATATCATGAAAACTAATTATTTGCGCCACTTTTGAAGTATATATTCGTTTTCAGCACAACCGAAAACCTACGCAAGTCGTCATTGAAAGTTTTTTTTTTGGGGGGGGAAAGATTGTAGTCATTGACTTTTTTTTTAATTTATAAAAAAAAAATTTCTTTGGAATGACGACTTTTGAAAGTTTTCGGGGGTGCTGAAAACGGATATATACTTTTAAAGTGGCACAGAGAAACATTGTTCATCATATAAAAAAAATTGCATTTTCAAAAAGTGGGGGATCACTTTTCATTATAAATTTAATGTAAAATGAGAACCAACTTTATGGCCACGTAGTAAGGCGGGCATTTTTTTTTTTTTTTCAGCCAAAAGTTTTTTTTTTTTTCTGATTTCATGTTTCAATAAAGACAGGGAAATTAAAGAACAAAAATCAAGAAAAATGTTATCAATTCTGTACGTGAAAACGCATACAGAATTGGCCACCACTGATAACATAAAGAATTACGTATCGACCATTTTTTTATGTTTAAGTCAGTATTGAAAACAAAATCTGATAGATTAGTGACGATTCCATAATAATCCGATGAAAAAATGATGAAAATAAAAAAAATACACATACGTGCACCATGTATTACGTTTTTGTTTTATAATCTGCTTTCGATTAACTTTATCTGCTTTTATAAAGGAAACGATTTTTCAAATGTGATTGACTTTACAAGCTCAACTTAACACTCAAGATGACGAACGGAAGAGCAAGTTCGCGGAAAACAAAATTGAAGAGGAAAAATAAAAATAGAAATTATTTCGTAATAGAGCCGATCTATTTGGTGAATATCACGGATAAAATTAGTATTATTTTATTTAACATTTTAATATTTACATGAGAGAGAACAGATTACAAGTTTCATCTTTATTAATTCTCTAATTCGACGCACGTGCAATTTAATGGCAGACACTGATAGTTTTTAAAGCCGCCTTTTCGTATATTTATTTATTTGTTTTATTGAACATAATTTTGAAAGCCATCATTTTTTTTATTGTGTTTGAAACATAATACCAGAAACATTTAATTAAAGAGATTAAATGTAAAAAGAGAACAGATTACAAGTTTCATCTTTATTCATTCTCTAATTCGTTGCACGTGCAATTTAATGGCGGAAGCTGTAGGCACCGCCAAAAATGGCCGCGAAATCAAGTTGTTGTTGTTTTTTAAAACGAAATTACATTTATAAAAATCCATTATTTCTGAGTAACTTTTTTTTTCCCAGAAGGATAAAACCCTGAATTTTATCATATAGAAAACAGAAAAATGTAAAACTTTTTCTATTATTTTTAATTAAATTTTAAATGTTAAATTTTCCCAAAAAGTTAACAATTGACATTTTTTGTCTTGCACAAAAAACGTACATAAATATTTAAAAAAAAAAAAGGTTTTTGAAATAATTAATTAATTTATTTATTGTCTAACTAAGATTTAGGATGATTTTCTAAGAGAATATGCAATAATATTATAATATAAGTACCTGGATTTCAAATAATTCCACTTATTCATATATGTAACCAGTTATTTCGCGTCAATCTAGAGTCTAGATCCACACTGTTTACGTTTGCGTTTGATAAGAAGCAAACTACGGAAGACCAAACAGGCCCAAAAAACTATTTTTTCAGTGACGAAAATTTCAATGTATTATTAAGCTGAGGCTGGCCAGTACCAGATGGGTGACCATTTGTATGAGTTTGGTTTTTAATGTGTATGTGTGTGGGGGCCAGGCTCTCCAAAATGGGGGGGGGGGCAATTTAAAGCAGAATAAAAAAATTATTTCAGCGCGTTTGGTCCACCGTAGTCGAAAGGCGGCAAACGTTTTCAAACGGGATCGAAAAAAATGATGCTATTTTTAACAAAAAGAGCACAATATTTATCGAATTTTTTTTTTTT
This sequence comes from Euprymna scolopes, assembly GCF_053919585.1. Lineage (NCBI taxonomy): Eukaryota > Metazoa > Mollusca > Cephalopoda > Sepiida > Sepiolidae > Euprymna > Euprymna scolopes. The sequence continues at coordinate 24,117,336 of NC_136527.1, forward strand.
TGGTATCGATTCTTCAAAGCATGCCTTGTTTAATAATGGTCATACATTATTCGGCTCGCTAAAAAAATTGTTAATTTATTTATCAAAGATTTTAAAATGGCTTTTTTCGTATAAATATTAAAATTATTTTTTTTTTTTTAAACTAATTATTTTACTTAACATATTCACCGAATTTCACACTTCAAAACTCAAAAGCGGGATAATTAAACACAATCGAAGTTCTGATATTCAGACGTCAAAATAAGGTATGCAGACAATTTTTTTAAAAATCTATAATTCTGTCCCTTACAACAACACAATATGTCGTGTTCAGTTTCAGATGATTATTTTAAGCATATATGTTTCCACTTCAAAACAAGGGGGGGTTGTAAGCAAAAAATATATATATATATAAATATCGTTTATGAAAAATAAGTACACCGATATAAAGTTCATTCTTCTCTTAATAAAGAAAATGGAAATTTCGTATCGATCGGATAATTACTTGATTTTTGGTAGATTTTTAAAAAGACGGTCCGGCAAAAAGTACTGACCTGCCCCCCCCCCAGTTTTTGCGGTGCCTATAGGGTAACATAGTTTAGAATATTTTTAAAAAATATTTTTCCGTTTAGTTTTTTATTGTTTAAAAGATTAAAGCCTAAAGTTTATCTGTGAGATTATACGAGAAAAAAAAATTAATTAAAGAGATTAAATCTAAAAAAAAATTACACATGAAAAAAAATTATAATGAAAAATGTTTTCACGGCTTCAGAAACTGACAAATTCATTTAAATTTAGAAGTTAAATAAATCCCTTGAAAAATAAATACTCGTTTTCATTTTTTTTTATTATTGCGAAGATAATTAGTAAAAAAAAAAAAAAAAAAAAAAAAAAAAGGATAATAATGACAGGTTTCTTACCGGCCTCTGCGACGTCTCAAAGTTGTATCAAAAAGCGGAAGTTTATGTAAGAACGAAAACATGAAATCCTATCCTACGGAAACGAAACGAACTGAAACTTCTCCTTTTTTTTTTTTTTAAATCCTGCCATAATTAGTTTTGATTATTTTCTTCACTTTTCACCACAACAAAAAATAAAGTAACAAATTAGTTTTCGGGATGTTAAGCAATGTATAGCGACAGCTTTTTTTTTTTTTTTTGAATAAATTTCCGGAAGAGATATTTGAACAGTAATCACTGTTTTCAATACACATGTGTATGAAGTGCGCGTAAGTTTATAACGTCATAATTTGCCTATCTGCATACATACGACTGTTAGTTTCGCGTGCAGTGATAGCTGTGTAAGAATTTTTTGGAATTTTTTGACACCCCTAACACAAAACTGCGAATAAAATATATTAAAAAAATCGTAATTTCTATTTTTAAAGTGGTTTGTTTATTTTCTTTATTGAATATACTTCCAAAATAAAATATTAAAGTTGTTTAAAAAATAATAGAAATATTATTTTTTTTAAGTCAGTGTTTACAAAGTGCCTACGCGCGTTCATGCAGCCATATTTTTTTTACGTAATGAAATCAATTGAATTTTATGAGTTATGTGGGAGCCTTTCCTAGTCTCACACAAAAACATGCATTCACATCTCAAGCCATATAACTTGTCATATACATACGCGCACACGTCCACACACTTACATATATTCATGTTCACGTATATACACTCCCCTTCACGTGTATACACACACATGCTAACATACACACATGTACTCACATACGCGCACACGTACACACACATGGGCAATGTCATTTCCCTTTCAAAGGAAATCCACACATGCGCAAAAGACCACTGGAAACAACTGTAAAAGCAAAAGACAAGCTGTTTCCAGCCCTTTTTCGGACCAGCTCACGAGCTGAGAGGTTCGGCTAACCAGCCGCCTCCCTTTTGGGAGGTGTGCGCCTGTGCTTCACGCCACTCGCTACCATGTGGGGCAAAAAGCTAACAAACAGTACATACACTTTATACGCTTTCTCTCTCCATGAACTGGATTGACATTCTCACTCTTTCTCTCTATATATATACAACTTGTCCCTGAGAATACCTTCGCGTTGCTGACTGCTAACATGGCGCGCAGTTTAACTGATGTCAACCCTCTATCTTTTTCTTTGTGCACATGCTGGACTATCATTCCAATTTTCACTACATTACTCACTCTTCCCACGCGCGAACAAACGATAATGACCGTACGTACACCTTACACATTTTCTATCTCCATGGCCTGGATTGACTTTTTCTCATTTTCTACTATTTATACTACAATAGACTTTTCTTCTCACCAGTAAACAGCGAGAGACGCACGCTAAACTAAACACGTGTAGTATCCCTTTCTTTCATTTGTTGCTTCACAAAATAAATTCCTGTTCGTTTAATTCAATTTAACACGTAGTTCGTCTCTTTCTCAATTCAATTCATTTCTCCTATTTTTCCTCACGACAGGGGGATATATATAAATAACATATCCACCAGTCAACCACAAATTGGCGACACCCGAACGTGAGATGAGCACGCATTTCCTTCTATACCCTAGACCGCTACAGTTATTTTTTTTTCAATTTTTAAAGTTTAACAATCTATCAAAATTTTTCTAATGGTGGAATTTTACTGATATTTTCAGGTTCAATGTGAAATTGTATGCTTTTTCCAATAAACTGAACATAATATTCTAGACAAGCGTTTTTTTCTTAAATTAACCCTCCCATTTTGAAATGTCTATTCAAATGAACATAAGTAATTTTCTCACCTCAAATTTATATATTACAAATTGAAGAAAAAAGATCAATAAATAAAATAAACTAACTTAAAACAAGTATAGAATAGTTACTTACAAATTTACCTGTAAAATCCAAAGTTAAAATTTAAAAAAAAAACATATTGAATTTTTTTAAAGTGAAACCTTATAATCTTGTTGAATTTAGGAAAACTCGTCCCCGAAAAACTCGTCTCTGGAAAACTCGCACCTAGAAAACTCGTCCCGTTTTGCTAGGTAAGAAAACTGGTCCCTTATTGAATAAATATCGATTGAAAACATTTTATGACCGTTCTTAGAGGATATATTGTCTTTAAAAGAGAATACACATCCCATAATATTAAAAAAATATTTTTACTTGTTTACTGTTCTGTAAAAAACATTAAATTAATTTTTCTATGTTTTCGTTTTCTACCTAGCTTTGAAAGTTTAATATTTATATATTCTATACATCTTTTTATTTATATCTCATTATGATTCTATTATTTTAGTCTTAAATTAATTTTTATACGCCTGCCTTTAATTAGAAATAGGACGTATCTTAATCTCCCTTGATAAGCCGTATCTTTAAAACTACTCTTAATTTTGTCCTAATGTTGCTACCCTGACAGACCTTCCTTCTGACATGCATTAAATTATCACACTCCCTCCTTTCTGTCCCTCTTACCCTCTATCTCCTTCTCTATCTTTATCTCCGTCTTTGAAACCGGGAATTTTTGTTTTCATTTTTTATTTTATTATTCTTATACTTTCTTTATTTTATTTTTATAAACAGCCGAATCACATCAAACCCCATCTATTCAACCTCTTGCCTCTTTCTTTTTTCTTTCTCCTTCAATAATTTTTTTTTCTCTCTCTTTTTCTCTTCTTCTGTCTCTGGCTTTGTAATTCAACCCTTTCCCTTTCCACCTTTGTTATCTCTTTTTTCATGAATTAACAGTTCGCCGCTTATGTTTTGATTTGCATCTGTATTTTGTACCTTTTTATCTGCCAAGTCTGATTAAACTATCGGATCGTTAATTCCAGCGAAATAGTGGAAACATATAACAAAGCAGACAAAAACGGTAATAAGAAACATATTTTGCTCTACAGTAGTATTGAGCACCTTTTTAGGTTTATTTACCATTCACTCATTATATTCTCTTCTTTCTTCTTTTTTTCTCTCTCCCGCCAACCCTTACTCATTATATATATATTCTCCTTTTTCTTCCCCTCTTTTCTATTTATTTTTCTTTTTCCCTCCCTCGCCCTCTTCTGCAACCCTCCCTTTCTCCCTTCACCTTCCTCTGTAGCGCACATCTTACTCTCTCCCACTCTCTCTTTTTACATTATTTTCTATATTATTCCTTCCCTACTCTCTCACGGTTACATCATTGCATCATTCTCACTTTCACGTCACTCCCGCCCTCCTCTTACATCTATTCATTATTATAATCTATTCAATTCTTCTCTTTTTTATTTAAAAATGTCTCATTTATATATATATAATATATATATATATATATATATATATATATATATATATATATATATATAAGACAATCAGATTTGGAAGAGTTGCAAGTAACTAAGTAGAAATACACCCCATACAAAGTATTTTAATCCAATAATAATACATCATTTATGTAAGTAGAAAGATTCGTTCACATAAATATAAAACAATCCCACAAAATATAACTGCTACACAACTTACGATCTAGGCCGAGGCTAATCAGTTTATAATTGTTGAATTTTTCTCGATATCCTGATGCTGCAACAGGAAATGATAATGCCACAGTCTAATTCCTAATATAAGTAGAACAATAAAAATTACCACAGTTATTAGTTTACTTTTCTAGATAATAACATCACAGAGTTACACATTTCTTGCATCGTTTAATGCATCTCTGTGAACAGTTTTTATAGAAGATGAAGATATTTAGGAATCAAGCTGCATAATCTGGAAAACGCTTTCCTTTCAAACACAATTTTCTGATCTCGAATAATGTGTGTTGTGCATCGGTGTGATATTTTGCAGGGGATATTTGCTGATCCGGCCCAACCTCTTGATTTTTATAGTTTACTTATATTTTCTGAAAACTGAAACATAATAAACTCCTGTAAATGTGGATATCAGTTTAACACACCGAGAGTGAATACTGCTTTGGTAAAATATGGTAATTGACGCATTTTCGCTTCTGGACGTTTTATTGAGATGTATTAAATTAAAAACACAATAATAAACTAGTAAAACATGAACTCGGCATGTATGTTCCTTTGGGTTATTTTAAAGATTTACACGAGAATAAAAACTTTGTTTTTAAAAGTAAATTATTCTAAATTATTCACATAATCAAAGTATCAAATTCTTTTCTATCGGCTTTGCAGGAGAAAGTAACACAGATTTTTAATAAAATAATGCACACACATATAACAAGAATACCAACACACACACACACACACACATAACAAGAATACCAACACGCACACACACACAGATATAACAAGAATGCCAACACACACACACACATATAACAAGAATACCTAAATATGGTTTTTAACTTTTTCAAAATTGTATTATTTGTGAATGGAACATACTACCAGATGCTAGACATTCAAAAAATCTCAAAACAGTACAATTGTGTGTTTGCATGTGGGTCTAAAGCTGATTTCATATAAACAGAAGAGCTACTTTACAAAAATATTCTCAGTTTTTATTTTACTTTGTAGGGAAAATCAAAACTTACTTGGCTAGCATGTTTGCGTGCTTCAAAGGGTCGGTTCTGTAAAAAACAATAGAAAATAGGACTATAATGGTTGTTCACATGTTTGTTTAAAGCTGATTTTATAAAAACTGTTAAGACGTGACCTCGGCATAAAAGTTGTATGTCATTTTAAAGATTTACATAATAAGAAATTTGTTTTTTTAAAGAATATTATTAACTAAATCAAAGGATCATATTATTTTCTCTCGCCAGAGAAAAGCCACATACATTACAAAAATATGGCATTTTAGTTTTTTTATATTTGTCTTTGTAGGGAAAATAGAAACTTACTTAACTAGCATGTTTATGTGCTTCAAAGGGTCGGTTGTGTAACAAGAATATAAAAAGAAGCTTAAAACGGTAATATCCAATTGATTTTATGGGTAACGGTCATGACAGCAGTGAAGAATGTCGCCATTTCTATGCAAAATAAACAGATGAATCAAAAAAGACGTGTACAGAATAGAGGACGAGTTAAAAGAAAATGTGCTACGTATGTAGGCATGTGTAAGTAAACTTGAACAATGTTGAGTTTTGGAGTTGGACATTTTGGCAAGAGAATGTCAAGTTGTGGAGTTAATAGTTTTGACAACAGAATGTCAAGTTGTGGAGTTAACAGTTTTGACAACAGAATGTCAAGTTGTGGAGGTAACAGTTTTGACAACAGAATGTAAGTTGTGGAGTTAACAGTTTTGACAACAGAATGTAAGTTGTGGAGTTAATAGTTTTGACAACAATGTTGATTTTTTTAATTGGAATTTGAAGTTTTTAAAAACGGAGTGTCGAATTAACCTGATGAGTCGAAGTACTCAGAAATAAAAGGGCTTCTTATCTGGGGTCACACTTGAACTCTTTAAGAGATAAAAAAATATTTGTATGTTCTATTAAAGTTCTTTTGTATTCAGTATATTTTTGCATATGACGCAACAAATGTTCCTTCTATGTGAATCTGTCTTGCACTTGGTTCACTAGGTATATTTGCCAGGTAGTTTTTAAAATTATTTTGTCTAATTTAAATTCTTCCTATAATTACTGGAATACAGATCTTATTTGGGCTGTGAATACTATGTGATTTTGAATATTTGGTCAGGGTTTACTTCTATGGAAAAAGTATCCTCATGCCAGATTGTTCTGACAAACCCCTGTACAGAGAGACCTTAGACACTCGAGGACAGTGTCTAGTAGGCATTCTATTTCTCTCCTCGTATGTGTTTGCATATGATCCACCAAATTTGACTTCCATGCAAAAGAATAAGTTACTTCACAAGAATGTGATTTCTCTCACATGTATTCTCACATGATGAAACATATTTAGCTTTTGTGCAAAAGATCCACATACTTAACAAGAGTGTGGTTTCTCTCGCATATGTGTTGTCATATTACTCAACAAATTTGATTTACATGCAAAAAAAGAAGCACATACTTCACTTTTCATATGATTCAATAAATTTGACTTCCGTGTAAAAGAACCACATCACAAAAATGAGGTTTGTCTCTTTTATTTTCATTTTTATTTAACTTTTTCTTCTTGCAGGGTTGGACATCCAACCAGATGTCTGACATTTACCCCTATTTTAGTGAGTCCAACCAAGAGATCTTTTCAGGATTCTAGCCGTCCCTTTCAGTGCAATCGTTTGTATTTCACTTGCACTTGGTTCACCGGGTATGCTTGCTATGTACTTTTTAAAGTTCTTTTTCATAAGCCCAGTTGCTCCTATGATGACTGGTATAATTGAAACGTCTTTTAATTTCCAATTTCGTTTCATATCATACATAAGTCCTTGATACTTTGTTATCTTTTCCCTCTCAACTCTGTTAAGCCCTGTATCATTGGGTACACTGACCTCTATTACGGTCGCTTTTTTGTTTGCTCTGTCCCAAATCACTATATCTGGTTAAACAGCTGCGTTTTCAAGATATGTAGCAGTAGGGATTATGTAGTCATAGTGAATAGTGTAGTTGTCATTCCCAACTGTTCGTTCGGGTATATGTTCCCAGGAGTTTTTACTACACTGAATGTTGAGTTTCTTACATATCTTCCAGTGAAGGTTTTTGCAAACTCCGTTATGGCGATCTGTATAATAACCGTCTCCAAGTAGGACTTTGCAACTAGAAATCAGGTGGCCCACACTCTCAACCTCAGTGCTACAGAACCTGCATTTATTATTGTTGCTTAGACCACACATCTTTTTGGAGGCGTTTGTCATGAGGCCCTGGTCTTGTGCAGCCAATATCAACCTCTCTTGGTCGTAATGGAGGGATCCTCTTTTGAGCCAGTCCAGGGAAGCATCCCTATCAATATATTCTTGGGATATTTCAGTCGGTAGGTATTTTGCCCGTTTATGGATGATCCATTCTTCTGTTTTAACACTATGAAACTGGCTAGTGTATTTTTTCCGACTTTTCTGGGCTATGTCAGTGGCAGGCTTGTTTGGGTTCTCAGTATCATTTGTAAGGCAATCTTTTCCAAAATGAGTGGCAAGTTGTGTTATAGATGTTGTACTACTTGCTCGATTCTGATAATGATCTTTAATTTTCATAAGCTTGGGGTTATATGAACTTATTATGTACTGACCTATGCTGACGATTGTGGCTCTGTGTTGATGCTTGACTTCCGAGAGTCCCATACCTCCTTCTCGCCTGGGTAGGTACAAACTAGGCATGCACTGATTTCGATAAATAACTCGGTACAAGGTTAACATTTTCCTTGTTTTTGTGTCAAGCCAATTTATGTCTTTCTGAGGCCAGTCAATAATGCCAAAACTATATGTTAGTACTGGCATGGCAAGTTGGTTAATTGCCGTAATTTTGTTCTTGTTTGTGATTTCAGTTTTGCAGATTTTTCTTACCCGGCGTAAATATTCTTGGCTTAGTTTCTCTCTCATCTTTGAATGCTGGATGGACTCATTTTCATCAATGCCGAGGTATTTGTATGTTTCCTGTTCATCCAGTTCTCTGATTACACTATTTTCATCGTGCTGTATATTTTCAGTAGATATCTTCTTGCCAGCTTTCAGAGTACACATAGCACACTTATCCAGTCCGAGCTTCATTTTGATGTCATTAGAAAAAGTGTTGACAATTTTCAGTAGATTATCTAAATCCTTATCCGAGCTAGCATAAAGCTTAAGATCATCCATGAAAAATAAATGGTTTATGAACTTGGAGGATTCTCTTTGGCGGCTGTTGCTTAGATTATAAGCACCTTGGTAGTTCTTTAGAAGCTTACTTAGAGGATCAATTGCCAGGCAAAATAGTAGAGGGAGGAGATAAACTGTCTCCTTGGAAGATTCCTTTTTTTATTCTTATATTTGGGATGGATATCCTTCCCCCGTTATGGTTTAAGGTAATGGATGTTTGCCACTCCTTCATTTGGGCAGCTAAAATTTCTCGTATGGTCGGGTGGATTTTATATAATTCAAGGAATTTTAGTATCCACCCATGGGGTACACTATCAAATGCTTTCTGATAATCTATCCATGCCATATTTAGATTTCTTTTTCTTTTCCTGCAATCTTCCAAAATGGTCTTATTAATGAGCAATTGATCTTTGGTGCCCAGGCAGTTTTTCCTACATCCTGTTTGTTCCTCCTCAAGATAATCACCGGATGAAAGGTGTTCATATATGCTGTCAGCTATTAATCCAGTGAACAGCTTGTAAGTCGTGGTTAGGCAGCATATTGGGCGATATTTGCTGGGGTTTTTGGTTTCTGTGCTTTTAACTATTAAGCTTGTATCGCCTTTTAATAGCCATGATGATGTCGCTTCATAAGCTTTCAACATTCTGGTGAAGCATCTGCTATAATGATCATGCAATGCTGTTAGCTGTTTTAACCAGAAGTTAGATATGTTGTCGATGCCAGGTTTCTTGTGATTTGAAGCTCGTGCCAGCTTTGATCTTATTTTATCTGGCGTTATTTCTGGCTCTGGCATTTCTCTTTTATTTTTGTTTGCATTGATAATATCCCCGATCCACTGGGCCTCTTCGTTATGTACTTCCTCTTTTTCAAATAAGGGTCTCCAGTAATCGTCTAATTCCTGTTTACATGGGGGATCTTGGATTTTAATTTCCTCTCTTATTAGATTCCTGTAGAAAGTTCTGGGATTGTTTGCAAAAAGCTTATTCTGTGTCTTTGCATGAATCTTTGCCATGCGATGTTTAATTCTTTTACGTAAAATGGGGGGGGTCACCTCAAATACACAAACGAAATGTTCAAGAAAGATTATCGCTACAGTCCTCTGTCTCTTCTCTCTTGGCTGGCCGGGAATCATCTCCCAGCACCCAGAAATGAACATCGTTTTATAGGTTCCATCTTCACGCACACACGAGATTATGCGAGAACGGACGAAATAAAAATGCTGGCCGCCATGTTTGTTCTTCCTTTTCTTCGCCTGTACTCACTCGCTGAGCACCCACGGTAAGACTTCTCTTTCTTGCTTCTAACCACATGCCTCCCTGATCTCAAGATCACATTTCATAGTCTCTCATCCACTGTGGCGGTCGCCTCTCTCTACTTGGCCTCTGAGGTGTCTCGTCCTCCTCCTGTGGCTGCACACTCCCCTCCATTGCTTCGCCCTCAACTGGTCTGACGTCAAGAATGTGCCTCGGGACTCCTCCCACCACAATGTTGTTACTAGTGTTCCTCCCAGTCACGCGACCCCTACTCCATTGTGTGGTGCAGCGCGCCCCCGGTGGCTTCACCCATACCTCGTCCCCGAGTTTAATTGTCCCTGTGGCCTCTACTTCTCGGCTTGCCGGCTCCACCCTGGGATGCCTCCAGGAATATGCGAACATTGACAGTTGCGGGACCGTCTCTGGTACTTGTCCCAGTTTAGGCAACATGTTATACCAGAAGACGGCTTGCTCAGGTGAGGTGCCTCCTCTTTCCGCAAACTGCCTTTATGGTGCGGTTTCTCTCTACGATCCCGTTGCCACTAGGTCTGTAGGCAGCTCTGAAAAATTGTTGGATCTTCCATTTCTTCAGTACTTCTGTCACTGCTACTGACTTGAACGCAGTCCCGTTGTTGGTTAACAACTCTTCCACGGGGCCTCGCTCCAAAAACACCTCATCAAAGATTGCCGCTATTTCATTGCCTGTTCCTCCACGTAGCTTCTTCCATAGGGCAAATCGCCCGGGCCCACAGTCAATCATGGTAAGGTAAAGTCCACCCCTGTAATGGGTGACATCGCATGCCAGTCGCTCCCAGGTCCCACTCACCTCCAATTGGCCAGCTTCATGCGTGCTTGGAGCAGGATCAATCGACTGACATCTGTCGCATGTCCTGACCACTTGCCTCACCTGCTCTTTGGTGATCCTTGGGTCGACTTTTTTCACTAAGTACCAAGTCCTCTCTACCCCCATATGGTGCAAATTGTGCAGTTCTCGCACACCAACATCATCTAGATCCGATGCAGCAACAACATCTTTCTTTGGCAACAGCCAACTCTTTTTCACTCTCGTGAGAGCATCTGCTCGGTTCTTTTCAGAAGCCACCATGTCTACGCGAAGCTTCAAACAAAACTCTTGCATCAGCTCAGCCAGCACCCCAAGCCTGCGCTTCACTAACATCTCAGCAGCCCCTCTCTTTTTTATCCTTTTTTCGCTTGAAATGAGAGACTTTAGCCAAGCAAACACCGTGGCGGAGTCTGTTTTGATGCAGATGTCACGTAGTCCCCATTTCAAGGCCAGATTGACTCCTTTTATTGTCGCGTCTAATTCCGCCACATTGATGTGGCTGACGTCATTCTTTTTCCTCAACCAGGCTGCATCTTCTGCAACTACTCCTCCAATTTCCAAAACGACCCGTTGCAATGCTGCTCGCATCGCACCACACGACTCCATCCAATGTTCGCGGTATGTTCCAGGTTCCCCGGACTGGGTCTTGCCATTCTGCTTCTTTCAGGAGCTCTTCCATCATGGCGACCGTTCTTTCTCCCACCTTATCATTCCATCCTTGTCCTTCGGCGTGTCTCTTTATGTAGCTGCATGCTGGTCTAAGCCAGCTAGCAATGGGGTAATGTCCGATCAACTTTCCGCATATGGAAAAAAGTTCACGCCTGTTGAGCTCCTGCTTCAGTTGTGGGATTTCGTTTCCCCTGCAAAACTCTAGGCCGCCTGACGCACCTCGTTTCAGTTTTAGGCCCAAAGCAGCCCCTCTGTCTAATTTTTCCGGCTCTTTGGCGACCAACACGAACTTCTTCAAATGAGCTACCACCTCCTTGGCAGTTACCACAGTTTCATTCACCAGAATGTCGTCTATGTATGAGCTCACTACCCCATCTCCCTTTCCCATTGTCTCCAGAATCTTCCTGAGGATAGTTGACATAATCTTGGGTGCCGAATTTAACCCGAACCCTACTCGTGTAAGGCAGTAGGTTTTGCCTTTGTACTTGACTAACTGATATTTCCAGAGCTTCTTGGCAACATGGAGTTGCAAATAGGCAGATTTTAGATCTACCAATGTAGATGCGCCATTCATCTGCCTCCATTCCCTAATGGTCTCACTGCACACATCTACGGTGTCGCCTCCCGTATGGCACTTAACATGGCCGTTCAGCTCTCAGAAATCCAGGACCGGTCTTACTTTCCCTTTAGTTGTTTGCAGAACGGCCACCAACGGCAAAATGCCCGACTCCACATCATCCGTCCAAGGCATCAGTATCCCTTCCTCAATCCATCGGTAGACTTCCTGCTCAAACTCCTTTCTCGCCCCTCCTCTAAGCGAATTTGTGTAGCACGCCACCCTGTTTGTCAGCGATGGCGCTTGATGTTTCCATATCCACTCCACCGTCCACCGCTCTCTGTCGAATTCGGCTCGGAAGTCCTGATCTTTGATCGACAATTTTCTTTCCTCCCCGGCCTTGTTGATCCCTCTGGGGGCGTTCTCCGTCACCGTGCACTCAGCTAGTCCGAACCTCACATTGTCACATGTGATGATAACACCTCCAAGGCGGCATATAACATCCATTCCAATGATGGCTTGGACACCAGGCACCAGGCGATCAGTGACAATTGCATGGACCCTCATCCGACGTTCAGCAATATCAATAGTGACGGTCTTCTTCCCTCGACACTTCACTCGCGACCCATCGAATGCCACTACTTCACCCTTCCCTTTCCATCTTCCGACCAGGGTAGTGTGCACCATGGTAGTGGTGCAGCCAGTGTCAATCAGGGCCATCATTTCCCGTCCTTCCACCGCAATCTTCTGTTTGGGCATCTGCTGCAGGTGTGCCTCTATTCTCGAATCGGGGAGGCCGCTGGCACGTCGGCCTCCCCTCGCCAGTTTCCCGAACTTGTGCCTTTTACCGCTAAATGGCCTCTTCGATTGCATTTGTAACACACTGTCCGTTGCAAGAACTTCCTGCAGTCTCTTCTCATGTGTGGTCCCCCGCATTCGAAGCATGCGATCCCCGGGTTTGGCAGATTCCTGCCCACATCCTGCTGTACCGTTGCTGTCGTTCCTCCAGTTTCCGTGGGCTGGGTGCTCACTAAAATTTTCGCAGTTCTAAGCAGCTCACTCACATCCAGCACCTCCACCCCCGGTACCTGCTGCAACCTTTTTGATATTTCTTCCGGGAACCCGGTAACAAAAGTCATCTTGACTACGTGACTCGTGGCATGTCCTCTGATGCCCGACAACTCAACCAATCTCCTTATCTCATTCGCATAGACATCCACAGATTCACCAGTCCACCTCTTCTCTTTCAACTTATTAAAGGCCTCAAAAGGCCCTTCTGCGAAAGCTTCGATCAGTCGACCCTTAATGGCGTCTGCATCACCCTGTTCCCGCTCGCTGAGCTCCAAATAGAGGGCCAGTGCGTCTCCTTCCAGAAACAAAAAAACTTAAAAATGTGGACCTTGTAGGAAGGATTCAGAAGCTGGATGATGTGGCCGCAGTAATACCACATCATCCAGCTTCTGAATCCTTCCTACAAGGTCCACTTTTTTAAGCCACGCCACCACATCACCGTCGCCATTAAAAGGCTTAATCATATTGCTTAAACCTGCGTTGGCCATCGCCGAAATAGCTTGACGTAAAATGGGGGGGTTCACCTCAAATACACAAACGGAATGTTCAAGACAGATTATCGCTACAGTCCTCTGTCTCTTCTCTCTTGGCTGGCCGGGAATCATCTCCCAGCACCCAGAAATGAACATCGTTTTATAGGTTCCATCTTCACGCAAACACGAGATTATGCAAGAACGGACGAAATAAAAATGCTGGCCGCCATGTTTGTTCTTCTTTTTCTTCGCCTGTACTCACTCGCTGAGCACCCACGGTAAGACTTCTCTTTCTTGCTTCTAACCACAGGGCAATGGCTGGTATTTTGCCTTCCAGTTCTTTCACTATGCTTCTGATATTTTTACAATTTGTTTTAAATTTCGCACAGATTCTTTTGACGATGTTTCTGAGTCTACCTTCCACTGTGGGATTATTCATGAACTGCTTTAATTGGCTAAGTTCCTTTCTACAGGTGTTTATTTTTTTATCAGCTTGGCTTTCCATTTTGGTGTTGCTTTGGTTACATTAGGTGTTTGTCTCCCGTATGTGTTCTCATATGAGTCATTAAATTTGACTTCTCTGCAAAAGAAGAACCACATACTTTGCAAGAATGTGGTTTCTCTCCCGTATGTGTTTTCACATGACTTATCAAACTTGACTCCCATGCAAAAGAAGAACCACATACTTCACAAGAATGTGGTTTCTCTTCAGTATGTGTTATCATATGCCTCAACAAAGCTGACTTCCATGCAAAAGAAGAACCACATACTTCACAAGAATGTGGTTTCTCTCCAGTATGTGTTTTTATATGACTCAACAAATATGACTTCTGTGAAAAAGAAGAACCACATACTTCACAAGAATGTGGTTTCTCTCCAGTATGTGTTATCATATGCCTCAACAAAGCTGACTTCCATGCAAAAGAAGAACCACATACTTCACAAGAATATGGTTTCTCTCCCGTATGTGTCTTCATATGACTCCGCAAATATGACTTCCATGCAAAAGAAGAACCACATACTTCACAAGAATATGGTTTCTCTCCAGTATGTGTTATCATATGACTCCGCAAAGCTGACTTCCATGCAAAAGAAGAACCACATACTTCACAAGAATATGGTTTCTCTCCAGTATGTGTTTTCATATGACTCAACAAATGTGACTTCTGTGAAAAAGAAGAACCACATACTTCACAAGAATGTGGTTTCTCTCCGCTATGTGTTTTCATATGACTCAACAAATGTGACTTCTGTGAAAAAGAAGAATCACATACTTCACAAGAATGTGGTTTCTCTCCAGTATGTGTTTTCATATGAGTCAACAAATTTGACTTCTGTGAAAAAGAAGAACCACATACTTCACAAGAATGTGGTTTCTCTCCATTATGTGTGTTCACATGACGCAACAAATTTGACTTCTGTGAAAAAGAAGAACCACACACGTCGCAAGAATGTGGTTTGTCTCCCATGGTTGCTTGCATATGAATCCAGAAAAAGTGAATGCAGCAAAGTGTATGATGATAGGCAAGCTCATAAATTTCAACTTTAGGAAATTTATATGAAGAAATTTATAATAAGTTTAAACAGTTTTTAAATCACCAATGAAGAAAGCTCCAACTTATCCAAAATCGATTTCTTTAATTCTTGTTCTGGAAATATAAAACAAATTTTGAAAAATACATTTCATGGAAAATTGAATTTATGCTGATTTTTATTTAAAATATCCAAAACATTTATTTATGACATTCAAAATAAAATGAGTATGGGTTTATGCAATACTGTTTTATTAACAAAATAAATCTGTTTCTATTTTCAAATATTTAACGAAATTTTTTTAATGTTCAGTAGTATTTAACTTACAACTGAATTCACCACATACTCTAACCATAGCACCACGGGTCCTAGCAGACAATCCTTGTATAAATTTTAGGAACTATTTTGTTATCACTATTTATTACTACATATTATAATTAGTTGTTTGGAAAAAGAAATCTAGCAGAGTGCTCAATTATGAGGAAAATCCGAAAATAAGAGGGTATTTATATATATTTTTTATTTACAGAAAATTATTAGATGACACAAGTCATTCATACCGTCGGTCTCAAACCCGATAATTAAGGCCGTTTTAGATACTCATATCAAGCTCTCTTCAGCCAATACTCATCTATTTTATAACCAGAAGTAGAAATATATATTGATCACGAGTTCATGTTTTACTCTCGTTTTGTGAACTCCCTTTTATATTTATTGGATGGTGATGATTTTATTAACTTTAAAGTTAAATTATATTAGATTTAAAATCTAATTTCAATTAAAAATTTTATGTTAAGTGCTTTTAATATTAAAACTAAAATTAATTTTTAAATTAAATTTTTGTACATATGTAAGATTTAAAGTAAAATTATATTAGATTGAAAGTTAAATTATATTAGATTTAAAATTAAATTATGTTATTAACTTTAAAATTAAATTAGATTTAAAATCTAATTTCAATTAAAAATTTATATTACGCGCTTTTAATATTAAAACCAAAATTTTAAAATTAAATTTTTATACATCTATATATATATATGTATAGACACATCTTACTAATATTTACTATATATATATATATTTATTTAATAGTACAGATGTTCAGAAAAACATTGGTACCGTCGGTTTCAAGTCCAATATAAAGAGGATCAGTTAATGGTAAAACGTAAATGATGTTAGGCTCTCGTTAGCCATGTTGTTTTTGTCTCGAACAGAAACAGGAGACAAACACAGCATGGCTGACGAGAGCCTAACATCATTTACGTTTTACTATTAACTGACCCCATTTATGTTGGGCTTAAAACTGACGGTACCAATGTTTTTCTGAACTTCTGTATTATTTAATAGATATCAAGCTTTTATATCGAAAAAGTTTTTTGTAATCGGGCACTTTGTTGAAATTCTTTCCCATAAAACAGTAAACAAATATATATATATATATATATATATATATGAGTATGTATATATATAATGGTTTCCATATCATGTTAAATACTTTATCCTATTTTCTAATAAAGATAGGTTTTCGTCCTCCATCCATATATATTCTGACATGACTCACATTTGTATAATTTTCCACATTTACATGAAATCTCTTAGTCATGATTTTTCAATAAGCAGCTTGACATGCACAACATGTTTCTGTAAAGTTGAATCACTCTTGAATAATATCTTGTGTCTAGCTCTCTGGTGGATTGTTTTTCTAAAACATTCCACCTAATTTTGATATTGTTATTAGTACATATTGTTTTGCTCTGTGTTGTATGACACAGAATATTACTTTGTTTACATGATATAGATTGTGACAATTGAAGTTTACATACCGTTTACATATAAAAAAATATTAAGGAATGACAGCTGGTTGCAAATGCAGTAAACGATGGGGTTAGGTTGTCAGAATTTATATCGTTAGTGGTGAAAGAGCATACAATGATCAAACGTGAGCAAAAAGCAGGTCACATATATAGCACAGAGAAAAAAAGACGAGAGGCCTACAGTCAGCCGGCAATCAACAGCACACAATCGTTGTTCCATTTACCAACCTCCTAGTCCACACTCTCCATCTCTAGCTAGGTGCACACATATGAGGCAGTAATGAAACAGAAAATATAAGTGTGTATATTTTTATACAAAAACAAAATGTACATTTTTCTGGGTGAGAAAAAATTGACTGTGCATATCGACTGCTAATATCCTATTAGGAGAGGGATGTGAAGATTGTTGTCATGAGACATGAGCCACAGGATCTTCAAGCAGCTTATCAAAAAGCCCTAGCAGAAGTTAAATAGATCTGACTCAACACAAGCCAGAAGTATGAAGACGAGCCATGGAAGTTTGTCACATATGATGGCGGATTCTAGTTGAGGCTATGAGTCCAGGCAGTTTCCCAAGACATGGGGACAGACATAAAAAAAACAAGTAAAGAATATATAGTTCAGTTAGCACAGGAAATTATGTTAAAACAACAGCATCTGCATACATGCATGGCTTGTGTGGGTTTTACAAATGGTCAAGGATTAAAATATGAGATAGAACAAATAGTGGATTCATTAGCAATCTTAGCAGAGTATCAGTAACTAATGTAGTGGTAAAGATTGAAGGGTCTCGTAAGTTTCCATTTCTCATAATGAACAACACCAACAAAAAGTCACATTGAGAAGGGCTGCTAAATTGCTGAGTCTAGTGTGGCTGGTAACATTACCAAGATTACCATGCCGAAGGTCATACGTTGTTGAAGCAAAATAGGGTTTGTTATGGAGAATGAGGACTTGGGAAGAATCGATATGGTGGAGATGTGTATACAAACTTGAATGCATGAGCCCATACTGAGATGACCGTATTGAACACTGCTAGAACAAAAAATTCCACTGTGCTAGAAAACTACTGACACCTGAAAGTATCCTGTACCTCTACAAGGCCACCATTCGCCCATGTATGGAGTATTGTTGTCACATTTGGGCTGGTGCATCTGCTGCTAGTCTCTCGCTCACAGACAAGGTTAAAAAAAGAGTCGCCAATTTGATAGGCCCTGAACTGGCATCTAAGCTTCAGCTTCTGTCCCATCGATGAAACGTTGCATCCCTCTGCCTGTTCTACAAGTACTTTAATGGTGAATGCTATGACGAACTGCAGACACTTGTGCCCCCACAACGTAGACACCCTCGACAAACCCGACAGGCAGCTTAATCCCACCCCCACACAGTAGAGATCCCTAGATGTAAAAGATCTTTCTACTCCAGTAGTTTCTTTCCCAGAACCGCTAGACTCTTGAATTCCATTCCAAGTTCCTGCTTCCCCAACTGTTCTGACCTGCAGAAGTTCAAGTGCAACGTGAACCGATATCTTGCTGCCCAAATCCCAACATAGCCACCCCATAGTTGCTGCCCCTGATATTAGCCCCCTACACCAAAGTGGCAATGCGCCTTGTTTGGGGTGAAAACGTAATTTAAAAAAAAGATTCTGAAATCGAGGAAATGATGTAAGCAGATGTAATTGAAAGATCCAATAGTCCATTGAGTTTTCTGATAATGTTACTAGAAAGGAAGGATGTTAATAAAAGATTTTTCATAGATTTTACAACTTTAAATAAAGTCACAAAGAAGTATGTCTGAGCGTTAACTGTCATTGATGAAATATATGCATCGCTAGGATCAGCAAAATACTTTGCAAATTAGATCTAAAGTCTGGGTACTTTAATGTGATGCGGTTTGGACTTGCAAATGATCCTGTGGTTTTCCAGGAATTAATGTCCATAGTTCTAGAGAGACACAAAGATTATGCATTGCTGTATTTGGATGATATTTGAATATTTTAAGATTCTATGGAAAGTCGCTTGGATCACATAGATAGGGTACTACTCGCCAGTTTACATGAGCACAACCTCAGGTTCAAAGTTATGCAGTGTAAGATTTTAGAAGAACAGGGTCTGGGGTTCGAAGTAAGTGAACGGAATATATAGCCAGACCTGGAAAAAGTCAAATCGATAAAGTCTCAACTCCAACTACTGTGAGAAAAGTCAGAGCTTTCATTGGTATGACGTCATATTATCAACAAATTATAAAAAATGTTTCTGAGATTTTCGAGATGTTAGTACACCTGATGAGGAAATGTACAACATAGACGTGATCCTGCCATTAGATAATATATTAATGCCTTGTAGAGTATACTATGGTGATGAGTAACACGAGATCGCTCTAAAAGAGATGCATCGATCTTTTACTTTGGTAAGAAATAACATTCAGGAAGTTAGGAAAAAACTGATAGAGAACAAGAATAAGAAAATAAAGTCAGTAGATTTTAAGATTGGAGATCTGCTTTATTATAAGAACCACCAGAAGTTGCATGTGAAACATCTATGGGCAACGTCAATGGAGGAAAGTCCAATGAGTTGGATAGTGGTTGAGCCACAGAACAAACTGATATCTCAATATGGAGAAGTCAACATCAATTGATGGAACAGAGTCATGACACATAGCATGACATCAAAAATTGCAAATATTTTGAACACGAGTTATCTCCCAATTGCATCAATTGTGTTATCAACCACAATAATAGGATCCATTTAGAAAGGCCAAGAGTTGGCTTGGAGTTTGGAAGTGGGGAAGAAGAACCAGTGAGAGGGAATTCTTTAGGTTGGGTAAGATCTATATTCTATTTTGAATAAAATATTCTTTTCTCAGGATTTGTTCTATACGTGACACTTTGGAAGATGATTTCGGCTAACCATTTTGACATATGAAGAAGTTATGAAACAAAAGAAATGAATTTTTTCTTGTTTATAACAAGCTTTGAGCATATAACACCAAGCTAAGTCGACCCCTAAGAAACTTTTCTGTTCGTAACTTTTGCGGCCTACTCATCTAAAAACACTAACATGTTTATTTTTTTTATTTTTCATTATCACAGGTTTGACTTTAATTCTGAATATTTGCCTTGTTTTCTCCTAAATCTCTTTTGTCAAAAATACTATTAACCAATACTTTTCTTTATATTTTAAACGAGAAAAAAGTCTCCCATGAAATCGAACATTTCCCAAATTATATTTGCATATTATCTGAAGTCAAAAACACGCGGCTTTTTTTTCTTTTTTTTCTTCTAAAGTATGCATTACTTCTAACTAAAGTTAATACATAACCCGAAGGTATTACTTCTTAACCAGCTTTTTAAACGAGTTAAAAATAACCAGACTTTTTCAATTTGATAAAAGTTCCATTATAGCATATTTATTATGGGGCGGAGCTGGAACGGTTTAACATCCCAGCTCGACCTAGATAAAGGCAAAAAGTATCCATGCATTAACATGGGAGGGGAGACTATCTTCAAGTACTATCCCAAGCGTGGAATGGGGCAACGGACTTATACTAAGTAGATATAAATAAGTCCTTCTCACCTTTTATTTTTTTTATTATTTATTGTAGATTTTTTTCTCAATGGAGAGTAGATAATGCATGTGGATGTATAATCGGCAGCTCCAGTAACTCTTGCTTCTCCTTTTTTTCCTTTAGTCCTCATTTCTAATGAATGATTTTTCTGACAAAAGGTAAAGAAAAAGCTGCTTTCCAGGTCGGTAGGACTTTGTAAAGAGTAGCCTGAGATGTCGGAAAATTTCTGTTTCTATGTCTATCCTTGTGGTCATGTCATGTAAGGGTGCTGGAGGTAAACGTTTCATCTGGGCTGACGTTACCCGCTTGATAGTCAGAGACCTGAACCTTGGATTAACCACTAAGGAGGCTGTCCTATTAGCAGGTTTAAAGTACCAGGGCTGCTGTATTGCCATTTGGTGAATGGACTCTTGACCATACAGTAGTTTCTGGTAGGACCTCTCGATACCATACTAGTGGGTAATTGTTACGGCTTTACCTTATCGCGTGCCACAAAAAAAATTCTTGTTTTTTTCTCTTTTATTTTCCCTCTCTGTCCTGTTCCAACCAAGTCTACCGACCTGCTCCACAAACCAAAAAACCTCAACAATCATGACAAATCTCCAAAACACAAACACAAATAAACATAGAACCCCATCCTCCAACATAGACCCCTACTACCAGGTCTCCTTCTCCAAAATCAGGGGTCTACGTTCCAACCTTCCAGAGGTTGAAACACAATTACAGGAGACGAATCAGGACATATTCTTTCTAAGCGAAACTGGCATAGGGTCAGCAACTTCTCTAGACGAATTCATAATTAAAGGATACTCCAACTTAACATCTAAATCTGACCCCCAAGATCGCCCTGGGCATGGAATATGTGCCTACATCAAAGATGTGGTCGGGATATCTCCAGAGAAGACACTAATTTACCTTATATGTTTCTGGGTTGCACTAGCTTACACCACTGCATTTATATTTGCCCTCTATCACCCCCACAACAATGAGGTTACTAACTTTAAGAGCATATCTGAGAAAATTGACCACATCCTGTCTGCTCATGCTTTGGCTAACATTCACATTTGCGGTGACTTCAATGTCCATAATGTGGAATGGCTGACCCACTCAAAACCGATGACAAGGGGTGATTTTGTCATGATTTTGCCATTGCCTATGACTTCACTCAGATTGTTCACGAACTCATCCGTGTGCCCGATACACCCGGTCAGTGTGCAAGCCTTCTAGACCTTTTCTTCACAACTTCCCCTTAGCTGTGTTCATGTTCCGTTCTATCTCCTCTGGGATCCTCTGACCACTCCATTGTATCAGTTAAGATAAAAATGAAATGTAATAAGTCTTCAGACGTACTCCTCCACCGTACTGTATACAGATACTCTATGGCTGACTAGGATAGCTTCCGTACATTCATATCTGACCTACCTCTGCATTCTATGTTTAAAAAGGATGTGTCCGCTATAGTATCAGACCTGATTGAATGGTTAATTGTAGGCATAGACCGATTAATACCATCCAAAAATTCCAACAAAAACCTAACAGCCAGCTATAGTTCTCCCCTGAATGTGCTGCTGCCATCGTGCACAGAAATCACTTTTTCCATAGCTACCAACGTAATGGATGTACTGAGACTAAAGCTGCTTTCAGGACTGCCACCAACCACTGTCAAAGAGTAATAAAATATGCAAGAGAGCTATATGCTCAGTCTGTTAAATCCAAAATAGCTGAGCAACGGCTTGGTTCCCATAATTTGCAAATAGCAAACAGGATCTTGAACAGAAGTGTGCGTTCCAGCCCAACTATCATCAATGGACCTGAGGTCATCTCGTCAGCATCAGACAAGGCCAGCTAATTCTACCCTATGCAACAATGACCATCAACTCCCCATATTTCCCCCTATAACAGACAACACGCTATGCAGCATACAAATATCTGTGCGTGAGGTTGCCAAGCTAATCAAGAACCTTGATTCCAGTAAAGCAATTGGCCCTGATGGCATTTCAGTTATAGTGCTGAAAAAGCTCCATTTAGAACTTGCCCCCATACTTACAAAACTGTTTAAGCGTTGCCTTAAGGAGAAGTGCTTTCCAACACCCTGGAAAACCTCATCAGTATGCCCTGTATTTAAGAATTCGGGTGACAAGTCATCTCCCTCTCAGTACAGACCAATAAGTCTCCTGTGTATCATGAGTAAGTTGTTGGAATCCATATTAAATAAAGAAGTAGTCAACCACCTCAACAGAAACAATCTTCTTATTGACATGCACTAGTGTTCCGTTCTGAAAGATCTACAGCAACGGTTATATCACATAGGATTAGTGAATCTCTTGACAAAGGTTTCCTTCCAGGGCAATTGCTCTTGACATATCGAAGACCTTTGATAAGGCATGGCATAAGGGCCTACTTCCAAGATTTCCAGCTATGGTATTACTGGAAATGTTTTCTCTATCATTAAATCATTTCTCTCTGATAGGATCATAAGAGTAGTGGTTGATGGGCAGAAATCAGAGGCACACAGTATTAATGCTGGAGTCCCCCAGGGGTCCATCCTGGCCCAACTCTCTTCCTGATCTACATCAATGATCTCCCAAAACACATACTTAAATCATTCATTGACATCTATGCTGATGACACGACCATCTATGGCAACACATCATAGGCCGTAAATGACAAAGTTCTCTCTAATTCTCTCTCCTCTGATCTTGAGCGCATGGTACAATGGGGGAAGAGGTGGCTGGTCACTTTTAATTCATCCAAAACCAAGCTTCTATCTTTACATCATCAACGCTCTGATCCCCATCTGGCATCAATTGAAATGGATGGCTCTCGTCTTGGGGAGGCTCCATGTTTTGACAAGCTTCTGGGTTTGACCTTTACTCCTGATCTGAAATGGAACACGGACATCAAATCTGTTGCCAGGGACGCTGAGAAAATGGTCGTTGATATCTCACTACTGATGCAACTCTCTATCTGTATAAAAGCCAAGTACGTCCAAGGATGGAGTACTGCTGCCATATCTGGGCAGGAGCTGCTAAAAACAGCCTATCCTGCCTTGACAGAGTACAAAATAGACTTTGTGGTTTAGTGGGAGATGTCCTTTTCTCTTTCCGGCAACCTCTCTCCCACAGAAGAGATGTTGCGAGTCTGTCTTTGTTTTATCGTTATTTCCATGGCAGGTGCTCGTCTGAGCTCCAATCCCTCGTCCCCCCTCGCCAATCTTTCACGAGACCCACCCGTCTGGCTGAAACTACTGTCAACAATTTTCCCAACTCTTTATCTGTTCCTAAATCCAAACGTAGATTCCATGAGCAAAGCTTCTTTCTTAGAACTGTATGCCAGTGGAACTCTCTGCCGCTTGCCTGTTTCCCACCTGACTACAACTTGGACGTCTTCAAGTCCAACATAAACAAACTCCTGACAAACTGCCCCCTTAAGTAAGACACTCTATCAAAAACAACAATACTAATGATTACTACAATACTATCTCATTGATTACTGTACATGCAATAACCCTTATTCCCGAGTGGCCTTTGGACCTTGATAAGTGGTGACCCCCTTGTAAAAAAACAAGGAAAAAAGACTTGAGCATCGAAGTTATCGAGTGTCATCTACCGATGTTAATTTTAAATTATCAGATGCATGCATGTTAAGAAATTTAACAAAAGAAAAAGGAAACTTATTCTTGGAAAGAAAAAAATCAGTAAAAAAGACAATAACGAGTTTTCCGAATATTAAGCAATGTAATTCCTTATGTTATGAATGGTGGCCACCACTGATAACATAAAGAATTACTTAGCTAAATAACCATAAAAATACTTCTTTGCGTCAATTTTAAATGTGATATTCGTTTTCAGCATACCCGAAAACCTATAGAATTCGTCATGGTAAAGATGACTGTTAAGGTTGAAAGTAAGTAACAATTTTCCAAAACGGCTTTAAGGCAGCCCCTCCCCCAAATATTACCGTGTGGCCAGAAAGTGGGTGCTCATTTTACATTAAATTTATATAGAAAAGTGATCCTCACTTTTTGAAAAAATAATTTTCTCATATAATGAAAACTAATTCTCTGCACAACTTTTGAAGTATTTATTCATTTTCAGCATCCTTGAAAACCTATAAAAGTCGTCATTGTAAAGAATATTTGTAATTTTTAAAGATTTTAGAAATTGACCTTTTTTTATATTTAAGTCATTAGTGAAAACAAAATTTGATTTTTTTAAAACTTGTGAAACGGTTAAAAACACAAAATTAAATTGATAAAATTATTTATTTATTTTTGGTAAACGATAAAGAAGTTATTTTTTTTTTGTTTAAATAAAAACAATCGACAGCGAAAAATTTTCAACAATAAATTAACATTTTCATGAGGATTATTATTTTTCTGATTTCATGTTTCAATAAAGAACAAAAATCAAGAAAAATGTTATCAATTCTGTACGTGAAAACGCATACAGAATTGGCCACCATACACCAACACCACTGATAACATAAAAAAAATTACGTATTGACCTTTTTTTTATGTTTAAGTCAGTATTGAAAACAAAATCTGATAGATTAGTGACCATTCGATAATAATCCGATGAAAAAAATATGAAAATAAAAAATACACATACGTGAGCCATGTAGTAATACTTACGTTTTTGTTTTATGATCTGCTTTCGATTAACTTTATCTGCTTTTATAAAGGAAACGATTTTTCAAATGTGATTAACTTTACAAGCTCAACTTAACATTCAAGATGACGAACGGAAGAACAAGTTCGCAGAAAACAAAATTGAAGAGGAAAAATAAAAAATAAATCATTTCGAAATAGAGCCGATCTATTTGGTGAATATCACGGATAAAAATAGTATTATTTTATTTAATATTTTAATATTTACATGAGAGAGAACAGATTACAAGTTTCATCTTTATTAATTCTCTAATTCATTGGACGTGCAATTTAATGGCGGAAACTGATAGTTTTTAAAGCCGCCTTTTCGCATTTTTATTTATTTTTTTTTTATATAGATTTCCGAATATTTCTCGATTGTGTTTAAAAGATTAATCTAGGTGTACAGTAATACAAACCTAAAGTTAATCTATACGAGAAAAAATTAAAGAGATTAAATGTAAAAAATTACAGGTAAAAAATAGTTATAATGAAAACTATTTTCACGTTTGCAGAAACTGACAAATTCATCTAAATTTAAAAGTTAAATAAATTCCTTGTAAAACCCCAAAATTCCCATTAAGAATAATTACTAGTTTTCTGGGCCTATTTCAAAGATAATTAGTAAAATAAAAGGTAATAGTGACAGGTTTCTTACCGGCTTCCGTAACGAAAAGTAGTTCGTCCTAAAGTTGTATCAAGAAGTGGTACTTGATGTAAGAACGGAAACGAAACGAAACTTCTTCTATTTTGTTTTGTTTTTAATTATTTTCTTCTGTATCTTCACGTTTCACCGCAACAAAAAATAAAGTAGAAAAATATTTTGTGATAAAAAGAATATTAGTTGCATTCAAAATAATTAAAATAACAATTCACTGGTTTGGGGAATTTTGTTAAGAGAAGCCAACAAACCAAAAAAAAAAAAAAAAAAATGACAAAGCAAGATAAGTTACTCTTCTACCTACCTGATAAGTTATGTATTTTAATGCTTTTATTCGGTTCGATAAGTTACTCTTCTACCTACCTGGATAAGTTATGTATTTTAATGCTTTTATTCGGTTCGATAAGTTACTCTTCTACATACCTGAATAAGTTATGTATTTTAATGCTTTTATTTAATTCTATGAGTTACTCTTCTACCTACCTGGATGAGTTATGTATTTTAATGCTTTTATTCGGTTCGATAAGTTACTCTTTTACCTACCTGGATGAGTTATGTATTTTAATGCTTTTATTCGGTTCGATAAGTTACTCTTTTACCTACCTGGATGAGTTATGTATTTTAATGTTTTTATTCGGTTCGATAAGTTACTCTTCTACCTACCTGGATGAGTTATGTATTTTAATGTTTTTATTCGGTTCGATAAGTTACTCTTCTACCTACCTGGATAAGTTATGTATTTTAATGCTTTTATTCGGTTCGATAAGTTACTCTTCTACATACCTGAATAAGTTATGTATTTTAATGATTTTATTTAATTCTATGAGTTACTCTTCTACCTACCTGGATGAGTTATGTATTTTAATGCTTTTATTCGGTTCAATAAGTTACTCTTCTACCTACCTGGATAAGTTATGGATTTTAATGTATTTTAATACTTTTATTCAGTTCGATGAGTTACTCTTCTACCTGCCTGGATAAGTTATGTATTTTAATGTATTTGAATGCTTTTATTCGGTACAAAAATCGCTTATGGCCGCCGCATTACATTACATGAAACATGCGGAAAAGTATCTTTTCAGTAACGTGAAAATTTGATTTAAGAGTAAATGTATCCATTATAAGGCCTCGATAGTTCGAACTGAGTTGTCCCTTATTTATGAAATCTATAAAAGATGTTCGTTTTCAGCACACACGAAAACCCCTAGTAAACAAGTTTTTGAAAGCAGATTTTGTGTTGGTCTACCAGGTCACAATTACCAAATAACCCCCATAAAAAAATTACCATACCCCCCTATAATGTTGAGGGGGGAGCTCTCGTCTGGCGGAAATCAAACAGCATTAAAGAAACAACACAGACATAGGTGTTAACAATAGATCGGTCGCCAGAAGGATTGTATCGTGATGACAGTTTGTTTTACCTCCTCTGTCTGATCAAGACCTTATCACCCAGGCTGAGACCTGTTGTTTTTGTCTTTCTATTGGCGTACCCCTTCATCTTCTCCTTTCCTCTGGAGTCATTTTCTTTTATTTTTTTATGCATCGGCCCTGTTACTGGGCTTTCGATACAATTTGGTATGCCGATGTTCATTTTTCGGCCCATACAAGCTTCAAATAGAGATATTTTTGTGGTGGTATGGGGGGGGGGTTGCTCTATATTGCCTTAGGAAATGTGGTAACTGGGTCTTCCAGTTGTGGCCTTCCACCATGGCTGCAAGAACGTATTTTTTTAAGGTGCGCATAAAACGCTCTACTTCACCATTTGCCTCAGGCCATAGAGGTGTAATGCGTCTATGTTTGAAACCTGATGTGCTGCCAAGTCTCTAAAGTCTTGTCCTTGAAATGGCGGACCGTTATCGAATTTTAGAACGGTTGGATATCCTTGTCTAGCAAAGATCCTGTTTAGACAGGGAATGACTGTACACACAGATATTGAGGGCACTACCTCCACTTCAGGTAATCGGCTGTAATCGTCGATTATGACTAACATGTAGTCACCTGATGGTGACTGCAAAATTGACTGGTAGTGGTGAGGAGTGTATGGGTTCGCGGTTAATGTGATTTGGATCTGAGGCTTGGCAGGGAATGAATCCATGTATTACTTCCTCTACTAGTCTATCGATTCCTGGGAACAACACCTTTTCCCTTATTAGTTGCTTGGTTTTGACCATGCGCTGGTGAGATTGATGGGCTATATCGACTGATCTCTTCCTTAATTTTGAAGGAATTACAAGCCAGTGTCCTCGAAGGATGAGACCATTGTGTATTGAAATTTCATCCTTGAATGGGGAAAAACTTGACAGCAGTATGTCATTCCACCGTCCATCTTTAACAGCAACCATGACCTTTTGTAACTGGGGGTCCTGTTCTGTGGCTTGTTTGACTTCTTCAAGAGTTAAAGATTTTGGTATTGTATTCTGAGCTACATACCTTATGTAGGCTTCTGTTACATTGTCTTTAGATGGTATGTGATGTGGGTGACGACTCAGTCCACAGGGTTTTGGTCATCTTTCCCGGGACGGTATACTAGGTTGTACTGGTAGGGCATGAGACGAATGCGCCAGTGTTCAATCCTTGTTGTCGGTTGAAGACTTTTCACAATCCCAAGAAGAGGACGATGGTCGGTGGTGATTTTGAATCTCGCTCCATATAAATAGAGATGAAATTGTTCAGTTGCATATACGACAGCTAACATCTCTCTCTCAGTTTGATAGTATCGCTGTTGTACATCTGTTAGGGCATGACTGGCATAGCATAGAACCTTCCCATCTTGTGTCAGAACTGCACCTAATCCAACTTGTATTTACCAGGATGTCGGTGTCTTTCTTTGGGTCGAAGTACGCCATCACCTCAGCTCCAGTCAGAGCTTCCTTTAACTTGTTTGCAGCTTCTTCTTCTGTCCATCTCCAATTAGCATCTTTTTTGTGATCCGTCTCAGTGGTTCACTAATAGTGGGATAATGTGGAATAAATCGAGCCACATACTGTGTCATGCCCAAGAATGATCTGACTTCACTGACATTGCTTGGAGATTTGCATTTTTGAATAGCAGAGATTTTCTCTGGGTCAGGGGACACTCTATTCTCACTGAAAATGTGTCTGAAGAAAGTCAGTTTCCGTACAGAAAAGAGGCATTTTTCTTCGTTCAGCTTGGCTCGTACTTGTAGACGTTTCAGGGTGTTCCTCAAGCTGATGTAATGTGATGGCTTGTCACGTGCATAATTTATTATGTCGTCTGATAGGGTTTTCACTCCTGGGATGTCTCTAAAAAGGTCTAATATAGCTTTTTGAAATAGTTCAGAGGCTGCATTCACGCCAAACTTAGACGCTTGTAACAAAATAAACCTGTATATGTGGCAAATGTCGTTATATATCTGCTGGACTCTTCCAGTTCTAGTTGATGATAAGCATTGGAGAGGTCTAGTTTGCTGAAAACTCTACACCATTTAAATCTGCTATTAAGTCGTCTACATTTGGCATTGGATGTTTTATCCGTTGAATGGCTTCCTTTGCCTTTCTCATGTCAATGCAAATTCATACGCTACCATTTTTCTCGGGAACTACTACAACCGGGCTAACCCAAGGGGTAGGTAGGCCCAGTGACTTCTTCAATCACATCTATTTCGCTGAGATGTTTAAGTACAGTCTCCACGTCTTTTCTCACATGGAAAGGTATCTCATGTCAATGCAAATTCATACGCTAATATTTTTTGGAGGGAACTACCACAACCGGGCTAACCAAGTCCAGTGACTTCTTCAATCACATCCATTTCTTTGAGACGTTTGAGTTCCGGCTTCACGTCTTTTCTCCTGTGGTGTCACTGTGTTACTGGGGAAACCGAGGAGTCAAGGGGGTAGGTCAAGTGACTTCTTCAATCACATCTATTTCTCTGAGATGTTTAAGTACCGTCTCCACGTCTTTTGTCACATGGAAAGGTATCCTGCGGTGTCGCTGTGTTACTGGGGAAACCGAGGAGTCAATGTGGAGATTAATGATAACTCCAGAAATTTTTCCTATCTTTCCATCAAACAGTGTGGGGAACTCGTCTTGAATTGGGATCGTCACATGGAACGCTGTCGACTACAATATATTAGCCCTACAGGATTTATCACGAAATTCTATGCTCGCATTAATAAATCCTCAGATGGGTATGACATGTTTAGATCTGTACGTAAATATCCGGGTCCTGTGGAAATTCTTGCATTCTTTTCCTCGGGCTAGGCAAGTCGGATGTGTAGAAGAGTATCGACAATAGTGACACTTTGTTGTCCGCTATCTTTTTTTGTCCACCATGCGGTCGATTCTTTGAGGTGTTATGGCGACTGTTTTGCCGCGCGTGTTCACAACAATTGTCTTTACTGCCGTTAGTGTTGAAATTATTGTTATTTCCACGTGTGAGATGCATTCGGTTCTCGTTGCTGTAAAGAGCGTGTAGTTCATTACACTCCATGTCTGCGGCACGCATATAAGCCAATTTGATTGCCATAGCTTCGGGCAGGACTTGCTTTATTATAGCGTTGTCCCTTAGCACTTTCCTTCTGACTTTAGAGGATGTGCACCTCCGCAAAATTTGGGCTAGGATCTCTCTGTCTTTATTTTCAAAATCGCACGTAGAAGCTAGAGTCCGTAGCCATGCATGGTATGAGTCGAAGCTTTCGTCCGGGTTTTTCACGGACTGTCAAAACTTGAAAATATCGTACGACGTGTTCTTTTGCGGCGTAAAATGATTTGTTAGTGACCTTTTTGTAGTTTCATATTCGCCGGAAGCTACATATTAAATTCCGAAAATTCTGTAGTGTGAGTTCGTCATGAAAAAAAAATTCTCGTCGCCAGATATAGTGTTGGGGTCTCCCGTCTGGCTGGAATCAAACAGCTTGAAAGAAAGACAATGCAAACATAGGTGTTAACAACGGCTCGGTCACCAGAGAACTGCCGTCCGAGCTTACTAGAGAGCGAAGGGTAGAACACTCTTAGGGTTATGTCCCTTTACTTATGGACATCACAGTAGTCTCTGCCTGTTTGCAGGGGCTGCTACAAATCACTTCCGCGTAATCTTATAAATAAAATAACAAACAAGTAAAGATAATTAGAAATGATATTGTTACATGATAAGGGCTGTCCCCTTTTCATGTAAGTATCAAAAAAGAGAGATTTAGTTAAATGAAAATGAAATAGAATAGAAGAAATTCGAACCTCGTCAATTCTGTTTTGAAAATTCAATTGAAAGAATGCAACTACAAGATAATTTAATAAACATGTTTTTAACATATTGGAAAAATAGGTTACTGGGAATATAGGTTAAAATTCCTTTTGTAAACAAAGGAAAAGTTTTGGACACGCATTTCTAGAACACGTGAAAGAAGACACATGTTTTAACATGTGTATGACGTCATGGAAAATGGGAAGTTCTCGATATAGTTAGAAACTTTAGAGTTAAGCAAGGAGAAACTGAGGAAGAGTCAGAGGGAGTTTGAGGACGACAGACGATAGCCTGCAGTTGGAATTCGAATGTCTAGAAGCGAGACGGTCACTTTTGAAATTAGAATGTGAAGCTTTGAATTCTTGACTCAG
Source organism: Euprymna scolopes (assembly GCF_053919585.1). Lineage (NCBI taxonomy): Eukaryota > Metazoa > Mollusca > Cephalopoda > Sepiida > Sepiolidae > Euprymna > Euprymna scolopes. Next base: position 24,148,620 of record NC_136527.1, read on the forward strand.
AAACCCCCGACCGGTAGGGAGAAAGAAATAAACCCATCATAAACGTCATCTTTGTGTTGTAATTCTACCAAAATGTAAAGTGAAAATTGTTATGTCTTGTGTATCATGTGGTTTAAAATGTCTTTACATACACATCTTACATACACAATATGAACACTAAGACTGTCTCAACGCTATCTCCTCACTCAAAGAGCTTCTACACTTCTAAGTATGAACTTTTTATATATATGAATCTCTTTATAACACGAACAATCTCTCTTACAACATCTCTCTCTTTCTCTCTCTCTATTTAAGACACAACAACAAACTCTTAATAAGACTCTCTAAGACTCTTTTTTAATAAGACTCCTATATAACAAACACAATTCGTGCCCGTTGGCCAGTTTGCATCAACGATGCAAAACCGAACCTGGGGTAAATACAACAAATACAATTTTGAGCCGGAAGCGACCAGACCACCCAGCAAGAGTGGGTTAAAAAAAAAGAAAAAACTTCGGTTACTACGGAAAATAAAAAAAGAAACAACGTTTTAAAAGGGTCCAAGATAATTAAAAAAAAAAAAAAATAAATAATACCACGGAAAAAAATTACACGATCACAGAAATGCGAACAAAAAGAAAAAAATTTGAACACACACGCACACAGAAATCTAAAGGTTACAAGAAAATATTTAAAAAAAAAAGCTGATATACCGTAATGAATGATAAAAGAGATACGGTCAGTTAAAAAAAAACTACCCACGAATATTTCATTCATAAATAAAATAAAAAAGAAAAATCACAAAAAATCGAGCAATCAGATAGAATTTAGTGCGCAATTAAGGTATTGTGGCGCAAAAGGTGTTAGTTAGTTAGGGGTGATATTTCTAAATCCTCGTCGAAGTTTCAAGAATCCAAACAAGGAAATCCGAGTGAATCCGTATGAGAGAAAAAAGGTATATCTTGATAGTTAAAGCAAACCAAGAAGATTGGTTATGAGCTTTGGTATGTCCTGTATAAGATAGTTATAGAAAAAAAACAAAGCCACACTTGATAAGACTAACCATGCGGAAAGAGACGATCAGGACACTTTTGGGACGAAGGGATTCGTCCATTTCGAGGGAGGTGGAAACCTCTAGTCTACGGCATAAGTGTGTCTGGAAAGTAGCTAATGTGAATCATAGATAAAGACCCTACACCCACAAAGTAAATGCCAAGAAGATCAGAAAGTTTCTGATCTTATAAAAATATAATAATTGTGAAGTCGGCCGAGGAGGGCTGACAGAAAGAGATTTTTTGCCTGATCTTTCCTAGCCGGGTGGTTGTGTGAATGTAGAAAAAAATGTACTAAATTTAACAATGCATACATTTTTTTGTGAAATATGGAAGGGAGGGATATTACTTGATAAGGGCTTTCCCCTTTTCATGTAAGTATCAAAAAAGAGAGATTTAGTTAAAATGAAAACGAAATAGAATAGAAGAAATTCGAACCTCGTAATTTAGGTTTCGAAATAGATTATGATAGAGAATTAGCAAATGGAATGTAAAACAAACCACTGTATAGCTTAGAGATAAAATAGTTTTAAGAAAAGAATGTGCATTGTCAATTCTGTTATGAAAATTCAATTGAAAGAATGCCACTACAAGATAATTTAATAAACATGTTTTTAACATATTGGGAATATAGGTTACTGGGAATATAGGTTAAAATTCCTTTTGTAAACAAAGGAAAAAGTTTTGAACACGCATTTCTAGAACACGTGAAAGAAGACACATGTTTTAACATGTGTATGACGTCATGGAAAATGGGAAGTTCTCGATATAGTTAGAAACTTTAGAGTTAAGCAAGGAGAAACTGAGGAAGAGTCAGAGGGAGTTTGAGGACGACAGACGATAGCCTGCAGTTGGAATTCGAATGTCTAGAAGCGAGACGGTCACTTTTGAAATTAGAATGTGAAGCTTTGAATTCTTGACTCAGAAACCCCCGACCGGTAGGGAGAAAGAAATAAACCCATCATAAACGTCATCTTTGTGTTGTAATTCTACCAAAATGTAAAGTGAAAATTGTTATGTCTTGTGTATCATGTGGTTTAAAATGTCTTTACATACACATCTTACATACACAATATGAACACTAAGACTGTCTCAACGCTATCTCCTCACTCAAAGAGCTTCTACACTTCTAAGTATGAACTTTTTATATATATGAATCTCTTTATAACACGAACAATCTCTCTTACAACATCTCTCTCTTTCTCTCTCTCTATTTAAGACACAACAACAAACTCTTAATAAGACTCTCTAAGACTCTTTTTTAATAAGACTCCTATATAACAAACACAATTCGTGCCCGTTGGCCAGTTTGCATCAACGATGCAAAACCGAACCTGGGGTAAATACAACAAATACAATTTTGAGCCGGAAGCGACCAGACCACCCAGCAAGAGTGGGTTAAAAAAAAAGAAAAAACTTCGGTTACTACGGAAAATAAAAAAAGAAACAACGTTTTAAAAGGGTCCAAGATAATTAAAAAAAAAAAAAAATAAATAATACCACGGAAAAAAATTACACGATCACAGAAATGCGAACAAAAAGAAAAAAATTTGAACACACACGCACACAGAAATCTAAAGGTTACAAGAAAATATTTAAAAAAAAAAGCTGATATACCGTAATGAATGATAAAAGAGATACGGTCAGTTAAAAAAAAAACTACCCACGAATATTTCATTCATAAATAAAATAAAAAAGAAAAATCACAAAAAATCGAGCAATCAGATAGAATTTAGTGCGCAATTAAGGTATTGTGGCGCAAAAGGTGTTAGTTAGTTAGGGGTGATATTTCTAAATCCTCGTCGAAGTTTCAAGAATCCAAACAAGGAAATCCGAGTGAATCCGTATGAGAGAAAAAAGGTATATCTTGATAGTTAAAGCAAACCAAGAAGATTGGTTATGAGCTTTGGTATGTCCTGTATAAGATAGTTATAGAAAAAAAACAAAGCCACACTTGATAAGACTAACCATGCGGAAAGAGACGATCAGGACACTTTTGGGACGAAGGGATTCGTCCATTTCGAGGGAGGTGGAAACCTCTAGTCTACGGCATAAGTGTGTCTGGAAAGTAGCTAATGTGAATCATAGATAAAGACCCTACACCCACAAAGTAAATGCCAAGAAGATCAGAAAGTTTCTGATCTTATAAAAATATAATAATTGTGAAGTCGGCCGAGGAGGGCTGACAGAAAGAGATTTTTTGCCTGATCTTTCCTAGCCGGGTGGTTGTGTGAATGTAGAAAAAAATGTACTAAATTTAACAATGCATACATTTTTTTGTGAAATATGGAAGGGAGGGATATTACTTGATAAGGGCTTTCCCCTTTTCATGTAAGTATCAAAAAAGAGAGATTTAGTTAAAATGAAAACGAAATAGAATAGAAGAAATTCGAACCTCGTAATTTAGGTTTCGAAATAGATTATGATAGAGAATTAGCAAATGGAATGTAAAACAAACCACTGTATAGCTTAGAGATAAAATAGTTTTAAGAAAAGAATGTGCATTGTCAATTCTGTTATGAAAATTCAATTGAAAGAATGCCACTACAAGATAATTTAATAAACATGTTTTTAACATATTGGGAATATAGGTTACTGGGAATATAGGTTAAAATTCCTTTTGTAAACAAAGGAAAAAGTTTTGAACACGCATTTCTAGAACACGTGAAAGAAGACACATGTTTTAACATGTGTATGACGTCATGGAAAATGGGAAGTTCTCGATATAGTTAGAAACTTTAGAGTTAAGCAAGGAGAAACTGAGGAAGAGTCAGAAGGAGTTTGAGGACGACAGACGATAGCCTGCAGTTGGAATTCGAACGTCTAGAAGCGAGACGGTCACTTTTGAAATTAGAATGTGAAGCTTTGAATTCTTGACTCAGAAAACCACGACCGGTCGGGAGAAGAAATAAATCCATCATGTGTTTTTATAAACGTCGTCTTTGTGTTGTAATTCTACCAAAATGTAAAGTGAAAATTGTTATTATGTCTTGTATATCATGTGGTTTAAAATGTCTTTACATACACATCTTACATACACAATATGAACACTAAGACTGTCTGAACACTATCTCCTCACTCAAAGAGCTTCTACACTTCTAAGTATGAACTTTTTTTATATATGAATCTCTTTATAACACGAACAATCTCTCTTACAACATCTCTCTCTTAGACACAACAAACTCTTAATAAGACTCTCTTTTAATAAGACTCCTATATAACAATATTAATGAAACGATATTGAAATATATATAAAAATATTACTGAAACGATATTGAAATATATATAAAAATATTTGTGTTGCCCTCCCCAAAAATGCCATTGACATTTGGTTTAGAAAGCCAGCATAAACTCGGAAACACCGAAAGAAAAACCAATTCCATTTATAGTGGAAAGGGAAATTTATTCCGTGAAACAGGTAACATTTCTGAAAGAAATAAAAAACAATAATAAGTCACGTTGCGACGCAGAAGGAAAAAATAAGTAGAATAAAGAGAAGGAAAGAAAAGGGGGCTAACTACATAACACATGGAAAATTCGCGTACGGTTCTAAGTTAGTGGTTAATTGACAAATGGTAGAAAAAATATGAATGAATTAATATTGAACTTAATAGCAAAAATAGTTGGAGAATTGAAGTGAAACAAGACTTACTAGTTAATCTCACACTCAAGGTTGAAGAAGGAAGAAGCGCGTGCGAAGCTTGCAAGTTGCACTAGTTAAAAAACCCGCGGAAGAAGCGCCGGTCACGTGGAGACAACGATCCTTATTATTTAAAGAAATAGAATAAATCGTTCGGAAATAGATTAAGCTGAAGGGGAATTAACGACAGAAAAAGACCAGAGAAAATAAAAAGCAAAAAGATAAAGAAAGTCACGTCGCAGCAGAAATTTCAGATGCATAAGCTTCTCTTTGTGCTGACCGGAGAACGACTTTAGCCGCTTGCTTCATCGTTTCTGCGGAAAAAGGGGTTTGACAGTAGTGCCATCCCTCACAGGGGCTGGTGTTAGGTGTCATGTGGAATGATGCAGTGATATGGATCAGACGAGCAATTGCCCTATTTAGGGTCTTCCATGTGGAGAATCTGGCAAATCGATGGGCACCAAGTGAAGGAGGGAAACAGTGGCTGGTGTAACTTGCCACTGTGGGACGAACGTCGCTGTCGTTTTCAGGATTCAGGAGAGGATAGGAGTCTGGTCTAGGACATTCAAAGGAAGGGTCAGAGATGAAACATGGTCCGTTAAGCCAAGCTGTGGTCGAGAGCTGGGCGGCAGGTACCGATCTGGTTCCGCAGTCAGCTGGGTTCTTGTCTGTGGGCACATAGTGCCACTGCTTTGGCTGTGATGAGCTGCGAATGCGTCGTACTCGGTTGCTGACGTACACGTAAAAGCGCTGTTGCTCATTGTTTATATAGCCAAGGATGACCTTGCTATCGGTAAAAAATAGGGTTGAGTTGATTTGGATATCCAGCTCCGAGATAACCATCTCGGCTAATTCTACTGCGAGGACCGCTGCACACAGTTCCAATCGGGGAATCGAGACCTCAAGTTGTGGGGCTAATTTGGACTTACCCATGGTAAATCCCACCTCACAAGTGCCATCCGGGTAAAGGATTCTCAGGTAAGCCACTGCTTAGTGGAGGCGTCTGAGAATATGCATAGTTGTTTGCAGAGAGCACCAGTTGGAGACCTACGAGTATAGGGTCTTGATATCTATAGTTCCCGTAATGCTTGAAGGGAGTTGCGCCAGTTCGTCCAATGTTGTTCTTTCTGAGGTGGTAAGGGAGTGTCCCAGTCGAAACTGTCTGCCATCAATTACCGCAAAATAAGTTTACCCTGAATGATGAGGTGCCACAAAGCCGAGGGGATCGTACAGACTGTTGATTGTGGACAGGACGCCCCTGCGCGTGTACGGCTTCTTCTCTTGTGAGACGTTGAAACTGAAACAGTCGCTTTTTGGGTTCCAATCCAATCCTAGGCTGCGTTGCATTGGTATTGTATCTTCATCGAGATCTAGATCTCTGACACCAGTAGCGAGATCTTCAGAAGGGAAGGCATCGAGAACCTCTTTTCTATTTGACGTTATTTTATGTAACCTTAAGTTGGAGGCTGAGAGGGCTTTGCGCGTTTTTTTTCAGCAGGGAGATGGCCTCTGCGGTTGTAGCCACTGACTTGAGACCATCATCCACGTAGAAGTCTCGCTGGATGTATTTAACAACTGCTGGATCATTCTCCCCCTCCACGGACTTTCTAAGACAATAAGTTGCCACAGCTGGAGATGGTCTATTTCCGAACACATGAACCTTCATTCTATACTCAATAATTCTCTGGGTTGGGTCATTGTTTTTGTACCAAAGAAAGCGTAAGAAGTCTCGGTGTTCCTTCTTTACAAAGAAGCAAAATAACATTTGTTCTATGTCGGCCATGAATGCCACAGGTTCTTGTCGAAAACGGAGGAGGACTCCGACTAAGTTGTTGGTTAGGTCTGGTCCAGTCAACAGGTTCTCATTTAGGGACCTGTCCATATGTTGGGCACTGGAGTCAAACACGACTCTTATCTTATGCGGCTTTTTGGGGTGATAAACTCCAAACATGGGCAGATACCACATTTCTTTGTTGCTTGGCAGTGGAAGAGCTACCTCTGCCTGTTCCTTTTCGAATATTCCCTTCATGAAGGAGAAGAAGTCTTGTTTTAACTGTGGCTTCCTTTCGAACTGGCGAAGGAGTGAATGGAGGCGTTTAACAGCTTGAGGCTTGTTATTTGGTAATCGGCGACGGTATGGCTTGAGAGGAAGGGGTGCTACCCAACTACCATTGTCATCCTTTCTTACTTCCTCCTTCATGATCTCGATGAAGGTTTTGTCTTCTATTGAGTGGGTCAGCTGCTCGTCGTTTGCCGATAGTTGAAAGACTGAATGCCCCATCTCCGTTTTATGGAATGTGTCCTTGGCCTGAAATGAACAGGGACATCTTTCAAAGTTGGTTGGTCGACCACGTAGTTCACCCTTGGTGAAGAAGGTGTTTACAATAGAGGGCCTGTGAGTTCCTCCGAGACACACGTCACCCACTATCACCCAGCCCATGTCTAGCCGTTGAGCGTAAGGTCCGTTCTGAGGACCATTAACTTGGGCGCGAACCTTGTGGACATCAATTGTAGTGTCCAAGAGCCTCAGCCCAGGAAGTCCACCATCATCCTTGGCAGCCTGCAGTTCTGTGAGGAGGTCACTAAATTCCCTCAGTCGATGGTAATCTCGGCCGATGCGAGGGAACTGATTTATTTTTTCAAAGAGGGGATCCTCAATGGCCTCCGGAGACCCATAACATTTGTCTAGGCGCTTCCAAATTTCCTGGAAACCCTTGTCGGGATTTTTATGTAGGCATTCCTCAGACGCTTTGCGTGTTGAGCAGACGCAGGTCCCAACCATCTCACCAGCATGTCCATTTCGTCGCTGGGTTTTAGTGTCACATCGCCAAAGGAGTTGCAGAAGGAACGTTTCCAAGCTCTGTAATCCTTGGATTGGTCAGTGAAATTCACCATGCTTTTGCATATATGTTCCCGTGTGGTGAAGTGGCGCATAATCTCTTTGATGCTGTCACCATTTTCTGTGTTGACACGCTCCTGATGAGTTGGGTGATATATATTTAGACCTTGGCAGAAGATGTCGGGAATTTCTTTTTGGGGGAGTTTTAGACATTCTTGTGTCTTAGGTGGTTCAAATGGTGCTGCTGTAAGTGACAGCATTTGTACTCCCTTGACTAGTTTTTCCACGTAGTCTTGTGTGCGCTGTATGGGGTCGGCAGGCTCTTGGTCGATGATAATACTGGATCTGCTAGATCCTAGATCACTGGCCGCTCGCTCCGACCCAAGGAAGGCCCTGGCTGCAGCCTCCTTCATGGCCACCTCTCTTTCAGCTTCCAGTAGTCGTTCTTCCGACTCCATCTTTGCTTGTGTTTGAAGCCAAGCCTCCCTAAGCTTGTTCTGTCTGTGGGTGAACTGTAAATTGGTTCTGGCCATTTCTAGTTCTGCTATGACCTTAGATGAGGTGGTGGAGGAGGACACCCTTGAGCGAGTCCGATAGGAGGACGATGACCTTTTGTCCATTGCTGGGTAGTCCGATATCACACGTGTGTTCTAACACAGAATTTAGGAAGGAGTTGGCTGTGTAAAAGATAGAAGAGACGGTGTCTGGAACGCCGAAATTTAATGGCCCTGTATCCGCTTCTAGCCTGGAGCGAGTAACTAAAATTTTACTGTGCTGCCCTCCCCAAAAATGCCATTGACATTTGGTTTAGAAAGCCAGCATAAACTCGGAAACACCGAAAGAAAAACCAATTCCATTTATAGTGGAAAGGGAAATTTATTCCGTGAAACAGGTAACATTTCTGAAAGAAATAAAAAACAATAATAAGTCACGTTGCGACGCAGAAGGAAAAAATAAGTAGAATAAAGAGAAGGAAAGAAAAGGGGGCTAGCTACATAACACATGGAAAATTCGCGTACGGTTCTAAGTTAGTGGTTAATTGACAAATGGTAGAAAAAATATGAATGAATTAATATTGAACTTAATAGCAAAAATAGTTGGAGAATTGAAGTGAAACAAGACTTACTAGTTAATCTCACACTCAGGGTTGAAGAAGGAAGAAGCGCGTGCGAAGCTTGCAAGTTGCACTAGTTAAAAAACCCGCGGAAGAAGCGCCGGTCACGTGGAGACAACGATCCTTATTATTTAAAGAAATAGAATAAATCTTTCGGAAATAGATTAAGCTGAAGGGGAATTAACGACAGAAAAAGACCAGAGAAAATAAAAAGCAAAAAGATAAAGAAAGTCACGTCGCAGCGTGAATAAAAACAATAACAAGGAAAAACCGGTGAAAAGTGAAAGCCTGCCACTGATGAAAAAAGTTCCGGTTGCGGGGCGGCCATAACAATATTAATTAAACGATATTGAAATATATATAAAAATATTACTGAAACGATATTTAAATATATATAAAAATATTACTGAAACGATATTGAAATATATATAAAAATATTACTGAAACGATATTGAAATATATATAAAAATATTACTGAAACGATATTGAAATATATATAAAAATATTAATGAAACGACAACACAGGAAATGTACTGACTCCGCTTGAACTTCAAGTTTCTGCTGTTAATAAAATCATATTCTACGTTGTTATTATTAAAAAGTTTGTTTTTGTTCATTTTGTGTTGTGTTCATTAAATATATTTTATTGGGAATAAAACATTTACCTTCCTAAAAATGGTGACCCGACAAACAAGCGCCGACTCCAGACGTTGCTTGGTTGATACTCCCTGCTGATAAACTTAAGGCTGGAAAGGTGAAAGTCAAGTATATGTTTCGTTTTATAATTACATTATCCCAGGCATTATCAACTTATTCCGAATAACAAATTTTATATTACTTATTGCGTGAAGTATGGCAAGGGTACTAAGAAGTCTTTTTACAGCTGATGATTAATTTGACATTGTTAGAAGCTTAAATTCTGAATATGAACTGATCGTGTTTAACTTATACTGTAGCATGCATATAAACAATATAGTGTACTATGTTTTCTATCCTTTTTGAAAGCTAGAACCTTTTAGTTATATATTAGCTGTAAACATGAATCAAATTTCACTACAAAATTATTTCCAAGGAGTTTATTACGGTGATTAAATTTTAGAATGCATATAAACAAATCATCATTTGTGGTAATATTTCAGTGTAGTTTGTGTTCTGTCGTTTTTGAAAGCTAGAAGGTTTTAACTATATATTAGTTATAAACATGAATCACATTTCACTACAAAATTATTAGCAAGGAGTTTCTTATGGTGATTAAATTTTATTCTGTGTATGGATGAGCGTGCTATATTTGAGGATTGCAGATTAAACTTGGCATAATACCTACGCATACTTTGTAGTGGTGATTAATCCCTTTCGTCATTTCCAAAAGAAAGTTAGTTCTCACAAGAACGTGTTAACTAAAAATATTTCTAAACTTCGACAACTGCTTTAAACAGAAAAATACCACCCTCAATGCTATATATTTGAATAGTACACCTGTAACAATTTAGTTAATTTGTATGAATTTTGGCGAGGATTAGAGTCGTACATCTCAGGATACAATGAGGGCCAGAGGTCAAGAACCACGAGAATATAACGGCAAGTGCGGGACAATATTTAAATCGACTATAAAACAAAGACCTTGATAACTTCAAGGCAAAAACGCAAAAGAGAAAAAAAACATACGTTCATAAAAAGACTGTGTACAAAGTTTAGTTGAATATTAAAATGTTACATTAAGTGTAATTAAAAAAGCCTATATAACTAGTGCCCTTTGAAACAAAATCGGGGTTTTCAGATATCTTAAGCTCGTTCGGCTGAAATTCCCAAAAAGTGTATATCATCACATAGCTGTACACAAACTAAAAAACGTGGTAAATCAACACATTGTCATGCACTCACATTTATATATATATTAATTACATGTGCATATTATTCACACTATGAACATATTGACTTATACATCTACAAAGCTTTGTGATTACTTTGCTTTCGGTACCAAACACGACTTTTAATAAAGAACTTTAATGATTGAAAATAATTATATTTTTATAAAATTGTAAATATAAAAATGTTTTCTTATGAAATTTAGATTTCCTCAATTTTTGATTCAAATAATCTATTTATTCTTAAATTAGCACATGTACACTGATAACCGCAATATTCATTAATACTTAATTTATTTTCTTTATAATAAATAAACACTTCACAATGTGTTCATCCTCAACTAATCCAGCAATCGTCCATGGAAAAAAGAAACACAACTTTTAATGCTAAATTTTGTTTGCACATAAAAATAAAAAAAATGCCTAATAAAACAAGTTTAATCCGATGTGTAATTAATGAAAATGTCTCAAATTTTTTAAAACCTTTCTTCCCGTTTTCGCTCCTCAAAGAACAGAAAGAAATTCAGAAATGATTTAAACCAAATGCTATGTCACCTCGCTGGTGACTTGGGTGGGCGCGTTTACACGACCAGTTTGTTAATGTTTTCAAACCAACTGATTTAGATACGAGAGAAGTGTGTAAGTAGATCAGCAGAAGTTCATCCACAGAAAGTATTTTATCCAATAATAAATAAACTATTCTAAGTAAAAAAAATCGTTCACATAAATATAAAACAATGCCACAAACTATAACTGCTACACAACTTACTATCTATGCCGAGGCTGTGTATGGCTAATCAGTTTATAATTTTTGAATTTTTATCGATATCTGATGCTGCAACAGTAAATGATAATCGGACACTGTTCAACACTTATTTATCGTATGATTTGGAAGGAGAAAATGTCCCTAAAAATGTTCGTAAAAATATAAAATTGTTAGGACAGGCGTTCAGTACGTAATGCCGTGGTCTAGTTTTTCAGATAAGTAGAACAACGAAAATTGTCACAGTTATTAGTTTGTTTTCTAGATAAGAACATCATAGAGTTACACATTTCTCGCATCTTTTAAATCAGAATCAAGCTGCATCATCTGGCAAAGGCGTTCCTGTCAAAAACAATTTTCAGGCTTCAAAATGTGAAAATCAGATTGTGCAAGGTGAGGCAAAGTGCATGGCAGAGGATTTCATAGACATCTGCACTTCTGATCTCGAACAATGTGTGTTGTGGATTGGAGTCATATCTTGCAGGGGGGATATTTCCTGACCCAAGTCTAGCTCTGGATTTTGATAGCTTTTATATATTTTCTGAAAATTGAAGCGTAATAAGCTCCTGTAAATTGTGGATACCGGTTTAAGACACATTGAGTTAATACTTCTTTAGTACTGAATGGCAATCAATGCGATTTTGCTTTTGGAAAGTTGTCACTAACCTATGAATCCATCAGATAATTTCCAGAGACCCTGCACTAGTCATAAGCTTTTAAGCGATCTGACAAAAAGTCAAGCATGGATCTTCAAAAAGGGTTCACAATGGCTAACAGTTGTCTCATTAATGACAGATGGAGGACAACCAGATCTAGGTGCTGCTGTTACAGATTTCATGACATTGGTATTCACAATGTCAACGTTTTATAAGAATATGATGTGACATCGTTTCTTTTAATTTCATCAAGTTTTCCATAGGGTGTCCTGTGGTGTGCCTTACTGCAAAAAGAGAACTAATCACTGCATGACACTTGACAGGCTCCATTTCACACTTAACTAATTTCAAACACTTGTAAATCAGGAACTAGTTCAGAGTTGTAATTTGTTACATGATCCACAGGGATATAAATCATTGCATGTGTAACATTTCTACTAGATCATACAAACGAAAGTGGGTCAGGGTCATTACTTATTGAACGCTCCTCCTATTCAAAAAAGTCTTTCATAATCTTGCACAATGAAGATTTGTATGAAAATAACAATGATAAAAGGTTTGAATTAGATATATAAACATGAAAACTCGATATAAAATAGACGTTTCATTGAAATATATTAAATTAAAAAAAAAGTAAAAAACTATTAAGACATAACCTCAGTTCTTTTGGGTGGTTTTAAAGATATACATGAGAATAAAAACTTTGTTTTTAAAAGAAAATTATTAACATAATCAAAGTATCATATTCGTTTCTACTGTTTTTGCGTGAGAGAGTAAGTTTTTTCAACACATAAAAATAATATGGTTTTAACTTAATTTGTATGAAAATAACGATGACATTTTGCGTGAGAGAATAACAGTTTTTTAACACAAGAATACCAACACAAATAACAATAATATGGTTTTTATCTTTTTAAAAAATGTATTTTAGTTTTTCAACATTTTATCATTTTAGTTCTCACTGTGGATGGACGTGTAAGAAGAAAGCATGCTATATACGTAGTCGTGTGCAACTTAACTTGAAAGAGTGTTGAGTTTATGAATTGGGGGCTTTGAAACAAGTGTCGAGTCTTGGAATTGGAAGTTTTGACAACAAAGTGTAAAATTTACCTGATAAATAGTTACTTTACCCATACATTTTAGTTAGTCTGAAGAGATTCTCCTAAAACTTACACATAATTTAATTAGAATATATATTTATAGACAGTTATTATCCCTGTTATTGCTTCAATGCAAATGTTTGGTTTTCTCGGAATTGTATGTAAATATTTCTTAGGATTTTTCATTAAACCAGTAAGTATATTTCATACACTTTTTTCTTTTGTTTCAATTTTTATCAATCGAAGTATTTAAAAATCGATGGGCTCCCTACATGGCACTCACATGTAACTCTATATGAAATGCATAGGTATTGAATGTTCTATTAAAGTTCTTTTGTCTTCCATATGTTTTTGCATATGGTACAAATGTTCCTACTATACTAAGAACCACATACGTCAAAGGAATGTGCTTTGGCTGATTTTAATTTCAATTTTTTGTTTAAGCTGGTGATATCGCACCCTACCGGATACCAGATTTTCCAAAGATTCCTCTTTATTTCACGTCATGCATAAACCTGGTATTTTGTTATTTTTTATTCTGACTCTTTTTAACCCAGTGTTATTGCAGACATTAACTTCTAAGGTTGTAACTTCTTGTCTCATATAATGATGTCACGTTTAACAGCATGTAGTTTTAATAGTCATAGCGAATTGTGTGATATATCCAACTGTTGCTCCCATGACTTGCTGCAGCATTCAGTATTCAACATGTTATAGATCGTGTTTTTATCATACATAAGCCCTTGGTATATTGATATTTTCTCCCTCTCTGCTCTGTTCATTAGGAACGCTTACTTCAACTAGGCTTGCCACATTCTCCGTCTTGTCCCATATCACTATGTCAGGCTTAATAGCCACATTTTCTAGGTATATAACCGTAGGAAATTTGTAGTCATAGTGGTTTCTACTTTCTACTTATATAATTATGTCAATTTTAACAGTTCTGTTTCAAGGCACATAGCTTTAGGAATCACAGCGGATCGAATATAACATGTCCAATTGCTGTTCCCATGACTTGTTGCAGCATTCAATATTCAACATGTTATAGATTGTCATGTGCATATATTTACACATTCCATCGTATATCAGCCGTCCTTTAGAAGAACAAGACAGCTCGATGTCAAATGTTCCTCACTATTTCACAGAATCTTCCTCACTATTTCAAACAAATCTCACATCTGTGTAAAATTTTTAATTTGCTTATCTTTTTAGCATCAACGCCATAGATTTTACCTTCCTTCAAAACAGAACCATATACTTCACAAAAGAATGTGTTTTACTCTGTTTTCATGTTCTATTCACTTTGTTTTTTTAAGATCCTAACCGTAGCTTTCAGTGCTATTGCTTGTATTAATTTTGCACTTGGTTCAATCGGTATATTCGCCAAATAGTTATTAAAATTCCTTTTCATTAGCCCAGTTGATCCTATAATGGCAGGTATGATTTATACATCCGTAAGATTCCAGTTTCTTTTTATGTCGTACATAAGTCATTGCTATTTTGTTATTTTCTCCCCTTCTGCTCTGTTAAGGTCAGCATCATTAGGAACGCTTACTTCAACTAGGCTTGCCACATTCTCCTTCTTGATCCATATCACTATGTCAGGCTTAATATGTAGTTGTAGGAAGTTCATAGTCACAATGCTTAGTATCTGACTTATTTCCAACTGTTCTTTCTTATCGGGGAGATATATTTGTCTAGTATGTGTATTCCTATGACTCAACAAATTTGACTTCCTTGCAAAAGCAAACCACAAACTTCACAAGAATGTAGTTTGTCTCCCTTATGTGTTTTCATATGACGCAACAAATGTGACTTCTGTGCAAAAGAAGAACCACATACTTCACAAGAATGTGGTTTGAATCCCATGTCTTGTCATATGATTCAACAAAGTTGACTTCAATGTAAAAGAAGAACCACATACTTCACAAGAATGTGGTTTGAATCCTGTATGTATTGTCATATGATTCAACAAAGTTGACATATGTGCAAAAGATGAACCACATACTTCACATAAATGTGGTTTGTCTCCAGTATGTGTGTTCATATGACTCAACAAATTTGACTTATGTGCAAAACAAGAACCACATATTTCACAAGAATGTGGTTTCTCTCCTGTATGTGTTTTCATATGCCTCAACAAATTTGACTTCTGTGCATAACAAGAACCACATACTTCACAAGAATGTGGTTTGTCTCCTGTATGTATTTTCATATGCCCCAACAAATTTGACTTCTTGGCAAAAGAAGAACTACATACTTCACAAGAATGTGGTTTGTCTCCTGTATGTGTTTTCATATGATCACACAGATGTGACTTCTGTGCAAAAGAAGAACCACATATTTCACAAGAATGTGGTTTGTCTCCTGTATGTGTTTTCATATGACGCAACACATGTGACTTCCGTGCAAATGAAGAACCACATACTTCACAAGAATGTGGTCTGTCACCTGTATGTGTTTTCATATGACTCACCAAATATGACTTCCGTGCAAAAGAAGAACCACAAACATCACAAGAATGTGGTTTCTCTCCTGTATGTGTTTTCACATGATCCAACAAATGTGACTTCTGTGCAAAAGAAGAACCACATACTTCACAAGAATGTGGTTTGTCAGCCATGTTTGATATATTCCAAAAAATATATATGTAATGTATGATGATAATCAGACTAGTATATTTTAACTTTAGAAAATTTATGTAAAAAATGTATAGTTATTTTAAACCTTTTTAAATCATCAATGTAGAAAGTTCCTTCTCATCCATTAATTTCTTTTCATTGTTGCAAATTCTGAAAATATAAATTTGAAAAATTATACTTTATGTGGTTAACTTGAATTTATCATGTTGATTTTTATTAAAAATATCAAAAACATTTATTATTAATGAAATTCAAAAGAGAAAATTAGTATAATACTGGTCAGTCAACAAAAATAATGTGTTTCTAATTTCAAATATTTAATTAAAAATCTTTATGTTTCTTCATTTTAGAGATGAGGATTGATTATTCATATTATTTGGATTCTTCAGAATACTGTTCTCATCTTGGGTGTTATTTTCACAACGTTTCTATGTCACTGCCGATCTTATTCAGGTGTATTTTGTCATACCTGGGAACCTTTCTCTTTACCTAAGAAATATGTACAGAATTTAGTACATGAGTTTGGCATGTTGTAAGCAATGACTGGGTAAAAAAGCCTTATTAAAAATTCTTTCAATTTTACTGAGTTTTTTCAAGTACAACAAATTGAATGTAACAGTTAAAAAAACCAAAACCTCATTTGAGTCATCTTTTATTTCTCTATAATTTTACTTGATCATATTCGACTTTTAATTGAAGTATCCTAGTGTTTATGTTTATTTACAAAATTAACTTCAAATTGAGAAGTCATAAAGAAATTCTGCACTATGGAAAATTTTAGTGTTAAAAAGCTTCAAGCAGAACTTGCTTCCATACTCACGAAAGTGTTTAAGCATTGTCTTCAGGAGAAGTGCTTCACAACACACTGGAAAACCTCATCAGTATTCCCTGTATTTAAGAATTCAGGTGGCAATTCAGGTGTATTTAAGAATTAAATAGTGTTACTAAGCATAGAGGCAAGTTCTGGTTGAAGCTTTTTCAACACTAGAATTAGAATGCCGTCAATGCTGGAATGCCATCAATGCTGGGATCAAGGTTCTAGATCAGCTTGGTGACATCACGCACAGATATTTGTATGTTGCATAGTGTGTTGTCTGTTATAGGCAGAAATATAGGGAGTTGATGGCCTTGGTTGCATAGGGTAGAATTAGCTGCAAAGTTCTTGGCAAATTGTTTGGCCTTGTCTGATGCTGACAACATGGCCTCACGTTCATTGATGATGGTTGGGATAGAACGCATGCTTCTGTTCAGGATCCTGTTTGCTATTTGACAAAACTGGTGGGAACCAAGCCGCTGCTCAGCTACTTTAGATTTAATGGACTGAGCATATAGGTCTCTTGCATTTTTTATTACTTTTACAGTGGTTGCTGGCGTTCCTGAAAGCAGCTTTAGTCTCAGTACATCTATTATGTTGTTAGCTATGGAAAAAGTGATTTTCTGTTCTTTTTAAACATGGAATGCAGAAGTAGATCAGATATAAATGTATGGAAGCTATCCCAGTCAGCCATAGAGTATCGATATACTGTACGGTGGAGAGCTACGTCTGAAGACATGTTGCATTTCATTTTTATCTTAACTGATACAACCGAGTGGTTGGAAGATCCCAGAGGAGATAGAACCGAACATGAACATAGCTCAGGGGAAATTGTGAAGAAAAGGTCTAGAAGGCTCGCATATTGACCGGGTGTATCGGGCACACGGATGAGTTCCTGAACAATCTGAGTGAGGTCATAGGCAATGGCAAAATCATGACAAAATCACCCCTTGTCATCGGTTTTGAGTGGGTCAGCAATTCCACGTTATGGACATTGAAGTCACCGCAAATGTGAATGTTAGTTGAAGGATGAGCAGACAGGATGTGGTCAATTTTCTCAGATATGTTCTTAAAGATACTAACTCCGCTGTTGTGGGGGCGATAAGAGGGCAAATATAAATGCAGTGGTGTAAGCAAGTGCAAACTGGAAGTAAATTAGGATCTTCTCTGGAGATATTCCTACAACACGGAAAGCCATCTTTAATGTAGGCACATATTCCATGGCCATGGCGATCTTGGGGGTCAAATTTAGATGTTGTTTGAGTATCCGTTAATTATGAATTAAGGGAAGTGGTCAGCCCTATGCCAGTTTCGCTTAGGAACAATATGTCCAGTTTCGTCTCCTACAATTGGGTTTCAACCTCTGGAAGGTTGGAACGTAGACCCCTGATGTTAGAGAAGGAGAAATAGTAGTAGGGGTCTACTTTGGAGAATGGGGTTCTAGGTTTGTTCATGTTTTTTTTCTGGAGATAATTCATGTTTAGATTTTGGGATTTGTGGATCAGGTCGACAGACTTGATTAGAGCAGGTTATAGAGGGAAAGTAAGAGAAAAAGACAGGATTTTTTTTGTAGCACATGATAAGGTAAACCCGTAACAATTACCCACTAGTATGGCATTGAGAGGCCCCACCAAAAACTACGGCATGGTCCAGAATCCATTCACCAAATGGCAATACAGCAGCCCCAGTACTTTGTGCCTGCTGATAGGACAGCCTCCTTAGTGGTTAATCCAGGGTTCGGGTCCCTGACTATCAGGCAGATATCGTCAGCTCAGATGAAAGGTTTACCTCCAGCACCCTTACTAGTGACATGGACACAAGGATAGACATAGAAACAGAAAATTTCTGATATCTCAGTCTACTGTTCATGCAAGTACTGCAGACCTAGAAAGCAGCTTTTTCTTCACCATTTATCAGAAAAATCACTCATTGGAAATGAGGAGTGAAGGACAAATAAGAATTACTGGAGCTGCTGATAACACATCCACAGTGCATTATTTATTCTCCATTAAAGAAAGGGAAGGTCTAAAAAATAAAAAGGTTAGAAATAAAGAGGTTAGAAAAATATTAGGTTCGAGGAACTTATTAATATCTACTTAATATAAGTCCTTCAGATTTAATATCTACTTAATATAAGTTCTTTCAGATTTAAAATTTCATCATTGTGTTACTGTTGCTTGATGTAATGCCATACAATTTCGATAGGATTGAGGTCTTGAGATTCTGCAGGCCAATATAAACAGGGAATACCATTCTCTTGAAGGAACATCTTAACATTGCCAGCTGGGTGAATGGAGCATTATCCTGCATGAAGATAGTATTATTATCAAAATTCCAGCGAAAGTAGTGTAGAAAATGCTCAGTCAACATATTAATGTAAAGCTCATTTTTTTGCTTCAGAGCTTTTGTATTCTTGATTATTTTCTAAATTGATATGAACACTAGGATACTCCAATCAAAAGTCAAACATGAACAGGTAACATTATAGGGGAACAAAAGATAAATCAAATGAGGTATAAGGTTTTTTAAACAGTTACATGCAATTTAGAAAAAGAAGCGCGGACTTTCTTTTTTGCATCATCATAGATACTTTTTACTACTTATTACTATATTATTTATAATTAATGGTTCCCAAATCATGTTAAATACTATACTAGGCTTAGTAATTGATAATCACCCAGAATATATACAGTTTCCTTAAGCCAGATTACTCTTTATTGTTCTTCTCTATTTATAACTTTCACTTCATTCCATAAGAGTTTGCCTTTTATATTCATATATATTCCGCCAGAATTGATTTTTCAAACTCTCCAATATTTTTCTAACCTTACTGTTAGTGAATGACATGGCTCATATTTGTATAATTTTCCACGTTCATATGGAATCGCTTTGCCATGATTTTTCCATAAACCACTTGGCACACACGACATGTTTCCGGGGAGCCGAACCACTCTCAAACACTAATCTAACGGTTTATAGATTACAGATTCTTTCAATAGCATTTTCAAGTTCAAATAAGGTTTTATGATATCTGTTTTTATTAAATTACAAGGTTAAAGTACAGAATAGGTACAAAACACCCTCCTTTCCCAATGTTAAGAATGGCTTTCTAAAAAAACATTATTATTTCAGTATGGATCAATAAGTGCACTAGTACCACTCATTTTATATTAAATTCATAAAAAAAGTGATCCCCACTTTTGGAAAAAGTAATTTCCTCATATCCTGAAATCTAATTCTCTGCATAACGTTCGAAGGATATATTCGTTTTCAGCACACCCGAAAAAGTATAAAAGTTTTTATTGTAAAGATTTTGTTTGTTTGTTTGTTTTTTGCTTTACATCAGATTCTAGATCGTTATTTTTTTATATTTAAGTATTGAAAATAAAATAATAGATTAATGAAAATAATTCACTGAAAAAATTGAAAAAAAGATGAAAACAAAAACCATTAAACAATGAAAAACATTTAAGATTCATAGTTTTTTTGTTTGTTTTTCGGTAAACAAAAAAACATTAGTTAAAAATATTTAAAATTCATAAAATTATTTTTTTTATACATACAGATACGTGTCATTCCTTATGTTAGGTTTGCCACAAAGTAGTTTTCTGATTATTAAGCAGTGTAATTCCTTATGTTATCATTGGTGGCCAATTCTTTACATTGTATAATATTCGGAAAACGACTTATTTGTGACAAAGTTTAATTGGATATTCGTTTAAGTACCATTTTACCAAAACAGCAGCCCCTCCCAAAACATATAATCGTGTGGCCTGAAAGTGGGTGCCCATTTGGTGCTAGCGCACTTATTGATCTGCGCTAATTTTAAAATAGTATTTTCAAGTTTATTAAAGTTTTATGATATCTTTTTTTTATTAAATTGCAATGATAAAGTACAGAATAGGTACAAAACATCCTCCTCCCCATGTTAAGAATGGCTTTCTAAAAATAACATTATTATTTCAGCATGGATCAATAAGTGAAGTACCGCTCATTTTACATTAAATTTATATGAAAAAAAGTGATTCCCACTTTTGGAAAAAGTAATTTCCTCATATCATGAAATCTAATTCTCTGCGCCACTGTTGAAGTATATATTCGTTTTCAGCATACCCGAAAAACTATAAAAGTTTTTTATTGTAAAGATTTTTTTGCTTTACGTCAGATTCTACAAATTGATAAAAAGGTTCCATTGTAAATATTTTTTTTAGCTTTACGTCAGATTGTAGACATTGATCGTTGTTTTTTGTTTAAGTATTGAAAATAAAATAATAGATTAATGATAATAATCCATTGAAAAAAATTGAGAAAAAAAAATGGAAACAAAAACAAAAACCATTAAACAATGAAAACCATTTAAGATTTATAGTTTTTTTGGTTTCTTTGGTAAACAAAAATAAAAACATTAGTTAAAAAACATTTAAAATTTATGAAATTATTGTTTCTTCGGTAAGCGATTAAGCAGTTTTTTTTTTTAATGTTTGAGTCAGTATTGAGAACAAAGAACAAACAAAAACAATCGACAGCGAAAAAATGTTCAACGATAAATCAACATTTTCATTAGGATTATTCGCTTAGTAAATGTAGTTATCTCCCTTACATTTTTAACGTATTCTGCA
The DNA here is from genome assembly GCF_053919585.1 of Euprymna scolopes. NCBI lineage: Eukaryota > Metazoa > Mollusca > Cephalopoda > Sepiida > Sepiolidae > Euprymna > Euprymna scolopes. The sequence goes on from NC_136527.1 coordinate 24,169,703, forward strand.
AATGCGCAAAAATCGATACTAAATTCATGTAGTAATACTTACGTTTTTTTTGTAATCTACATTCGATTAACTTTATCTGCTTTTATAAAGGGAACGACTTTTCATATGTTATTGACTTTACAAGCTCAACTTTACATTCAAGATGACGAACGGAAGAGCAAGTTCGCAGCAAGCAAAATTGAAGAGGAAAAATAAAAAAAAAGAAATCATTTCGAAATAGAGCCGATCTATTTGGTGAATATCACGGATAAAATTAATATTATTTTATTTTAATATTTACGTGAGAGAGAACAGATTACAAGTGTCATTTTTATTAATTCTCTAATTCGTTTCCCGTGCAATTTAATGACGGAAACTGACAGTTTTTAAAGCCGCCTTTTCGTATTTTTATTTATTTATTATTTATTTTATTTTATTTTTATATTCTTGATTTTTTTTAATTGTGTTTGAAACATTTAAAACAGTGCTTGTGGAGTTCATCAAACACATTAAAAATAAAGATATTGAAAAAGAACTATATTGTACGTGCCTAAAGTTATTTAGGTAGATTTCCTGCGAACTTGCTCTTCCGTTCGTCATCTTGAATGTAAAGTTGAGCTTGTAAAGTCAATAACAAGTACGACATTTGAAGTGGTGGTGGAATTGCATACGCCATGTTTATTGATTTGTCAAAAATCCAAGCTTGTTTAAATACACGTGGTCCGATAAATGTCTCTTCCATTAGGAGACGAGGGTGTATGTAAGATTAGAGTCAAGAGTATTATACTGCATGGGTTTTTGCCGAACATGTGTTGGAATTGTTCACTGAGTGTATATGGGTCATTCCGAAGAGAGAAATCCCGCTGACACCCTGTTAAGTAGCGAGAAACAGAGAGAATATGAAGCCGATGTTGAGTAAAGAATATGCCGCAGCTTTATTGCCTGAAAATGGTGGCCGGAAAAGTAAAAGTTTTAAGAACTAAAAAAATTAACTCATTAATACATGTTTGTTTGTTTTTTATATATAAAAATAAAACATTGTAGATGTTAACAATAAAAATATTTTTAATATTTCAGGAATATTACAATAAGCAGTTTTCATTCAATATTTTCACAAAAAATAATATAATTATAAAAATATTTAATGTGGTTTTAATGACAACAATTCCCACAAAAATTTCAAATGTAATATTATAATATTTTCTTGTGTTAATGATTAGGTTTATCAGAAGCCGCCATTAAAAGTGTGTGATAAGAACTTAAATAATTCAAGTTACAATATTTCGAAGTTATACCTACTTGAAAAATATAATTCCAACCCTATTTTTTTACAATTAAAAGAGTAAAGACGAAATAAAATTAAAAAAAAACAGGTTTAATAGCAAATAATGAAACATTTCTTTTTTTTCAAATTGTTTTATTTAAACGATTTAAAGAAAATCAACGAAATGTTACTTACTTCGATTATAAAATCTATTATATCTGTAAAAGTGAAAGTGTCTGTCTGTCTGTCTGTCTGTGTACATTTACCTATGCAGTAACTCTGTTAATTTTAAGTCTACAGGCTCGAAATTTGATATACAGTGTACTGAAGTTTGGGAAATCGATGTGATCGGTTTTCGGCCAGAAATTTTGCGATTAAGGGGTCAAAGTTCAAGGATTTGCCGTTTGAGCATTCTACCAAACTCATCCGACAATTTTCGGTCTAAACACTTGAAATTTTTGATATAGGTTCAGAGATGCAACGCTCTACGGACATCCAAGGCATTCAGTGATTACTAGGAGTCGTAAACTACCTCATCAAGTTTGCACTCAATCTCAGGACAGTATGTGAACCACTGCGACGCTTTCTGGACAAGGAATCTGTCGTTGACTGGCTGTCATAACAGGAACTAGCATTTATTCAGATTAAAAAGCTCATTACTGAAGCCCCTATTCTTCACTATTATGACCTCAATAAGGAGGTCTCATTTGAATGTGACAGCTCGGAAGTCAGTCTCGGGGCAGTCACAAAAACTTAGGAAGAACATCCTATTGTATATGCATCCCGAGTACTCACAAAAACTGAGCAAAACTATGTCCAGATTGAGAAAGAGTGTCTTGCCATCGTATTCGCCACAGAACGTTTTGAACAATACATTCTCGGTAAAAGGAAATTCAAAGTATTCTCCAATCATAAACCACTGGAGACAATACTCGCAATACACATTCATGTGAGCCCAAAGAGACTCCAGCGGATGCGGCTAAGGCTCCAAAAATTCTGCTTAGACGTGAAATACACGCCAGGACCCGAAATATACATTAGCGATACCCTATCTCGTGTGTAACTACCTACTCCTGAAGTAACAACAGAAGATAACTGCGCCATATTCCAACAAGAAGAACAGGAACTCACAAGAGACTTGGAAAACATCAATATGGAATACGCCCTCTTTGTCACAGACCACCGCCTCTCACATATTTGAGAAGAAACCAGTCATGACACAACACTACACACACTAATAAAAATCACAAAAAAGGGCTGACCTGAGGACAAAAACGACAGCCCACTAAACATTAAAGAATACTGGCCATACCGCGATTAACTGTGTTCTGAAAATGGTCTAGCATACCGAGGCACACATCTTATCATTCCAACCTAACTCAGACATGAGATTATTACCAGGGCACACAGATCTCACCTGGGCATTCAGTACACACTGATCACATCCCGCAACATAATGTTCTTGCCACAAATGCATGCAGAGATCATCGAGGCAGTCTGAAGGGGTTAAACCTGTCAACTGACTCAACCTCAACAAAAGCGACAACTTCTGATGACGCACCCAATACCAGTACACCCCTGGCAGTGTGTGGCCAGTGACTACTTTGAACTAAATGGTAAACAGTTTGTGGTATTGGTTACATCTACTCTCATTTTGTGGAGGTCGGCCTGCTCCCAGATCTAAGTGGGAACTCCTTCGTCGTTGTTTGTTAAGTTTATTTAAAGTGATTTTTGTTTGCTAAGTTTATTTAAAGTGATTTTTGTTTGCTAAGTTTATTTAAAGTGATTTGTGTTTATTAAGTTTGTTTGAAGTAATTTTTGTTTGTTAAGTTTATTACAAGTGATTTTTGTTTGTTAAGTTTATTTAAAGTGATTTTTGTGTGTTAAGTTTATTTAAAGTGATTTTTGTTTGTTACGTTTATTTAAAGTGATTTTTGTTTGTTAAGTTTATTTAAAGTGGTTTTCGTTTAAGTTTATTTAAAGCGATTTTTGTTTAAGTTTATTTAAAGTGATTTTTTGTTTAAGTTAATTTAAAGTGATTTTTGTTTGTTAAGTTTATTTAAAGTAGTTTTCGTTTGTTAAGTTTATTTAAAGTGATTTTTGTGTGTTAAGTTTATTTAAAGTGATTTTTGTTTGTTAAGTTTATTTAAAGTGATTTTTGTTTGTAAAGTTTATTTAAAGTGATTTTTGTGTGTTAAGTTTATTTAAAGTGATTTTTGTTTGTTAAGTTTATTTAAAGTGATTTTTGTGTGTTAAGTTTATTTAAAGTGATTTTTGTTTGTTACGTTTATTTAAAGTGATTTTTGTTTGTTAAGTTTATTTAAAGTGGTTTTCGTTTAAGTTTATTTAAAGCGATTTTTGTTTAAGTTTATTTAAAGTGATTTTTTGTTTAAGTTTATTTAAAGTGATTTTTGTTTGTTAAGTTTATTTAAAGTAGTTTTCGTTTGTTAAGTTTATTTAAAGTGATTTTTGTTCGTTAAGTTTATTTAAAGTGATTTTTGTTTGTTAAATTTATTTAAAGTGATTTTTGTTTGTAAAGTTTATTTAAAGTGATTTTTGTGTGTTAAGTTTATTTAAAGTGATTTTTGTTTGTTAAGTTTATTTAAAGTGATTTTTGTTTGTTAAGTTTATTTAAAGTGATATTTGTTTGTTAAGTTCATTTAAAGTAATTTTTGTTTGTTACGTTTATTTAACGTGATTTTTTGTTAAGTTTATTTAAAATTATTTTTGTTTGTTAAGTTTATTTAAAGTGATTTTTGTTTAAGTTAATTTAAAGTGATTTTTGTTTGCTAAGTTTATTTAAAGTGATTTGTGTTTATTAAGTTTGTTTGAAGTAATTTTTGTTTGTTAAGTTTATTTAAAGTGATTTTTGTTTAAGTTAATTTAAAGTGATTTTTGTTTGTTAAGTTTATTTAAAGTGATTTTTGTTTGTTAAGTTTATTTAAAGATATTTTTGTTTGCTAAGTTTATTTAAAGTTATTTTTGTTTGCTAAGTTTTTTTAAAGTGATTTTTGTTTGTTAAGTTTATTTGAAATAAGTTTTGTTTCTTAAGTTTATTTAAAGTGACTTTTGTTTGTTAAGTTTTTTAAAGTGATTTTTGTTTGTTACGTTTATTTAAAGTGATATTTTTTATAATTTTATTTAAAGTGATTTTTGTTTAAGTTTATTTAAAGTGATTTTTGTTAAGTTTAAGAAAAATCACACACTTCAAAAAAATGTGGTTTGTCGCCTGTGTGTGTTAGCATATGATGCAACAAATTTGACTTCTGTGCAAAATAATAACCACATATTTCACAAAAATGTGGTTTCTCTCCCGTATGCGTTTTCATATGACTCAACAAATTTGACTTCCACGCAAAAGAAGAGCCACATACTTCACAAGAATGTGGTGTGTCCCCTGTATGTGTTTTCATATGACGTAACAAAGTTGACTTTTGTGCAAAAGAAGAACCACATACTTTACAAGAATGTGGTTTGTCTCCTGCATGTGTTTTCATATGACGCAGCAAAGTTGACTTATCTGCAAAAGAACTACATACTTCACAAAAATGTGGTTTCTTTCCCGTATGTATTCTCATATGATTCAACAAACGTGACTTTTGTACAAAAGAAGAACTACATACTTCACAAGAATGTGGTTTCTCTCCCGTATGTGTTTTCACTTGACTCAACAAATTTGACTTCCATGCAAAAGAAGAACCACATACTTTACAAGAATGTGGTTTTCCCCCGTATGTGTTTTCATATGACTTGACAAAGTTGACTTCTGAGCAAAAGAAGAACCACATACTTCACAAGAATGTGGTTTGTCTCCCGTATGTGTTTTAATATGACTCAACAAATTTGACTTCCGTGCAAAAGAACCACAGACTTCACAAAAATGTGGTTTCTCTCCCGTATGTGTTTTTATATGACTCAACAAATTTGACTTTTGTGCAAAAGAAGAACCACATATTTCACAAGAATGTGGTTTGCCCCCTGTATGTGTTTTCATATGACTTAACAAATTTGACTTCCATGCAAAAGAACCGCATACTTTGCAAGAATGTGGTTTGTCCACTATGTTTGCTTGCATGATTCCACAAAAAATACGTGCAATGGAGTGTATGATGATAGGCAGGCTTTTGTATTAAAACTTTATAAAATTCATATGAAGAAATTTATAATTATTTTAAAACTTTTTAGTTAACCAACAAATAAAGGTTATTCTTATCAATTACGAGATTTCTTTTCATTGTTGCAAATTCTGGAAATATAAAATGAAATTACAAAATACACTTCATGTTGTAAAAAATTAATTTATTATGTTGATTTTTTATTAAAAATATCAGAATCATTTATTAATGAAATTTAAAAAAATCGCATAGTTTTATGCAATACTGATTTGTTTACAAAATTACTGTATTTATTTTTCAAATATCTTACGAAAAATCTTTAAGTTTCTTCATTTTAAGGATGAGGATTGATTATTTGAATCTTTTGGGTGTAATTTACACAATGTTTCTCTTACAACGTTTCTGTTATCGATCTTATTGAACTGAGAAATCTTCACAGAATTCTCAATGGAAGCCTTTATTTAGTATTTTAGTATAGCATGCGCTCTCATGTTGCTGGCGATTACTGGATACATGTGCGACATAATTTCTAATTCTATTCTCAATCTCACTGAGGATAGAAACTTTGCCAAGTACTTTAACCATAGCACCACGAGTCTTAGCAGACAATCTTTGAAACTATTTTCCATCTAGATAGTACAACTTTTTAATAATATATATAGTGGTACTAAAAGGAAAGTCCGCACTCATCGTTTTTTCAAAATCCACAAAGTTAAGCTAATTTATTTGAATGTAACTGTCTACACAACTTTTTAAACAACCAACATCTCATTTGATTCGTTTTTATTCCTCTATAATTTTACCTGTTTTTCATATTTGACTTTTAATTAAAGTATTCTAGTGTTCACATCAATTTAAAAAATTAACTTCTAATTGAGAAGGCAAAAAGAAACTCTGCACAATGGAAAATTGTATTTTAATATAACGATAAAACATTAATATAACAAAATTACAACAGAAACCTAATGAACGAGTTAATATTTAGTAGCATAGGCCTTCTGCAATTTGACAGCCTGAACAATTTTGGGTAGTTTTTGAGTCTACGGTAATACTCTCGTTAAATGGCTATTGCCTGATGTAATGCCATACGTTTTCAATAGGATTGAGGTCTTGGGATTGTGCAGGTCAATCTAATTGCGGCATATCCTGCACTTCAAGGAAACTCTTGACATTGTCAGTTGTGTGAATTGGAGCACTATTCTGCATGAAGATTATCAAATTCCGACAAAATATTTTTTTAGAAAATGCTCAGTCAAATAAAGTATTTTAAGAAAATGTTTAATCAAATTAATTGAAGTATTTTAAGAAAATGTTTAATCAAATAAATTAAAGTATTTTTAGAAAATGCTTAATCAAATTAAAGTATTTTTAGAAAATGCACAATCCAATAAATTAAGGTATTTTTAGAAAATTCTCAGCCAAATTAATTAAGGTATTTTTTAGAAAATTAGCAAACGTGAGACAGGGTAGGTTAGAAGGGATACAGTACTATATGTAAAGGATAGTTAGATACGCAAAAGGCGCTTATAGGTGGATAGAGCAGAGACACAGACTAGTCAGGGATAGGGAGGTGAAGATGGTTGTGATTAGACATGAGCTACAGGATCTTCAAGTAGCTTATTAGAAAGCCCCTAGCAAAAGTTAAATGGAAGACCTGGGTTGATGCAAGCCCGGAGTATGAAAACAAGCGCATGGAGGTTTTTGACACGATATGGCCGAGTCGTTAAAGATATGGAGACAGAGGGAAAAGAGGAAACTAAATTGAGAATAGAGGACTAGTATTTCAAACTAGAGAGAAGGAAAAAGGCAGGTAAAAAATTAAATGTTACTGTTGTGGTGAGGTGGGCCACATACAGAGATTCTGCAAGAAGCCTATCCAAGGAAACAGGCGAGCATTGTTTATGCGATGTCCATTGAATGAAACAAAGGCATACCAATGCATATAGTCGGTAACATTGTCGTATCATTTGTATTATTTGGACTATTGTTCTCATCTTAAGTGTTTTTTATAATGTTTGCACAATAAATAACACTCAAGATGAGAACAGTAGTCTTAATAATCTAAATGATACAAAGAATCATTCCAATCTCAAACATTTAGAACCGTAACATTATAATTTGCTTAACCATCATGATTATTTTTAAATTTAATCAAAGTTATTTGTAAGTTTTGTTGAATGTATTTTTGAGAGAACTAAAAAATAAAACATAATAAGTTTCTTTAATTATCAGCATTCTTTACAAAAAATCGAACAGAAAATTTGATAACTGCATTTCCAAATAAATTAACAGAAAACTCTTTGGAATACTTACATGTATACACAATTTCTAATACATCGATCCCTCATATTGAAACCAGTCCATGAGAATACGAAAATTTAATTAAAGAAATAAGAAAATAAGAACTAAATGTCAAAAAAGCTAAAAAGAAAGGGTTCTGGAAATGATACTGAAAAAGTTGACGTTTCCAAACTGGAGGATCGATTTACTAGAACTTTGTATTAGAAACAGAACATAAATTTTAAAACTGGTGGATTAGTGACCATTAGACAATAATAAATAATATTCTGTTTAAAATTAAAAAAATAATAATTCGTTGAAAATTAATTAAAAAAATAATAATCCGTTGAAAATAAAAAAATAATAATAATCCGTTGAAAATTTGAAAAAAGATAATAATCCGTTGAAAATTAAAAAGAAATAATAATCCGTTAAAAATTAAAAAAAAATAATACTCCGTTGAAAATTAAAATAAAATAATAATCCGTTGAAAATTAAAAAGAAATAATACTCCATTGAAAATTAAAAAAAATAATCAGTTGAAAGTTAAAAAAAATAATAATCCGTTGAGAATTCAAAACAAATAATCCGTTGAAAATAAAAAAAACTAATCTGTTGAAAATTTAAAAATAAAAATCCATTGAAAATTTAAAAAAAGTAATAATCTGGGTGAAAATTTAAAAAAAAATAATCCGTTGAAAATTAAAAGAAAAATAATAATCCGTTGTAAATTTTAAAAATAATAATAATCTGTTGAAAATTAAAAAAAAATAATAATCCATTGAAAATTAAAAATAAATAATAATCCGTTGAAAATTAAAAAAAATAATAATCCGTTGAAAATTAATAAAAAAAATAATAATTTGTTGAAAATAAAAAATAATCAGTTGAAAATTAAAAATATAACAATCCGTTGAAAATAAAAAATATAAATCGTTGAAAATTAAAAAGAAATAATAATCCGTTGAAAATTTTTTTAAAAATTAGTAATCCATTGAAAATTAATAAATAATTAATTATAATCTGTTGAAAATTAAAAAAAAAATACCGTTGAAAATTGAAAAAATAATAATCTGTTGAAAATTAAAAAGAAATAATCCGTTGAAAATTTAAAAAAATAATAATCCGTTGAAAATTAAAAAAATAATAATCCGTTGAAAATTAAAAAAATAATAATCCGTTGAAAATTAAAAAAAATAATCCGTTGAAAGTAAAAAAAATAATCCGTTGAAAATTAAAAAAAAAAATCTGTTGCAAATTTTAAAAAAATAATACATTGAAAATTACAAATAATAATAATCCGTTGAAAATAATAAAAAATAATAATCCGTTGAAAATTAAAAAAATAATAATAATCCGTTGAAAATTAATAAAAAAATAATAATCCGTTAAAAATTTAAAAATAATAATCTGTTTAAAATTAATAAAAAAAAATACATATACGAATATATACTTTAAAAGTAGCACAGAGAAATAGTTGGTTGGTTGTTTTGTTTTATGGCATATCAACCCTTTTCAGGTTATTTAATGCCGAATCTGGTGATTTTGAAGAGCGATTTTTTAATATAGTATGTTTTTTTTTTTTTTTAAGTCGTATTCTATTTAACACATAGTTGGGACCCAAACAGATGCTACCACTCCGGGTCAGAGTGGACCTGGGAGCAATGGCAATTAAAGGGTGGCTCCACACTCCCTAAGGCCTGCAAACTGGGGCCTCATCATCGGATATAGTTCAAGGTCATATCCAGGACCTCAGAGAAATAGTTTTCATGATATTAAAAATTTACTTTTTCAAAAGTGGGGGATCACTTTTCATTATAGATTTAATGTAAAATGAGCACCCACTTTATGGCCAGCTAGTGAAGCGGCATTTTTTTTTGTTATTGTTGCAGCACCGACCCCGCCCCCCCTCTGCATTGCCAATGTAAACACAGAATTTTTGTGAAATGTTAATCAGCACTCTACTCTATTCTGCTCGATAAATGTTGGCACGTTACTTACCGAAAAACGCGAAATTACATAAACAAATATAATGATGCGTTGGGATATTTACTTTTTACTTACGGAAACTAATAAAATTATAATTTTTAAAAATAAATGTGAGTTCTCTTCGGTTTTTACGTATGCGGAATCAGGCGACTTACGTCATTATAACTGATTATACAAACAAAATAATCCCACAGGAAAATATTGATATCTCCAAAACTATTAATTTGCGACGGATACGGTTTTCAGATTCTGTTTCAGCACACCGAAATCTACAAGAAAAATAGTTTGTTTTCTATTAGTTTGAGTTCATGCTTTTTGTAAAATTTTACAGAAAAATGTCATCAATTATGTACGTGAAAAACGCATACAGAATTGGCCACCACTGATAACATAAAGAATTACGTATTGATCTTTTTTTTTTTTATGTTTAAGTCAGTATTGAAAACAAAATCTGATAGATTAGGGACCATTCGATAATAATCCGATAGGGGAAAAATGAAAAAAAGACGAAAATAAAAAAAATACACATACGTGCGCCATATTTAGTAATACTTACGTTTTTGTTTTATAATCTGCTTTCGATTAACTTTATCTGCTTTTATAAAGGAAACGATGTTTCAAATGTGATTGACTTTACAATTCAAGATGAGGAACGGAGGTTCGCAGAAAACAAAATTGAAGCGGAAAAATAAAAAAAAATAAAATAGAGCCGATCTATTTGGTGAATATCACGGATGAAATTCGTATTATTTTATTTAACATTTTAATATTTACATGAGAGAGAACAGATTGCAAGTTTCATCTTTATTAATTCTCTAATTCGTTGCACGTGCAATTTAATGGCGAACACTGATAGTTTTTAAAGCCGCCTTTTCGTATTTTTTTTTATTTATTTATTATATGCAATTGATGGCGGAAACTGATTGGTGAACATAGTTTTGAAAGCCACCTTATCGTATTTTATTTTATTTTTTTATAGATATCCGATTATTTTTTTATTGTATTTGAAAGATTAAATTTAATTAAATTTTAAAAAGTACACGTGTTAACAAAAGTTTTAATTAAAAATGTTTTTACGGCGCCGTTAGAAACTGACAAATTCAGCTAAATTTACAAGTTAAATAATTCTGGGACTCAAATTTCAAAGATAATTAATAATGTAAAAAAAGGAGCTTAATTAGCCCCCCCCCTCCAAAGCAAGAGTTTAGATCAAAACAAGAGACGAAATAAATTCTACAGAAGCCCAAAAATGCCAGAAAGTTAATATATTTTTATAACTAGCGGGGAGGAGGAGGGGGGAACTTGCCAGGCTTTGCACGTTCGTAAAATATGCTTATAATATTTTAATTTGTTCAGATTTCGTATATATTATTATATTGTCGTGATGTCAGAAGTAATAAAAAAAAATTAGTTATTATCTCCCGATTTATTTATGTTTTTAATCCTTTTCATTAACACACACACATGTGTAAAGATATATATTTAGCAAAATTAGTTATATAAAGATATATGTATATATTTAGCAAAATAGACAATTATTTAAAAAAGAAAAACTTTTATAATTATTGTAATTTGTTTATATTTTAAAAAGTGAAAAGACGATTTAAGAGTTAATCTTGGAACTTAACTCTACTGTGTGTTAAGTAAATTTAATTTCATGAATTTACAACTTTATTTGAATTTAATCAACAAATAATCCCGGATCCTTCGCTTAAAAGACTTGTGTGTGTGTGTGTGTGTGTGTGTGTGTGTGTGTGTTTTGTAGAAAACATGTAAGTTTTCAGTTACATTATTTGATATTTCTTCATGTTCATGCATGCTACCATGTAGCAGAAAAAAATGGATTTTTCTCTCCCCTGTGCTATTTGGCCACATATTGACCAATCAGGGGCACGGCGCATTGATCCTTTCTATCCCCTAAGGAATCGGCCAGCATCCGGTTTGGAGAATAACAACTCGTCCTTACTGAGAGAAACACCAAACGGAACGGACACCTTTTCTTCGCTTTCTCCACCTGGTGGTATTTCTACCGGTATTGACAATTCCACTGGGAATAACTACCGCGACAGCCCTAAAAGTATTAAAACCCCAAATTGGTGACCCGAACATGAGATGAACATGCATTTCCTTCTATGCCATAAGTCCTACAACAAATTGGCGACCGACTGACGTGAAACAAATACGCATGGTGACCCTACTTTTTTAATGAATTGCTTTGAACAAGATGCGCGTTTTATTTGATAAACTTTTGTTGAAATGTTGTTTTTTTTTAAAACAAGTGAACTACTACCGACAAGAATCTAAACAAACAACAATGGCGAAACCCCTCGTCAGACTTGGCTAGGATAAATAAACACGGAGCTGTTGACTTCATACCACATACAAAGAAAAATTCGAGCTCGACAAACATTTTTCACGATTTCCTGACATTACAAACACGAGGAGCAAAATCACGTGGGCCTATACACATTCTCTCCCGCACATCAGATGCAATGACAAAGTAACAATAACAGGACATCCCTATTAACACATAGGAAGACGCTGAATGAACAATACGAGTTGAGATGCCCTATGCACACGGATAAACTCACAACTGGAAGTTTTGTTGACAGCGGGCGTACTGGACACCTATGTTAAGCATGAACAGAATACGCAACAAGCGCCCATACAGACAATGTACACACACTACTGCAGACTCACTTGCAAAGACACTCGCAACTGGGCACCCCTTCAACACGAACGAATGCGCAACAAGTGCTCGTACAGCCAATGTACACACACTACCACAGACTCAGTTGCAAAGACACTGGCAACTGCACACACCACAAACTTTTCCTTCCAAATGAACAATTCACTTGACTGTCCAAGCAACTCGTTGCACATGTCAGCACACACAAACAAAACAAAAAAACAAATGTCAGCCTAAAAACGAGTATAAACGCCTTATTCCGCGTGTAAGTAAATACTTTTTATGAACACACTCCGTTTTTGAAAAAACTACACCAACAGCAAAAAAAAAAAAACAGGGCGAAAAGTCAATCGCTTAAAACATTACTTATTTAAATATATATATACTTTCACTACACCGATTAAGACTGAAGGCTCGGTCGAAAATTATGTACTTATGAAAAAAGTTTTTTAATTTTTTTTCATAATATTATTATTTTGTATTCCTGCACGTCACCAATTAAAAATGAATAACGAAAAGTTATAAGCTTTTATACTTTTCGCATTCTTTTTTATTCATATATATATATATATATATATATATATATATATATATATATATATACACTGCATATTTTTTATTCCTGGCAAGGGAAGTATTGTGCAAGCCTTTTCTAGTCTCATACAAAAACACATGCGCAAAGGACGCCGGAAATAACTACAAACGCAAGACATCTGAGCTGTTTCCTTCTTTTCGATTTAGCTCCCGACCTAAGCAGTCAATGGACCAACTACTCCCTTTTGGGGCACATGCCCGCACGCTTCACGCCCTCTGCTACTATGTGTGGGGCAAGAGCCAACAGACAGAAGGTACACCTTATACGCTTTCTCTCTCCATGTCCTGGATGGACTTTCTCTCTCTCTCTCTCTCTCTCTCTCTCTCTCTCTCTACAATAGACTTTCCCTCTCAACAGTTAACAGCGAGAGACGCACACCAAACTAAACATGTGCTGTACCCTTTTCTTTCATTTGTTTCTTCATTAAATAAATTCTAGTTCGTTTATTTCAATAAACGCATTGTTCATTTCTTTCTCAATCCAATACATTTTTCCTATTTTGTACGACTCGGTGATATAATATATCTACCAGTCCGCTGCACCCATATTAAGACATTAAACTTTAGGTCAGTTGCCGCCTATTGGTGTAACGACATAAATGCTGTTTTAGCAGGTACTTCAGTCATTTGTATGTAACTAACACCCCACTGAAAATGTGACTGGTGACATTATTGATGAATGAGTGAGCTGACCTTATCATTTCACTACCCACTGTGGACTTACCTGGACTCCAATACAAATTACTTCCCCAGCGACAAGGTCAGCTACTTCACTCATCAATAAATCACCAGACCGTACCACATTTCAGTTGGGGTGTTAGCTACATACACATAAATGAAGCACATCGTAAAACAATATGTCGTTACACTGCTAAAACAATAGGCAATATTACTGTCGTTAGGGGAAGAACTGAGACGAATGCACAAGGATTACAAGTTTGTGTTGTGAATGTAGAGTTGAATCATGTTGAAAAGAATGTTTCCAGGCATAATATAATTTATAATGAATGAGGACATATAGGACATATAAGTGAAGGAAAGACAATTTCCTAGAGGTAAAATGGGAACATTTCATTTTATTTTCGTATCTTAAAACATTTTCATAAGTAAGAGAATTCAATACCTTTGACCCCCAAATCAACACAACCAAACAAAAAAAATGTGGAGTCAGACTATATTGAAAAGAATGCTTCCAAGCATACAATTCATAATGAATGGGGACATATATTGCTTAGGGACATTCTATAAGTGAAGGACAGACAGTTTTCCAGAGGTAAAATGGGATTATTTCATTTTATTTTCGTATCTTAAAGCATTTTTAATGATAAGAAATAGAATTCAATACTTTTGGTTCAAAAACTGACAGGACCGACCAAAGGGTTAAACAAAAGAAAAACTTATGAGAAAAAAAATTAATAAATGACTTAAGTTAACAAGATAGAAACGACTCGGAAAATTTTTTATACGATTAATATTCATACAAACTTGCAGAAAAAAGAGATCATTTTTTCAAGCAGAAATTTATGAATATACGGTACAGTTGAATGTAATATTCAAAGAAGAAAGCGCTCGCGTGTGTGTGTATTGTGTGGTTATACAACTTATCTTTGGATGGGATATGAGAGAGAGAGAAATTAAAGATTTATAAGGTGTAGTCTTCTGGAATCTCACGAGATCTCATCTTCCACTGCACACGTATGCAAATGGAATGGGGTCAGTTTTCTAATAAAATGCCTGTTGGCAGAGGCAATGGGCAGAACACGTGATGGAATTTGACAGGTCTATATAAATGAGACATTGTGCTCAGCACTCCTCGACTCGGGGTGCTCTCGCACCATAATAAGCACAGATCTCTGCTGCACTTGGAAGAAGAGAATGAGAGTAACAACCTTCAGTGGAGAGATGCTGACATGTTACGGGGTGGGCACTGTGAAACATTAGCACTAAAACTGGAAATTCAATTAACGTCGAAGCACTGGTAGTACTTGAGGAGCCACTGAATTTTGACCTGCTTCTAGGCTATGATGCCATCAGAGCTCTAGGTGGTGCTCCCATAACATAGACAGGGGAGGTACAGTTTCAGGAGAAGGTTCAAGTGTGCGCTGCTTTGAAGATTGATCAGGCAGACTTTATTGTCAAATTTTACCAGCAGCAGAAGACTTAGACAGCTGCGTGGAAGTGGTCAGAAAACCAGCCAAACTGTGAAATGAGGTAACAGAGTACCATGTGCTAAACCAAATGAGACCTGCCTTCAAAGAGGAACTTCGTGATTGGATCAAAGATGGCTGGTTAATTCTCTACCCCTATGAGAAACTTGGACCTCCCAACACAACAAAGCAAAGGGGAGGCCAGTGATGGACTACAGTGAACTAAATGCGCATGTTAATGCATTTACGACAGATGCTGACGTTTGTGCCAGCAAGCTACGAGAATAGTGGCAGCAGGGTTCCAATGTGTCCCCGCTGAATCTAAGGAAAGCATACCTGCAGATCCAAATCAGTGGAATAATGTGGCCATTTCAGACAGTGGTGTTTGCTGGCAGGAGGTACAGCCTTACCAGACTAGACCACGGGCTGAACGTGGCACCTCAAATAATAAAGACCATCATTAACGCTGTGTTGTCACAGGAAGAAACAATAAAAGATGGGATATAGACGTAACTTGATGACATATGTGTGAATGAAGACATTGTGTCATCATCATGTGTAAGGTCCAAACTGGCTGAGTGCCAGATATCTTCATGAGGCGAGCAGTATTCTCCCTGTGTGGAAAACTTGTGGGGTATTTACCAGTGTGTAGATAGACTCGTGTGGCAACAGGCATCATAAAAAGATGGGCAAGCGCAATCACCAAAGGCTGGGATGATGAAACAGCTGACGATCTGTTGGTTTGCATAGTGAAGGAGACCATCGCAAGAGTAAAGCAGGATGACCCCACCAAAGGAGACTGCTGTGTGCAGGGGAAAACAACGTGTGGGTGGATGTGAGCTTTGTGGCAATTGGTGTGCTGTTGGAGAAGAATAGGGCTGCAATTGAGGATGCCTGCTGGTTGCGACCAACAAATGACCTGGCAGGGCTCGATGCGGTGATAAAAGGTATCAACCTGGCACTCCAGTGGAAAGTCCGGAAATTACGCATACACACGGACTTGCTATACATGTACCGCTGGATATCAGACACACTGACAGGCAAGACCAGGGTGCGCACTAAGTCAGCCAGTTAGATGCTGATCAGACGGAGGTTGGAGAGCGTAAAAAAGCTGGTAACAGATTACAATCTGACTGTGGATGCGATATTGGTCACTTCAAATTGCAACCTTGCTTATAGGCTCACTCCAGTGGCACAGAGATGGTATGACACTATGAAGAAGAAAGCCTAGTCAGTACCATTATGTGCCGCCTCTATCAAGGTGGCGGATGAAATCAGGAAGATACACCATCTCTGTGAACACCCCAGAGTGAGACCAACATGTTATTTTGTGCAGTTGTCCAATCTATCAGTGTCTAAAAGTGCAGTGAAATGAATGCCAAATATGCCAGTCAATCAACCCTGCCCCGGCCAGATGGCGGAAAGGTCAGCTTGGAGTAGATGCTACTTGGAGCCGACTGGGTATTGACAAAACCCACTATGGCGGCCAGCACTTCCTCACCCTGATCGATTGTGGACCGACAAGGTTCGCAATCTGATGCCCGGTAATAAGACAGGATTCCTCCAGTGTCATCGATGAATTGGAGTCCCTATTATATAAAAGGGGGCCGCCTGAAGAGATCCTCAAAGACAATGACACGGCCTTCTGCCGTGGGGAGATCAGACGTTTCATAGACAAGTCGGGGTCTAGCTCAGACACAAATGTGCATATGTACCGAGTAGCAACGACATAGTAGAGCGGTGCCATTGAAGTGTAAATAGCAAGAAAACAATGCACGATTGCAGAAGCAGTCTATAGATATAATGCAATACCAAAGGATAGCATGACTGCTGCAAGCGCACGCACCCACCCATGCGATCCATTGCTACTGAGTGCATATCAAGGACATTGATGCCCATCTGCCTGATCGGCAGGAAACCTGAGGGCTGTATGAGTAAGGGGCCACTGTCTGGGTGAAGCCTCCCAATAATCGATAAACCAACAGCTTTCAAAGAGGGTGAATGACTGGCATCACCAGTGGGAAAGTCGTGCTAGTTGATGGTACCCCACGCCATGGGAAGGATATCCAGCCTGCCTTAAATACGAATCAGGTGGCGAGTAGCAGTAATGGTGAATCATCCAATTATGACCTGTGGATGTGGCCTATTCCCCATGATGGAACAACTGAACACCAACTCTGACGCCGATAGTTCCAACACCCTTTCTGAGAGCTCCAATGAAAATGAAGTCCAGCCGGATGGTGTGACTTTACGCCCTAACACTGATGCCAATGGTTCAGACGCCTTTTCCGAGAGCTCCAATGAAGATGAAGGAGTCCAGCCAACCCCCCTTTTATCCACCATGCCACATGTTTGGTCTGGAGAGCAGGGGAAGTATAGAGTTGAATGTAATAATCAAAGAGGAAAGCACTCGCATGTGTATGTATTGTGCGGTAATACAACTTACCTTCAGATGGGATCTGAGAGAGAGAAATTAAAGATGAAGTCAGGGATTTATAAGGTGTGGTCTCACGGAATCTCACAATATCTCATCTTCCACTGCACACGTATACAAATGGAATGGAGTCAGTTTTCTAATAAAATGCCTGTTGGCAGAGGTGGTCGGGAGATGTGCTGGAAGTTGAGAAAGAAAGTTGACAGTGACGAATTTTAGCTGAACTTTTGCTTATTGTATTTATTTTATTTTGTTGTTTATCAGCCCATTTAACTGCATATACACAGGTGACAAAAAGAAAGTCTACACTTGTAATTTTTCAAAAACTGCAAATTTAAGCTAAATTTAATGTACCTGCTTAAACAAACAATATCTCATTTGATTGGCCTTTTATTTTTCTATAATTTACCTGTTCATATTTGACTTTTAATTGAAATATTCTAGTGTTCACGTCAATTTTAAAAAAACCTTCAAATTGAGGAGGCAAAAAGAAAGTCCACACAATGGAAAATTGTTATTTAACTGTAACTTTAGGACATTAATGCAACACAAATACAAAAGGAACACAATGAACTTGTTAATATTTAGTAGCATAGCCCTTCTATAATTTGACAGCCTGCAATCTTTTGGGGATTCCTTGAATTAGACTGCAGCAATACTCCGAGGAAAGGGCATCTAACTTTTCTTTAATTTTTGTCCAAAGTTCTCCCAAATTTGAAATTTTATCATTGTGTAGCTGTTGCTTGATGTAATGCCATATGTTTTCGCTAGGATTGAGGCCTGGAGATTGTGCAGGCCAATCCAAACACGGAATATCATGTTCTTGCAGGAACCTCTTGACATTGCCAGCTGTGTGAACAGGAGCATTATCCTGCATGAAGATGAGATTATCATTCAAATTCCGACCAAAGTAAGGTAGAAAATGCTCAGTCAACATATTAATGTACTTGATCAAATTAATTCGACCTTGCAAGCGAACTATAGGCCCTGGAGCATTGCTAGTAATAATGCCCCACACCAAAACTGAACATCCACCAGCTTTCAGCATTGAAACTGAGCACCTAGGATTAAATTCTTCATCTTTCCTCCAAAGGACGTACTGCTTACCACCATTGCCTAGTCTATAGAACTTGCTTTAATCTGTTCTTGACACTAGAAAGAGAGCCCTTTTTCACAATATTTCACTGATGTTGTATTTGGGGAGCCGTTTCAAATCTGTTTCTTAGGCTGCGGATTTTGATAGCATTGTCTTCATTGTTAGAAGTAACTCTAGTACAACCAGATTTAGGGGCATCACAAACACTGTCGGTGTTTTGGTGCTTTTGCACAGTCTTTCATACCGTTTTCTCATCACATTTCAATCTGCAGCCGATTTCTCGATTGGATACACCAGAAAGGTGGAGATTAATGAGCTCCTGACGATCACTAAGAGAAAGTCGGGGCATATGGACTAAATGTTACGTTGCATAACCTGGAATAACAACAATTACGATTAGAGATGCTTCGTTGCCTGTTTGTGGATATTTTAAACTGATTTAGGGGTGATAATTAAAGCTAGTTTTAAGCAAATTTGTTGCTGCAGACTTTCTATTTGCCTCCTCAATTTGAAGTTTTTTGTTTAAATTGACGTGAACACTAGAATATTTCAATTGAAAGTCAAATATGAACAGGTAACATTATAGAGGAAAAATGTGAATCAAATGAGGTACACCAAATTTAGCTTACATTTGCAGTTTTTGAAAAAATTACAAGTGCGGACTTTCTTTTTGCCGGCGCTATAGTTATGTCGATGTAAATAAAAAAAGAAGAAAAACAAAAATGAAAAAATAGAAATACTATGCACATATCATACTGAAAGGCTAAGTGACCTATGGAATACATTCGACACTGATTTTAGATGTTGTACAATGTTTGTTGTTGGTTTTGTTTTATAATTGTGTTTTGTTGATTTGAAAAAGAATATGTATATATATATATATATATTATACTGATTCAGATTGTTTGACAGTTTCATTATTTTATTTGTTTTGTATTGTAATAATTGTTTTGTTGAATTGTGAAAAAAGAATTGTAAATTAATGAAACGGTGAGACGCAGAAGAATGAGAAAAATATATGTCAATATTTTTTTGAAAATATAGAGGGGAGGGATGTCGTCTGTTGAACGTGCACACACACAAAACCACGCATGAAAACTTGTAACAAATGCATGGGACGATGGGGTTACGTTATCAATATAAAAGTAGTCATGTATTTTAATTAGAGATGTCTAAACGTATTTTCTTGTTTTTAATCACATAATTTTGAGGATGGCTAAGAGAGGTGAAATACGAAAGGAACCAACATTTTCCTCCTGTAGCACATTTCATATTCTCTTAGACTCCAGCCAAAACCTCATCACTAGGACCAATCATGATCAAGACAATTGTTCAATTTGGATTTTTGATTGCATATCTTATGACATCTTTCGCTTATTCTTCCTATATAGACAGAGGAGAGTTTTATCTATGCAGGTACAGAAAAGAAGGAATTTTTGATTATGTCAGGAAATAAGCTTTTTTATGTTACTCTGAAATGACGTCCTTTTAGCAACTGATGAAAGTAAATAGAATAACTAAGAGTTTATATTTTCTGACCTCAAAATATGACAATCAAATATCTAAATAGAACTAACAAGCACCTCTCCTCCTTGTGAAATGATCAGCTTTTTCTCATGCTAATCTGAGAAATGATGTCTTTTTGCCAACCGATGAAAGTAACATGCCCTATATCTAAATAGAACTAACAAGCACCTCTTCTCTACTTGTGACAATCATAAAGAGTTTATCGTCTTATCTGTGTATTTTAATGAGTCAACAATATTGACTTTGTGGAAAAGAAGAACCACTTCACATGAATGTGGTTTCTCTCCCGTATGTATTTTCATGTGATTCAACAAATGTGACTTCTCTGCAAAAGACGAACCACATACTTTTTTTATATAGGCATCACCACATTATCAAGGCCAAGAGCCCACTCAAGGATAAGGGTTACAGAGTGTACAGTAGAAATTAGACAATATAGTAATCATTAGTAATGAAAATTTGGTAAATTTGATAACTTATATGGAACGCCTCATCAAGAACTTATTTACGTTAAACTTGACAACAACCATACTTCACAAGCAGGTGAGTTCTCACACGTGTGCGTTTTTATAAGATCCAAAAATTTGACTTCCATGCATAAGAACCACATACTTCACAAGAATGTTGTTTCTCTCCCATATGTGTTTTAATGTGACTACACGAGCCTGATTTCAGTGCAAAAGAAGAACCACAAACTTAAGAAGAATGTGGTTTCTCTCCCGTATGTCTTTTCATATGCCTCAACATATTTGACTTATCTGAAAAAGAAAAACCACATACTTCACAAGAATGTGGTTTCTCTCCTGTATGCGTTTTCATATGCCTCAACATATTTGACTGATCTGAAAAAGAAGAACCACATACTTCACAAAAATGTGGTTTCTCTCCTGTATGCGTTTTCATATGCCTCAACATATTTGACTTATCTGCAAAAGAAGAACCACATACTTCACAAAAATGTGGTTTCTCTCCTGTATGCGTTTTCATATGCCTCAACATATTTGACTTATCTGCAAAAGAAGAACCACATACTTCACAAGAATGTGGTTTCTCTCCTGTATGTGTATTCATATGACTCAACATATTTGACTTATCTGAAAAAGAAGAACCACATACTTCACAAGAATGTGGTTTCTCTCCTGTATGTCTTTTCTTATGACTCAACATTTTTGACTTATCTGCAAAAGAAGAACCACGTACCTCACATGAATATGGTTTCTCTCGCATATGTATTTTGGAATGATTCGATAAATATGACTTCCGTGCAAAAGAAGAACTACATACTTCACAAGAATATGGTTTCTCTCCCATGTGTATTTTAAAATGAGTCAACAAAGTTGAACTCCGTGTAAAAGATGCACCACATACTTCACATGAATGTGGTTTCTCTCCTGTATGTATTTTCATATGATTCAACAAAGTTGACTTCCGTGCAAAAGAAGAACCACATACTTCACAAGAATGTGGTTTCTCTCCCGTATGTATCTTAATATGATTCAACAAATGTGACTTCTGTGCAAAAGAAGAACCACATACTTCACATGAATGTGGTTTCTCTCCCGTATGTGTTTTAATATGATTCAATAAATGTGACTTCTGGGCAAAAGAAGAACCACATACTTCACAAGAATGTGGTTTGTCTCCCATGTTTGATTGCATCTGATTCCACAAAAAGTATATTGAAGTGAGTATATGATAATAAGCTTATAAGTTCCAAATTTACATCATTTCTATGAAGGAATTAAGAATTATTTTAAACTTTTTCAATTACCGGTGAAGAAAGGTCTGTCTCATCAATTGATTTCTGTTCAATGTTGCAAATTCTGGAAATATACAATAAATTTGAAAAATAGAATACATATGGTAAAATTCAATTCATCATGTTTATTTTCTTTAAAATATCCACAACATTGATTAAGTAAATTCAAAATAAAATGAGTATAGGTTTTTATGCAATACTGATTAGTTAACAAAATTAACTTGTTTCTATTGTCAAATATTAAACTAAAATTTTCACATTTCTCCATTTTAGAAATTAGAAAATTGATTACTCATATTATTTCATTCTTCAGAATACTGTTCTCATCTTGTAGCACTAGTGATGTCTGCGTAAAAATCCTATATAATTTTAAATTTTATTTTCAATCTCACTGAGGATTAAAACTTCAACGTTCACGATTATTTAACTTACAACTGATTTTTAACTAAATTATATATAACTTCTAATTAACCTATACATCATTTTAATTGAGATATCCTAGTGTTCACGTCAATTTAAAAATAAACTTCTAATAAGGAAGGTAAAAAGAAACTCCATGCAATTGGAAATTGTTATTTAAATGTAATTGTAGAACATTAATGCAACACAAATACAACAGTAACACAATGAAAAAGTTAATATTTAGTAGCACAGTCCTCTTGCAATTTGAGAGTCAGCAATTTTTCTGGTTTCTTTGAATTAGTCCGTGGCAATATTCTGATGAAAAGACATGCCACTTCTTTTCAATTTTTGTCCAAAGTTTTTGCAGATTTAAAATGGCATCATTGTGTTGCAGTTGCTGGATGTACTCTCATACGTTTTCAATAGTATTGAGGGCTGGAGATTCTGCAGACCAATCCGAACACGGAACATCATTCTGTTCAAGGAATGTGTGAGCTGTGTGAATGGAGCTTTATCCTACATGAAGACCATCTTCATCCAAATGCGCGTCAAAGTAGTGTAGAAAATTCTCAGCCAACCTACTATAATATTTTGGCCCTAGACCATTGGCACTAATAACGCCCACACCAAAACTGAACCTCTACCACCTTGCAACTGTGTACGTAGGGTAAATGCCAATTACTTCATTAGATAAACTAGGAAGGTGAAGATCACGAAGAGAAAATCGAAGCATATAGACTAAATGTTACGTTGTATAACCTGGAACGACAACAATTATGCTTAGAGATGCTTTGTTTTGTTACCTAAAAAGCTGGATATTTTAAGCTAGTTTAAAGCTCATTCTTTGCTACAGAGTTTTTGCCTTCTCGATTTTGTTATTTTTAAATGGATGATACTTAGATTAAATGTCAAATATGAAAAATAGGAAAAATTATAGAGGAATAAAAGGAATCAAATGAGGTATGAGTGTTTAAATAGTATGAGGTTTTTTAAACTGTTACATGAAATTTAGCTTAAATTTGCCGTTTTTGAAAAAACTGACAAGTGCAGACTTTCTTTTTTGCATATATATATACGGATGTATAGAAACTTTTTACTACTTATTACTATATTATTTATAATTAATGGTTCCCAAATTGTGTAAAATACTATACATCCATATATATTACGCCCTAATTAATTTTTCAATCTCTCTTTGCCAAGATTTTATAGATAACAGAGTCTTTCAATTGTTTTCTGCCAAGTCCTTGTTATATGGTATACTAACTGTTACCAAGATAAAGTAACGGCACTATTTAGAACATGGAAACGTCTTGTGTCTTGCTCTCTGGTGGAGGGTTTTTCTTAAACTTTTCACCTCATTTTGATATGTATTGTTATTAGTATATTGTCATTAGTACATATTGATTTTGCTCGGTGTTTTAGGAAACAGACTGTTACCTTCTTTACAATCAACATCGCACAAAGTGTACAAGTTTAACAAAAAACTGACTGCACAACATCCGTTTAATTTGACGCCATTTTTGACCAGTTATTCTAACAAAGAATAAGGGAGCCTGGATGAACTGTAAACTCACAATAAAGAAAAGTCCTGTGAAATTTAGCAAAATGAAAAAACAAAACAATAAAATAGACGACATTAAATTTTTTATCCTCGTGTTTCTGCTCAAATATATATATATATACATACATATATAAAAATATATATACAAATATAAAAAATATATATACAAGCATAAAAAATATGAATACATATATAAATACGTATGTGATGCACATAAGATGACAAAAAAACAGGCCAAGTCTGACAATTCATGAACAGACTCATGTTAAACAATGAGAGTTTAACATGGGTAGACTTTAAGAGGTCCCCAGAGGACTACTATTGAATACTAGTCAGAAAAGAGGTACTGGGATTCTTTATAGAGGGGCTCAGTGATAGGGAGGTGAGGAAGTTTGTGATGAGACATGAGCCACAAGATCTATCAGAATGCTCTAGAAAAAATTAAATGGAAGATCTGGTTCGACATAAGGCAGGAATATAAAGAAAAGCCCATGGAGGTTTGTCCCACGGGACAGTGGATTCTAGTTGAGGCTATGGGTCCAGCCAGTCCCCAAAACTAGAGAGAAGTAAAGAGACAGATAGATAATTAGATATTAGTTATTGTAGTGAGGTGACCATATACAGAGATTCTGCAAGAAGCGTATCCAAGGAAACGGGGGTGTTTCATCCCTGTGATGCACAATAAATGGAACAAGGGCATCGATGCACATAGTTGGTAATCTGGGCGCATCAAATTCCTTTTCAAGAATTCAGGGAAAGAAATATAGAGCTCTGGTGGATAGGGGAGCAGATGTGTCAGTAATAAATTTTTTAAAAGCACTTAGAAACCTAACTATGCTATGAAAACGTTAGTTTGAAAACAGTTAATGGGTCCCCATAAATTGTAGAAGGGCTCGTTCGATTAAGATTAGGGATAGGAAGTCAGTCTATCCACAAGAACTTCTTTGTTATATAGAATCTCAACACAAGTGCTATACTAAACCACAACTTAAGAAAAATGGGTTAGGATGTATTTTGTTTTAGAAGCAATAAGAATATTTGACGAGTATATCGCTCTGGAAGATGATGTCATTATTTCATCAATAGTTCAATTAGCAATGAGAATTACATTAAAACACCAGCATCTACATGCATAGGATCTGCAGAATAACTAAGTGTAACATTATCGAGATTACCATGAATGACGAACAGAAGAAAAAAATTTGAAGGGAATAAAAATACCTCAAGAATTCAAGTTGGAAGTTGATTTGTTGCTGAAGTAGAATAGAGATTTTTCTTGGACAGAACCGATACGCTGGAGAAACATATCAATATTGGAAGGCATGAACTCATACTGAGACGCCCGTATTGAAAACCACTAAAGCAATAAAAGTTGGTAGACTTACAGAATGGACGAAATGATGTGAACAGGTGTCATTGAGACATTGATTAGTCTATTAGGTTTTCTATTAGCGTTAGTAGAAAAGATTTTGTGTACATTTTCGGGCTTTAAACAAAGTCATGAAGAAGTATGCCTGAGCATTACTGGTCAGTGACGATATACTAGCCTTGCTTGGGTCAGCAAGATATTTCTCAAACATAAATCTAAAATCAGGGTAGGTTAAATTAAGTAAGGCCGATAAAAAGAAAATGTGTTCAACTGCCACGAGTGTTTAATTCACTTTAACAATGCCACTCAGACTTACAAATGCATCCCGGATCTTCCAGTATTTAATGTTCATAGTTACACATTGACAGTAAGATTATGCATTACCGTATTTGGATATTTTAAGATTTTCAGATACGATCACATAGATAGGGTACTAGCCAGTTTATGTAATTATTTTATTTTTACAGATACGAGTGAAAGTCACTTAGATCACATAGATAGGGTATTAGCCAGTTTAAATAAGTACAACCTCAGGTTGAAAACCATAAAATGTGAGGTTTTTTGAAGAGAAGTACAGTATCTGGGGGTTCAAAGTAAGTGAACAGGGTATAGAGCCAAACTTTGACAAAGTCAAATCGATAAAATTAGAGATTTTATCAATATCACTTCATATTATAAAAAAATTCAAAGACAATCGAGCAGTAAGTTTGCTTGATATGGAAATATGCAAAATTCTACTGTGACAACACATGCGAGTCTGCGTTTGATAACCTAAAAATGAAGCTTGCAGATATTGTTATACTGGCTTTTCTTGATCCTGAAAAGGACAACCGACTGTGCACAGATGCATCCAATCATGCCTTTGGGGTATATCTGTCACAAATTGTCTATGATCAGAGGAAGAGTAAAGAGGTTGAAAAGGACCATTGCTAAAAACAACGAGATATTATAAAAAGGCTGACTGCAAAGCCATCAGGGACCTCAACAGGGATGCCCCATGGCAAAATATCTTTATATAGCAAGCCCCACTCTCCCCAATGG
Source organism: Euprymna scolopes (assembly GCF_053919585.1). Taxonomy (NCBI): domain Eukaryota; kingdom Metazoa; phylum Mollusca; class Cephalopoda; order Sepiida; family Sepiolidae; genus Euprymna; species Euprymna scolopes. The sequence continues at coordinate 24,195,952 of NC_136527.1, forward strand.
TTTACTTCTACTTGTACAGCTGCCATAGTGCAAAGGCAGCACGTGTACCACAGATGTAATCGACATAAGTCCAGCTCAAATAGTACACTTAAACTGTAATTCTGTTTTAAAAAGTGAAGACGACATAAAAGAAGTATATAGAAGCCAGAAGTAACTGTAAGAAAGAAATCGAGACAGCTAAGAGAGAATTTACTGAAACCATAAAAAACGCATCGAAGCACAGAAATTAGGAACCCGTGACTTCTGAAAAATCTACAACAGTGTAGTAAATAATGGGCAATCAACAATTCCTCCACTATCCAACAATCATGAGGTTATTTGCTCAACAACTGAGAAGGCTAACATGCTTGCCAGCCGGTTTGCCTCCAACTCCACACTGGACCCTGCTAACCACCCCCTCCCTGACTTTCCTTTGCGGACAGACACCACTCTAGATGACCTGAAAATCACCGCTGCTCAGGTGCATGCTATCATGAGAAATCTTGACACTGAAAAGCATGTGGACCTGATCTCATCCCAGCTGTGCTATTAAAAAGTGCTCCGCCAAAGTAGCTCTAGTCAGTTCTCTCCAAACTTTACAACAAATGCCTTAATGAATCTTGCTTTCTTGACTGCTAGAAAATTCTTCTGTAGTACCAATTTTCAGGTCTTACAGATGATAAACTTCTGACTGACCAACAATATGGATTTAGGCAAGCTCGTTCCACAGCAAACATCCTAACTGTAATATATACCATTCACTGGACAAAGCACGGGGAAGGTAGAGCTGAGAGGGTATGGAATGAAGGTTAATTGATTGATTGATTGATTGGTTTTACGGCATATCAACCTATGTGGTCATTTAATGCCGGAGTCCTTTTTTTTATTTGGGGGGGGGTGACTTTTTCAGCCTTTCCTCCCTTTTTTTATAAAATTGAACTAAGAAATTAAATGTTGTATTTATACTTGGATGTGTATATTTGGGTGACTTTAAATTTCCTTAAATTTTCTTATATAAATTTACTTTCCTTAGGTATGCTAGAATATTTGCTGAGTTGACCTTTTTAAAAAGGTCTTCCATATTGCTTTCTGTATAATATAATTTTCTAGTTGGGGCAAGGTCATCACACCCAACTAGGATATGTTTTACTGTGAGTGTCTCCTGGCATGGGATGCACTCTGGCGCCGATTCTCCATTTAGTATATAAGAATGAGTAAAATTGGTGTGTCCTATGCGCAGCCGAGTCAGTATCACATCTTCTCGGCATGATCTCTTGATGTCCGGACATCGTTCCTTAAGTTCAGGTTTGATTGAGTATAATTTGTTGCCCTCTTGCTGACTCCACCGCAGTTGCCATTTTTCCTGTATGTATGCTTTTATCTGGGGTCTAAGATCAGTATGTGGAATCTTAAAATTGTCAGTTGGAAGGTGAGAAGATCTTTTTGCAGCTGTATCTGCCCTGTCATTGCCTTTGATCCCCACATGGCTGGGGATCCAGACAAGAATAATGTTTTTAGTAGTTGAAAGGATATTGATTTTTTCTATTAATTTTGTTGTTAGTGGGTTTTCTTGTTTTTGATTTTGTATAGATAATAGGTCTGATAGAGAATCTGTGAGAATGATGAAGTTTTGGGTGGTTTCCTCTGAAATTATGTTGAGTGCTAGATCAATAGCTATAGTCTCTGCAGTGAATATAGATGCTTCATTTTGAAGATTTCTCTTCATTGTGGTTTTATGGTACGTTGCTGCACATCCAGTGTGATTGTTGCTTTTAGACCCGTCTGTGTAGATAAAGGTGTAGTCTGAATATTGTAATTTTAAATGTTGAAGTTCGTCGTGGTATTCAATAGGGTTTGTGGTAGATTTGGACTTTTTGTTTAGGTTCAGTTTTATTTCTACTTGTTTCATGGTCCATGGGGTGTTTTAGGCAGTATGAAGTTGTGAATGCTGGAGATTGGAATTTTCGATTCTTTAATGCTTTCCTTCATTCAGAGCCCGAAAGTTTTGATAGTTTTTCTTCTCATGTTAAAGAGTTCTTCATATTTAGGATAGAAGGTACATTGGTATGCAGGGTTGTTTGGGCAAGACTTCAGTTTCAGTAAATATTGAAGGGCTAACTTTTCTCGCCTTAGATCTAGTGGGGGTTCGTGTGCTTCCATGTATATACTGTTCACGGGGGAAGTTCTGTATGCTCCTAGGGCCAATCTTAGGCCAGTATGGTGAATAGGGTCTAGGCTTTTTATATATGATGTTCGGGTTGATCCATATATGAAACAACCGTAGTCTAGCTTTGAGCAGACTAGTGCTCTGTAAAGTTTAAGGAGTGTTTCCCTGTTTGCACCCCAATCGGTATGTGCTACCACTCTCAAAAGATTTACAGCTTTGTTACATTTTTTTTTTCAGATAGTTTATGTGTGGGATGAATGTTAACTTTTTGTCAAATAAAATCCCTAAGAATTTGTACTGGTCAGTAACGGGTATGGGCATTCCTTCCATGGTTAGGACAGGATCATTATGCATGTTCTTTAGTTTGCAGAAATGCATGCATTTCGTTTTTCTTTTGGAAAATCTAAATCCATTCTCTTCCGTCCATCTCATTACTTTGTTTAAGCACAATTGAAGCTTCCTTTCTATTATAGATATATATCTAGATCTACAGCATATTAGGAAGTCATCCACATATAGGGAGCAATCTACCCCAGGGTTAAGGTTTTTTACAATGTTGTTAATTCGGATACTGAACAGGGTCACTGACAGTATACTCCCTTGAGGTACTCCATTCTCTTGTTCTTTCAAGTCCGAGAGAGCTGTGCCAACCTTTATTCTGAAGCGTCTATTTTGTAAAAGATTTCCAATAAAAATTCGCATTCTGCCTTTTAGTCCAAGCGCCTTCAGATCCCTTGTAACACCGTATTTCAACACAGTATCGTAGGCTTTTTCCATGTCAAAAAACACTGCTGTTAAATGTTCCTTCCTTACAAAGGCTTCTCTGATGAAGGTTTCAAGTCTGACTATGTGGTCTATTGAACTTCGGTTTTTCCTGAATCCTGTTTGAAATTCTGTAATAAGATTCTCTGTTTCCAGGAACCAGATTAGTCTTTTGTTTATAATCCTTTCCATGGTCTTACAAATGCAGCTTGTTAGAGCTATTGGCCTGAAATTCAATGGATCTGAGACGTTACTTGATTGGGATTGGATGTTTGAGTTTTCAGATTTGGGGATTGGTATTATTGTGGCCTCTTTCCAGGTCTTGGGTACGTTTCTACTGGACCATATAATATTGAAAATTTCAAGTAGGTATTTAATTGAGGTTTCTGGAAGTTTTTTGAGGATTTCATATGGAATTTCATCGTGCCCTGTAGCTGTGTCATGGGATTTGGTTAGCGATTCTTTTAATTCAGGCAAGGTAAGAGGTTGGTTGTATTTTTCAGTATTTTGTGATTTAAATAGAATTTTCTTTTTCTCTTCCTTTTCTCTAATCTTTTTGAATTTCTCTGTTTGTCTGTCACATGATGAAATTTTTGATAAATTATCTGCCAGGTTATTGGAAATGTCTTTTTGATCAGTGTATATTTTGTTGCCTTTAGAGATGTGGGATATTGGTGTACTACTACACTTTCCTTCTATTTTCCTCATCATGTCTCAAACTGTTTTCACCTTGGTATTCACATTAATTTTGGATATATAATTTATCCAAGTTGTTCTTTTAAATTCCTTTATGATTCTTCTGGCTTTTGCTCTGTTGTTTTTGAAGAAATCCAGATTTTCGCTTGTTGGATACTTTTCGAATTTTCTCAAGGCAGCTTGTCGAGTTCTGATGGCTTTTCTGCATTCTTTTGTGAACCAAGGTTTGTTGTGATTGTTGGTTTTTGTTGTTTTCGGTATGGTATTATTTGCTATGTTTGTGAGTGTTTTAATGAAGTTGTTTAAATGGTCATCTTCACCATTCTTTTTGATAATTAATTGGTTTTTGCACTGTTCCTATAAGTCTTCCCAATCCGCTTTATGTAGGTTCCATTTGGGTGTTTTTTTGTTCAGTGCTAGTACTTAGACTTTCCAGGATGATTGGGAAATGATCACTCCCACAGGTGTCATTGTGTACTTTCCAGTCATAGTCCATATATATGGAAGGATCACATAGAGTAAGGTCAATGGCAGTGAAAGTACCTGTTGCTGGATACATATAGGTGTAGTTTTGATTATTAAGGAGGCATAGATTATTTTTATTTATTATGTTTTCTATTTCTTTTCCTTTTTTATTTGTTTCTTTACTTCCCCATATTACATTGTGACTGTTGAGATCTCCTAGTAGAAAAAAGGGTTTAGAGAGTTGTTTTATTAATTGAGTTATCTCAGTTTCGTTGATTGTATCTTTTGGAGGGATGTATATTGAGCAAAGTGTTATAGTTCTATGTAGAGTCACTGAAACTGCAATTGCTTGCAAGTTTGTGTTTATATTTATTTGTCTTTGAGGGACTTCATTCTTCACGAGTATTGATGTCCCTCCAGAAGCTCTGTCCGTATCTTTATTTATGTAGTTGTAAGATGTGTAGTGTTTTATGTTGATGGTATTATTTTCTTTCAGAAAGGTCTCCTGTAGACAGACAAATGCTGGGCTCATATTTGTTATTAATAATGTGAGTTCATTTTGGTTTGCTTTTATCCCTCTGATATTCCATTGTAATATTTTGTTCATCATTTGGAATTGTGTTCAACTTCCATCGTCTCCAATCCCTCAAATCTATTTTCTGTCGGAGTCCCTGTTCGAGATATAGATTAGGATCTTTCTTTTCCTGTTTTTGTTTGTTTTTTTTTTGTCTGGGGGGATTTTTGATTCTTTTCTGGCTTGTGATGTGTTTGATGGTTGTTCGGTTGTTTTTGTAGAAATGGTTTGTGGTTTTGTTTCTTTTTGTGGTTCAGTAGTGTCTTTACTTAATATTATCCTTGAATTGGTTGCAGACATTGCACTATTCATTTTCCTCATTTCTTCTAATAGTTCTTTCATTTCCTTTATTAGTTTGCTTAGGACATCAATTTTCTTGTCAGTTGTATCCGTTACATGTATATGACCATTTTGATCGTTGATTGGAGTAGTTGTTTTAGTTGCATCTGCATATGTTTTAGTTTCGATGATTTTCCTAGCCTCTGGGTAGGATATACTTTTTATATGTTTTAGTTTGGTCACTTCTTTTTCTCTTTTCCATATTTCGCAATATCTAGAGCCAGCGCCATGGTTTCCCAGGCAGTTGGCATACTTGAAATCTTTTCTGCAGTCAATGTGTGGGCCGCTTTCTCCACATCTTCCACACACTGGTAATCGTGTGCACCGATCTTGATGGTGTCCAAACTTCTGGCACTTGAAGCATTGGAGGGGGTTTGGAATATAAATTTCTACATTTATTTTCATATATCCAACTTTCACTTCTTTGGGTATGGTGAGGGAATCAAAAGTTAGTATATATGTATTGTAGCAGAAGTAGCAATAACTAAAATGAGGGAAAAAGAGCTTACCTCGGGTACATCTGTTGTGTCACCGGTTGGGGGGAAAAAGAGAATTCCAAGATGGCGTCCGGGGGTTTTTATTAGCGTTTACCCCATGCAACTCTCGGAAAATCACGTTTCTTTCTCATGTGATTATGCAAATGGATAATTCCCGGCCACTATAAAAGCAGGAGGCTAGAGACGAGTCGGCAGTGTCCTGCAAATTGTGTGTGTGGGTGTTTCTGGCGATTGGAGTGTGTCTTCTTTTACCACGGTTATCACGGACAGGAATTCCCTCTCTTCTGGAGGTGGGCGATATTGACTATTTTGAAGCTGTACTGTTGCTGACAGAACATTTTTTTTTGCCTACTACATTTTTGTTTCAAACTATTTTCGCTCGAATATGGCGAAGGTGCGGATAAGCTGTGATATTATCAAGCCGTTCTCTGGCGAGGGAGACGTTGTAGCGTGGCTGAAAAAAGTGAGACTTGTTGCACAACTTCAGCAGGTGGATGACGTAGTGAGTCTGCTACCTTTATACCTGGAAGGCGATGCGCTGGCCCTCTACATGGAAATGGAGGAGGACGATCAAAAGAAAATAGACCAGATTGAGGCTCGAGTAAAGGAGGCATTTACTGATGACGCGTTTGCAGCATATAGAAAAATAACTATGGTTAGATGGGCTGGTGAACGTGTGGATGTGTACGCCAACAAAATCAGGCAGTTGGTTGGATTGGCCGGATTCACAGGAGAAAGCTTAGAGAGACTCACAAAATTAATTTTTGTCACTGGATTCCCTGACACCATCTCAATTGCTCTTCAACAGGTGCCGAACATGAGCTAATGTCGAGAGCGAGAATTTTGACGACGACTGGCGAACAAAATCAGGATGTGGTTGCGACCACACGCTCACCCAACAACAGGGCCCAGAATAATCCTGTTAACGTGACCTGTTTCAAATGCAATGTTAAAGGCCACCTTGCAAGGGACTGTCGAAAACGTGGAACACGGTGTTACCGTTGGGGTGAGAGTGGACACTGGGCTCGGAACTGCTCGGGAAATGAGCAAGGGGAGGACGCATAAGCGCCAGTCTCCTTCCCAACCAAGATGTGAACACGACGCTCCCGGTGATAAGCATCCATGTTGACAGGACGCGATGTTTGGCGCTTATTGATACAAGATGCTCCAGGACAATTTTACATGCAGACCGGTGCCGGTCTTGGAGAAAAACAAACGTAAATGTCAACACAATTGGTGGAATGTCCCATGCGTGCTGCGGTGTTGGAACGGTCTCTGTATCCACTGATGAAGGTGTGTCTGCCAGAGTCGATGTGTTGGTGGTGCATGGCAAGCCACTGGGATTTGACTTGCTTCTAGGGATCGACGCCATAAAAGCTCTAGGAGGTGTCATTGTCAAGCCTACAGGATCAGTGCGGCTGGGCGCCAGGAAAAGTATTAAATGCGCAGCCATTTCTATCGATGAACCAGATTTCACTGCTACCTTTGACCATCAAAACCGAACGTGGACCGCATCGTGGAAATGGTCTGTGGACCATCCCCCTGAAAGGCTGCATAATCGAGTGTCAGAGTACCCAGTGCCAGCAGAAATTCGTGAAGAATACACGCAGGAGCTCCACACCTGGATAGATAATGGTTGGCTCATGCCATACCCAGAGGATAAATTGGGACCCCCCAAAGGTCTAATTCCCCTGATGGCTGTGATACAGCAGAACAAAGCCAAAGTGCACCCGGTGATGGACTACCGGGAGCTAAATCATTACGTAGACGCATTTACGGCCAACGCAGATGTTTGTGCAGCTAAGCTGTGTGAGTGGAGACAAAAAGGTGCTAACGTGTCTCTACTGGACCTCAGAAGAGCATACCTACAAGTCCGGGTCCATGAGACACTGTGGCCATACCAGACTGTGGAAATCGATGGGAAAAAAAATACTGTCTGACCCGTAAGGGGTTTGGTTTGAATGTGGCTCCCTTGATAATGAGAGCAATTGTCAGCGAAGTACTATCTCAGGAAGAAGTTATAAGCTGCGCAGCATCTGCTTACATTGATGACATTTTTGTCAATGAAGATGTGGTGCCCGCGACCCGTGTGAGAGAACACCTCGCGCAGTTCGGGTTGGAGTGCAAGAACCCGGAGCAGTTGAAGGACGGTGCACGGGTGCTGGGATTGGCAGTCAGGATGGAATGCAATGAACTGCGGTGGAAGCGAGGAAATGCAATTCCGGAGGCTCCCAGTATTGTTACGCAACGAACAATCTTTTCCCTGTGTGGTCGACTTGTCGGGCACTTTCCGGTGTGCGGTTGGCTTCGTGTGGCTTGCAGAATACTCAGAAGAAGAGTAAGTTCAGTAACGAAGGGCTGGGATGATGAAGCAAGGGACGCCGTACTACATCGTATGATGTTCGAAACTTTAAAATCTGCGCAGCAGAACGATCCGGCACAGGGAAATTGGTGTGTGGACGGCAAAGAGCTGAATGTATGGGTCGATGCTAGCTCCCTAGCAATTCGGGCAGCCTTGGAGATGTGTGAAACTGTGTTGGAAGATGCATGTTGGCTGCGACCTGAAGATGACTCTCAACATATCAACTTGGCTGAACTGGATGCCGTATTGAAAGGCATCAATTTGGCTCTCCAGTGGCAGAGCAAGGTGCTACACATAAAGACAGATTCTGTTTGCGTATACCATTGGGTCTCGGACACGCTAACTGGAAAGGTGTGAGTACGCACCAAAGCAGCAAGCGAGATGCTTATTAGGAGGCGATTAAGCACTCTTAAGGAGCTCGTGAAAAAGTACGGGCTGACAGTGGATGTGACGCTGGTTCCATCAGCACGAAACATTGCTGACCGACTGACACGAGTGCCACAGCGGTGGTTTGAGGCAATGAAAAAGAAAAACGGTCTTGACCCAGTGATAGGCGCGGTCCACACAGACGAGCTGGATGAGAGTCAAATCATGGCTATTCACAAAGGTAGTGGACATCCGGGGGTGCGACGCACTACCTACTTTGTCAGGAGAAGATGTCCAACCACGACAAAAGCAACATACAGAAATGCGAGGAATGTCAGTCCATTGACCCAGCGCCAGTCAGGTGGGAAAAGGGAAAGCTGGAAGTTAACGAGAATTGGCAGAGAATTGGAATGGATATCACGCATTATGGCACCTTCCATTTTTTAACTTTAACAGACTGTGGTCCATCGCGTTTCTCCATTTGGAGGAAATTGGCAAAGCAGGACTCGGCAAACGTGATTCATCAGTTGGAGGCAGTGTTCATCGAGCGTGGCGCGCCGCATGAACTCCTTTTAGACAATGACACAGCTTTCTGCAGCAATATGTTTCAAGCATTTGCATGTAAATGGGGAGTTCACTTGCGATTCTGTTGTGCATACGCTCCAGCCGGGAATGGCATAGCAGAGCGATGTCACCGTACAGTGAAACGAATAGCGGCTAGAATGTGTTGTCCCATACAGGAGGCTGTCTACTGGTATAACATCACACCAAGAGACGACACATCTCCCTCCACTGCGCCTGCCAACAGGATTTATCAATACGAAGTTCGAGTAAAGGAGACCAATCTCGCAACTGCGTCCCCAGGTCCCAAGAACAGCTTTTACCATGTTGGAGATCGCGTATGGGTCAAAAGACCGCAAAATCGATGTACCACGAGGTTCGGCAAGGGTGAGGTGACCAAGGTGATCAGTCCCCAGTCGATTTTGGTGGACGGTGTGCCTCGTCATGTGAAGGATTTGCTCCCTCGCCATTATGTTGTTACATCGGAGAAAGAGGGAGACTCAGACAGTATGATGTCTTCTGAAAAGACAGAGAGTATGATGCAGGACGACGGAGAGGATTTTGAGCCATATAATGTACATACTGAAGAAGTGGAGGAAGGACCACCCGTCTTGCCTTTACGAAGGAGTACCTGACAGAGACGAATACTGCCCCCCTGCCCTGATTGTGAAACACCGCCTATGGAGCAGACTCGTGGCAATAATGGCGATGAGGAGGATGGCAGGGAGGAAGTGCTGCCTCCGGTTCTTCGGAGAAGTACCAGACAGAGACGACTGCCCCCCTGCCCCATTTGTGATCATGAGATCAGGGGGGAGTGTAGCAGAAGTAGCAATAACTAAAATGAGGGAAAAAGAGCTTACCTCGGGTACGTCTGTTGTGTCACCGGTTGGGGGGAAAAAGAGAATTCCAAGATGGCGTCCGGGGGTTTTTATTAGCGTTTATCCCATGCAACTCTCAGAAAATCACGTTTCTTTCTCATGTGATTATGCAAATGGATAATTCCCGGCCACTATAAAAGCAGGAGGCTAGAGACGAGTCGGCAGTGTCCTGCAAATTGTGTGTGTGGGTGTTTCTGGCGATTGGAGTGTGTCTTCTTTTACCACGGTTATCACGGACAGGAATTCCCTCTCTTCTGGAGGTGGGCGATATTGACTATTTTGAAGTTGTACTGTTGCTGACAGAACATTTATTTTTTTTTGCCTACTACATTTTTGTTTCGATTTTGGTATCGATTTTCTCCTTGTTCTTTTTATTTGAACTCTGCGAACATCTAACACATTCTGTTTCTGTAAGTTTGTCCTGATTTCCTCCAAGGGACAAAGTGCAAGTTCGTGACTTTTCACTACTCCTTTGCAGGTATTTAGGGTTGGATGTCTGTAGCATTTGACTTTGATGTTTTCAAATAATTTTAGTTTCAATATTTCTTTAGTTTGGTTTGTTCTTCGTTATGGGTTTCTATTAGTAGGCTGCCGTTAAATTGTTTTTTGATAGACTTTGTTTTTAAAGTTTTAAGATTTCTTTCAATTTTAAAAGGTGATAGTTTGCTCAAAGGAGTTTCCTCCATTGATTCTATTACTACGAATGTTGAGTTCCTTGGTTTTATCGTCTCTTCGTCAGAGCTACTGATGTCAGAGACATCAGAGTGGGTTCTCTTTGGGTGGTTGGGTGGTTTTTGGGAGGAATAAGCCATATATTTTGTTTTCTTTTTTCGTCATCTTTGTTCCCCACCCACCTCGGAGTCCTATTTGGGAAGAGCCTGGGGGAAAACCCATTCGCCCAGCCTCTACAGGGATACAATGATGATATAACCGACTTTGGTGGTATCATAATGATTATCTGTTCTCTCTTGATATTGCTATGGGATCTGTAGCAATCCTGAGGGGTTTACAGCCTTGTCATCGATATTCACACCTAATCGATTGACCCTCAGCCACCGCTTTCCATCATATATTAGGGAGTAGGGTTATTTGTGGGAGAGGGGGGATGTGTTGTATTAGTAGTGAGTTCTTTGGAATGGGCAATATATGGTGGGGCTTGGCATGACTGGCCGATTGGTCGGATCGGGCCTCTCCGACCGCCCGTCTAATCGAAGTAAGGGCCAAAGTAATGTGTTGCGGTGCCTAAACTTCTATGTATCCTGGTTTAGGTTCGCTCAATCACCAGGATCACGTCCTAAGACTTTACGGGTAGCAACCCACGGCTAACTGGTTGTCCCATTGAGGGATTTTTACCCTCTGCAGGGGGGCAGTCGGTTTGTTCTCATGTCCTACCGACAGGGCAAAACAATAAATTTTGGTTGTTTCTTTTCCTTTTTAAAATCTGTTTCTATTTAACCCATAGTTGGGACCCTAACAGGTACTACCACTCCGGGTCAGGGTGGACCTGGGAGCAATGGCAATTAAGAGGTGGCTCCACACTCCCCAAGCCCGTAAGCCGGACCTCACCATCGGATGTAGTTTAAGGTCATATCCAGGACCGGGAGTAAGGTAGGAAAAAATAAAATAAAAAGGGGAAGGAGATAGGCTGTTGTTTTTGTTTTTGGTTTTGCAGAACATAATTAAGTTTTACAAAAAAGATAAGAAAAAAAACAAACAAACATCGATGTAGGTGCATTTCGTCTCAGGAAGCCACAGGGCAGCCCGATCTGGTAGCACCAGGGTCTTCTCAGGAAAATCAGATCATATGGTATCACTGGAAGAATACATAATTAGATCCTTCTTAGATAAGAGAAAAATCCAGATTGTCCTTGATGGTCGTACATCCAAACAATATGATATAAATGCAGGAGTGCCTCAACGGTCTATCCTTGGACCTCTATTATTCCTAATGTTCATAAATGACCTCTCTGACAAAATTGTCTGTGAGATGAGTATATATGCTGATGACACCACACCCTATAAGAGACACGACAGGAAAACAAATGAACACATATCAAAAGAAAGTCAGAAACACTAGAAGATAGTCTCCAATCAGTAGTGGAATGGGGACAAAAATGGATGGTCACATTCAATGCTGCCAAGACTAAACTTGTTTGCTTAAATAATTACAAGAAACCTTGTCTACCATCAATAGCAATGGCCAATGAATCTTTATCTGAAAGTACATCTTTTAGGCTCCTTGCCCTGATGTTCATAGGAAACATGAGTTGGAACAATTGCATTGAGAGTATTGCCAGGATTGCTGTGAAGAAAGTAGGTTCTCTCTACCGTGCTAGAAAGCTACTAATGCCCGAAAGTATCCTGTACCTCTATAAGGCCACCATTTGCCCATGTATGGAGTATTGTTGTCATATTTGGGCTGGTGCATCTGCCACTAGTCTATCGCTTCTAGACAAGGTTCAAAAGAGAGTCGCCAATCTGATAGGTCGTGAACTTTCATCTAAGCTTCAACCTCTGTCCCATCGATGAAATTTTGCATCTCTCTGCCTGTTCTACAAGTACTTTAATGGTGAATGCTCTGACGACCTACAAGCACGTGTACCCCCTCGGCGTAAATACCCCCGACCAACCCGACAAGCAGCTAAATACCACCTCTTCACAGTAGAGATCCTTAGCTTCTTCTCCAGAACCGCTAGACTTTGGAAATCGCTTTCTGGCCCCTGCTTCCCCAACTGTACTGACATGCAGAAGCTCAAGTGTAACATGAACCAACATCTTCCTGGCCAACTTCCTGCATTGTACCCCTGATGCTTATGTCCCTGAGAGTAGCCCTCACATCAAAGTGGCAATGTGTCTTGTTTGGGGTGAAAATCTAATAAAAAAAATACTTGTTATAACATGAAGTTATTGATATGCAGACGAGATGGTCGACTATAGAAAAAGAAGCATACACGATACACTACGCCCTTAATAAGTTGACTCACTATTTGCATAGTGCAAAGTTCCTTATCTATACTGATCACAGACCACTAGAATATTTATTAAACTTTCCTATACAGAATAGGAAAATACAGACGTCAGCTTTTTGAGTATGGCTGCATAGAACTGCAGCATACACTACCTGAAATGGAAGGAAAATGTTTGTGTGTATTTCTTGTCATGCACCGTGGATTTGAGCTGAGACAATGACGTTCATCGGTAGAAAAAGATGGTAAGGATTACTTGGTAGGTGCGATAAACTCGAATGATTTTGAACCAAAAAAGTTGGCGTCATATAAGAATATTGCCTGAATGTCCTATGTTTTCGATTGTAGATTTAAGAGGCAGATAAGGAAATTTTTAAATTTGAAAATGCGGTTTAAGAACAGTAAATCGTCTAAAATGGAAAAAAAATAGTTTATTGTGATAGACGAGATAGTGTATTACTTGTTGAAACCCAATGACAAAGTATGGCTAAGGTTATATTTACCATTGCATCATAGAAAAAGATTGTTAGTGCAGTATAATGACAATAATGGTCACATGGGCGTGAAAAAATATTGGTCTGTGTTCATTTAAGGAGGTGAATGAATACGTAGGCAAATGCATTTCATGCCAAACCAAAAACTCGAGAAGCAACAACCTCAACTGCAGAAGTGCAGTTTGCCTTCTTTTCATTTTGCAAAACTGATATTGGATACAGTTTCAGGTGTCTAGTACATAGTGACGTTCATTGATATGTATAGTGGTTGGCCGGAGGCTTTTGTGATCCCTAATAAGAATGCACAAATGGTGATGCATCTGTTAGTGGATGAGATTTTCCCAAGATTCAGGGCACCACTCCAGTTGTTAACAGACAATGGTCCAGAACTGTTAACAAAGTGATGAAGAAGGCATGAGAGGACCTCAACATACATCACGTGACCACATCATTTTATTTCCCCTAAAGTAACGGAAAATAGAAAGATTTCATAGGATGATGTATGACATTTTAGCGAACAATGAACAGTCATGGCATTTATACATAAACCAAATGTTGGCGACTGTCAGATTCCATACTACTTGTTCTACAACAGAGATGTGATCCTGTCATTAGATAATATAATTATCACGTGAGCAAAATGACAAAGTTATCACAATACTACTTGTTCTACAATATGTGATCCTGCCATTAGATAATATATTAATGGCTTGTAGAGTATACTATGGTGATGAGCAACACGAGATCACTCTAAAAGAGATGAATCAATCTTTTACTTTGGTAAGGGATAACATTTGGAAAGATACGAAAAAAATGATAGAGGACTGATAAGAAAACAAAGTCCATAGATTTTACGATTGAAGTTTATTTTAAGAACCACCAGAGGTGGGGAACACTAGATGTATGTTGGAAACCATATTATGTGGTTATAAAAAAAACAGGTCCAGTCTCATAAGTACCAGTTTATGGGCTCCATGACAAACGTGTATGCAAAACATTTGTAGGCAACGTAAATCAAGGAATGGGAAATTCCCAGGTTGGAAAGATTATTACGAAATATAAAACTGCAACAAAATAAGTTTCTTTAATTATCAGCATTTTTTAAACAAACGAACAGAAAATTTGATAATTGCATTTCCAAATTAATTAACAGGAAAACTCTTTGGTATATTTACGTGTGTACACATTTTCTAATACATCGAGCCTTCATATTGAAATCACTCGACAAGAATACAAACATTTAATTAAAAAAAATGAGAAAACAATAACTGCATGTCAATCAGCATAAAAAAGCTTCATTCGTGACGTTTAGCTAAAAAAAAAAATAAAAGCTTAATTCGTGAAATTTGGCTAAAAAAGTTGATGTTTCCAAAATGGGGGTTCGATTTACTAGAGTGTTGCATTAGAAACAGAGTACACCTTAAAAATGATAAATATTGAATTCTTTTTTATATATAATCTGGTAAATTATTGAGCATTAGACTTCGTTAAAAAAATAAAATAAAATAAACGATGACAATAAACAATATACACAGTGGGAGGGTATTGCTTCCATACGTGCACTGCATCGAGTATTTTTTTTTTACCTCAAACATATGAATCAGTTAAAAACATTTAAATTTAAAAAAATTGAAAAAAAGAAAAACATTATAATTATAAGTTGTTTTAGTCCACGTCAAAAATCTTTCAATCCTCAAAAAAATCTTTACAATGACGACTTTTTTAAGGGTTTCAGGACCATTCGATAATAATCCGATGAAAAAAAGATGAAAATAAAAAATACACATACGTGCGCCATGTAGTAATACTTAGGTTTTTGTTTTATAATCTGCAATAAATCAACATTTTCATTAGGATTATTCGTTTAGTAAATGTAGTTATCTCCCTTACATTTTTAATGTATTCTGCAAATGCGCAAAAATTGATACTAAATTCATGTAGTAATACTTACGTTTTTGTTTTATAATCTGCTTTCGATTAAATTTATCTGCTTTTATAAAGGAAACGATTTTTCAAATGTGATTGACTTTACAAGCTCAAGTTAACATCCAAGATGACGAACGGAAGAGCAAGTTCGCAGAAAACAAAATTGAAGAGGAAAAATAAAAAGAGAAATTATTTCAAAATAGAGCCGATCTATTTGGTGAATGTCACGGATAAAAGTTGTATTATTTTATTTAACATTTTAATATTTACATGAGAGAGAACAGATTACAAGTTTCATCTTTATTAATTCTCTAATCGTTGCACGTGCAATTTATTGGCGGAAACTGATAGTTTTTAAAGCCGCCTTTTCGTATTTTTATTTATTTTTTTTCCTGTTTTTTTTTTATTGCGTTTGAAAAATGTAAGCTTAAAGTTAATCTGATGCTTGTGCAGTTTACCAAATATATTAAAAATGAAGATATTGGTGAACAATAGTTTATCATATTTTTTTTATAGATTTCCTATTTTTTTTATCATGTTAATTTTCTTGTTCGTTGCACCTACTGGGAGGGGGGTACCAAATGTCACCACAGAATTAGCCCCCCCCCCCATATTGAAAACGGCGTAACTTTATTATAAATGAATATTATCAACATAACGTTTGTACCATTTAAAAGAAGAAGGCAAAATAAACTGGTAATATATTTTTTTTTTAAATAATCGTACGAAAATAATGAAATTGCGAGACGAAAATCGCGTTTACATAATTGGCGCTTTAAAATATATAATATAATCAGTTGACTTGCCAAGAAAAAGAAACAGGTAATCTCCAAAAATACCGTTAGGGCTTACAACATGGCCGCCAGAAGAGTCACGTGATCCGGTTGATCCAACACAGGAATCGTGCAAATGGAAAAAGCAGCCTTGAAGGCAAACTTTGACAAACAATCACAATTTGTTTGTATTTAATTTTTGTTAGTATAATGTTGTTATAAAAATAGGCAAACTTTGAGAAACAATCTTAGGTTGTTTTTAGTTAAAACAGTGTTTATAAAAAGTATTTTATTCAGAACAAACAAGTGGTCGCGACCAAATGAACATTCAGTAAAACCGTATTTCATTAAATATATAAATGTTTATAATATTATTAATCATTAACCTGCGTAAAACCTAACAAAATTATAACAAAGATTAATTATTAATTGCAGTTTGAAAAAGATAAACAAAGGTTTTAAAAAATCATTAAGTCGCTTCTGCTTTTCCATAGTTCGTATAGTACACAAAAATCTGACGTCACGGAAACATGTGGTCCTATCTTTACAATCGTTTGGCAGTCCCTAAAGACAGCAAAACATCGAACAGGGAATGTAAATATGAATCGAAACGTTTTGCCCCCCCCCCATTTTTCTCAGTTTTTATTAATGAAATGAAACGAAACAGCTTTATTTGTTTTTTGTCTCTTTCTTTTTTATGGAACTGAAATTTGTTTTTATTTTCATTTTATTAGTTTTTTTTTGGGGGGGGGGCTTCTATTTAAGTAACGATCCCACCCTCAAATTTAAAATTACTAGAGATTACTTTTCTATATTAATTTAACGTAAGAGGAGCAGGAGCACCCACTTAACGGCCACCTTGGGGGGGGGGGGTAAAGGGGTGTTTATTTGGTCATTGTGACCAAGCAAAAATGCGCGCGCTTGCGCTTACAACAATGACCACTAGTTATAACAAAAAAAAAATGTTTAAAAAAATATACATGAAAAAAAAAGTTGTAATGAAAAATGTTTTCCTGGCGACGTCAGAAAATAACAAATTCAAATTTAGAAGTTAAATAAATTCATTGTAAAAAATCCATTGAAAGATAAATATTAGTTTTTCCTGGTATTATTTCAAAGATAATTAGTAAAGTAAAGTCTTAAGATATTGGATTTAAAAATAAAAAAGACATTGTTTGTACAAAAACAAAACACTTTGTACAAAACGAAGCTTAATTACCCCCCCCCCCCATCCAAGCAGAACTGATATATACTTGAGAGTCAAACTAATGAAAAGAATATTCTCTTATCATAGCGCTATTTATAACTAGCAGATGGGAGGCGCCCAGCTTTACCCAGTGGTTAAATACGCTTAAATATGATATTTTAATTTGTCCAGGTTTTGTATAGATTATTATAGAGATAATAAAGTCGTGATTTCAAAAGTAATAAAAAAATATTTGGATGTCATAAGCTAGAGTCGAAACCAAAAGCAAAACTGTAACATTCAAAGCTGGTGACGTTACCACTGTACAAACGTAACATGCATATGAGCTGATTAAAAATAAACTAAGATGAATGTGCAAAATGTATAACAATTTTTTTTCAAATTTGATTCCATAGGACTAATTGAACTAGTGCCGATTTATAGTAAATGACCGTAGTGTCACTAAGTTGTAAGGATGTGATTCCGTGTTCACCCACCATTCATAATCGGGATCTATCAATGTTTGAGACCGAGGTCGAACGTGCAGGAATCTCTTGAAGATGAAAGTAGTAGAGTATCCACAGGACCGTTAAAAGTAAATTTACCTAGATCGCCGATTAATAGAAGGTTTTCATCAAGGCACATCCTCACATGCATAAAATAAAAATATAGAAATAACTTCAGAAAATAACGACACTTGACAAAGAACTCGAAATCACTGTATTAAGATGAAATAACATTTATTTACGTGTTAGGGATACTAATTCAAATCGTTCCAACGTAAATTTTTTCTTGTACGAGTATTCGTTATGCAGGCTTAGCTAAATGAGAATCTCGTGAAAATAACATGAAGTTTAAGATTACTGATTTTTTATGAACAGAGTGTCACAGTCACACGTGGCTTGAAATGAATGTGAATATTTTTTGAAACCATGTAAGCAACATTTTTTTTTTAGAATTATTTTGATTAAACCACATTTATTTTGTAAATTATATTATTTTTTTGTGAAAATATTGAAATCTGTGCGTGTGTTCATTACAACATTAAAACTAAAACGATTAGTTGCTTGTTGATATGAAAGTCGCTATCTGATAACATTTTCTTTAACATCAAAGCCATGCACCTTGAAAAATTCAATCATTAAATAAAAATAAATTTGGAAAATTTCTTGAAATTATAAACAGTTAAAAACTGTCAAATGTAAATAATTTTTGTTGAATTTCGTAAAACTTAATTTTAATTAATTGATTTTCCAACTTCTATTTTCCCGAATAATTGATAAAACGCGTATAAATCGGCTATGTAGCAGTTATCTGCTCCTTTCCAGCGATAAATGCACCAACCAGCCGGTAGGTGTCGCAAAAAGCGACCTGGTTATCTGCCCTTGGGAGAGATATAAAAGGGGATGCCCGGATAATTCTCTCTCTCTCTCTCTCTCTCCTTCTGGGAATCAGCCTCGCAACAAAACGGTGAGACAACGCGCCCGCCGGTCAGCATCAACCCGGTAAGAGTTTAAGCAAATGAACACTTTTCCAGCCTTTTCCTTCAAGAGACATTTAGCTCTACCATCAGACACGCGGACTGAATTCCACTCCTCACACGCACACACACGCACACACACGCACACACGTACACAATAACATTTTTATTCGCACAGGCGCACGCGAGAAATAAAACATCTCTTTAAACTTTACTCTATTTGTTAGTTTTATTTATTCTGCATGCGACAAGTTTGTCGTTTATGAAAACGTATTTAATTGGGAACACTCAATCACCCACTGCAATCACCCCCCTCCACAGCCACGTTTGCGACCCAAAATTTCATCATTTCAGTAGATTTTTATATGTAAAAAAAAACAACTAAGATGTAAATCCCGCCCGAAATAAAATTCTGATATGATCACGTGGGGGGGGGGGTCAAAATATGATTTTTTAATATATTATCTCAGTTCATATATAGTTTGGCATTTACTTTTAAAAATAAGTCTGCAAAAAACTACCGAAATTGACCAATTATTTGGTTTTTGATAGAATTTTAAAAATCGCATAGTTTTCATTGTAGAAATAACATGCGGTTCCAATTTTCCTGGAACTCGGAGCATGCCTTTTCCACAAGCGCCAGCGGAAGCTCAACAAATATGCAGCAGTGGATGGTGGAAATCAAGCTGGGTTTGGTATTTAGGGAAGTTGATGATCTTTCTCGCAAACGACCTCCTGTTTGCTTAGTGTGTAAAATTATAATGTAGAAAATGTCGAAAAGAAGAAAAAACAATTTAAAAATAATTTTGTAGGTAACTGTTTGGTGAACGTATGTCATTAATTTGCATATGTGTTCACAATTGGTAATTGTTAAAAGGGACGACTTCTAAAGCATGAGGGTCGAGTTTTGTTATGTGTTGTATCAACAAGAGGACTTTAACAATTGTCACTTTTTTCCTTTTCATTTTATAAGCTATCTCGGCGTTTTTATTTATTTTCAAGTGACTTTGATAAGCGGCGAAAAAAAATGGACAGATTCAACATTCATTTAATATTGTAATTTGATGGATCTACTGCTGGGCCGTCTGTTGTCGAATGGGTTAGCGTTAGGGTTTAGATGGCTGAGCGTATTTGAAAATTGGGCAAAATAAAAGGAGTCAGCAACCTCACATTTTAAAAATTTTGTCCTGAAAAAAATTGAACACCTGCAACAATTTTTCTGTTTCATTCAATGTTTTTTTAGATTAAAAAAATCACTGCATAAAGAAGAAATAAAATATATTAAATCAACAACTCATGTATTTCTTTAAGAGAATAAAAAAATAGAAAATTGGTCGAGTAGATTTTGTTTAAACGGCAAAAACTGATGAGTTTAATATGATCATTTTTCAAGTACGGTGACCCATTTCTCACGCACAAGGCACGTCGGCCTACGCATATGTGTTGTTTTTACGTTTTTGAAATAATTAATTATGGCCATTTTAGCAATCCGTATTTGACAACTGCAAGAAAGCAAGGAAACACCGCTTCGCTAACACCGTGTAATAGCTTACAGAATAGCGATCTTTTCCAATGGTTCTTAAAAAATGTTTTATTTAAAAAGTACATGGAATATAAAATATAAATATGGAGAAATTCTTAGAAATGAAAAATGGAAGCACCCATTGATTAGTATTTTATATTGGTAAGTGATTTTTTGAATTTATATATATTTACTATATTAGATTTAGTTAAAATTCATTGCATTTCGTGAAATCGTGTTTAAAGAAAACCGATTAAAAAATATTGTATATTTTTCAATTAAACCTTTTATTATTTTACAATTTGGTCTTTGCTTCTTTTACTAAAAAAAAGGTTTAAATTACATTATTCAAAATATAGCGAGTCTAATTACTCACTCCTTTTTAATGGCAACTTCTGACACTCCTAGAACTTATATACAGCATTTGAGACAGATCCTTTTGTTGCATGGCAGCAGTTCACTACCCGGCGACTATATCCCAATGAAACGGTGGACGTTTGCTTAGCTGCTTTACGGAAGTTATCAGCACCGTTTTTGGTGTCAACGACAAAATGTTAAGCTGTGCCATTTTTGCTGGGCTGATCTAAGGATGTCAGTAGACTTTTGCAAGCATCGTCACATATTGACAGATTAACAAGGACGAGTTATTGGCCGAAACGTGAAACATCCTTAAGGAACCAGAATCAATTGCAGCAGCAGCAGCTGGCACTAGTGCAACATCCAAACCCTACGGGGACAATGTAGATTCCCTCCCAGCTAACGCTATGCGTGAGAGCCCTATCTGCTATAAATGTTGGGGCCCTAACCATTTTGCTAAGGAGTGTCGGGGTAAAAGTGGTACAATGAAGGTTTATCCACAAGCACACAGAACACTACAATTTTTTTTGCTGCAATAAGTTGGGTCATATATCTCGTAACTGTTCGGGAAACTTAGTCGAGGACAAGGTATTGTCGCCACCCTTTCCCCTTGCCAAAGAATGAACACAGCATTGTCTGTTCTCGGTGTCAAAATTAATGGTGTGCAATGTTCAGCACCTTAGACTGGGAACAATCTGCACTGATGAGACTTATTACTTGGAATTGACGCAATAAGAGCTCTAGGACGTGTTATGGTTAGAGCAAGCGGAGTTATATCGCTTAGCAGAGGGAAATAAGTCTGTGCGGCTTTGTCTATTGAGGAAAAGGAATTCTCTGCTGTTTGCCAACAAAGAAAGGGCCTGAACTGCGATGTGGAAATTGACCATGATCGAATCGATGATCGGTTATGCAATACCATTCTAGAGTATGCCGTTACAACCAAGAATGGGGCTGCATCTGAAGAAGAACTTCAGACGTGGATTGATAACGGTTGGTTAATACCATACCCACAAAAACGTCTAGGACCACCCAAAGGATTAATTCCGCTCATGGCTATTGACCAACTGACTTAACACAAAATTCGACACGTAATGGATTATCGAGAATTTAATCAGCATGTTGCTGAATTTACCGGGAATACAGATGAGATTGGCGTCATGAAGGGAATAATGTAGCACTGCTGGATTTGAAGAGAGCCTGCCTAGAGATACGGGTCCATGAGTCACTGTGGCCATTTCATACAGTGATACTCAAGGGAAAACGATACTGTTTGACACGCTTAGGTTTTGGTATAAACATAGCTCCTTAATAATGACATTAATATCATTAAAACTGTTTTGATGCAAGATGAGACCACAGTGAAAGCTATTTCAGCTTACACTGATGACATCTACGTTAATGAAGACATACTGTCTGCAGATGCGGTTAAAATGAAACTGGAATCTTTCGGATTAATCAGCAAGGACACTAAGCACTTAAAGCATAGGACATATGACCAAAGGAAGTAGTTCAGTGGGTTCAGCTCGAGGAATGACGGGCAATGAGTAAAGGGTACAAAGCCAAGCCTGAATCTTTTGGAACTTCTAAATAGTTTTTACACAATAAATATAAGTGTCACGATATATTGTTTTTTTTTTATTAAATTTTTTCTGAATCAGCACTCCCACTAATTTTAGCCATGATTGAGTCACCAGAGTGTTATTATATATTATTTATTGTTGGGTATATAAGTACGGTACAAAAATACTAAATAAAACCAATAAACAAATGTAGGTTTAATGAATTAACATTTTTTACTTTTAAATGTGGATTTATTTTTTCTTTTTACTTTGACATGTTTCCCTTTATGTATTCTATATTTTGATAAACTTATTGTGTTATTTTTATCTATTTTTTCTTTTGCAGCCAGATTATCGCTCCCATTTTGTGAATCCTACTTTAAACTGTGCGTAATCTTTCTGCTATGAAATGCATATCAGCAACTCATGTATTAAGCTTATTACCGGATTATATTATTTGTTCATGTTAGGGAAACTATCATCACAAACATTGAATCGATCTTACAGAGTGTGGCTGAGTTTATTGCCTTTAACCTTAATAGCTACTTGTTTTGAAGAACTGCTAAGAGTCCCGACCAGGTTATGTGCATACATATTATGACTTTGCAGATTATCAGATTAGGGTAACCCTTTTTATGAAGCTGGATTTGTTTTTAGAAATTGAAGTTGTGTCAAATATTGCTGATGTGGGAAGCATGTAAAACATCGATCTTTGTTTTTGTCGACAAAATTGTTTTATTATTTTATATTTTGCAACCGAGTTATTTCTTTGTTTTATATGTTTTGCATGCTTGTGTTTTGAACGTATATAAACATATGGATGCGTTGTCAAGCGTCTAAACCATTATTTTGTCATCCGAAAACTTTCCATAGTAGCGGTTTCTCATGGTATTAGCTATACTTATTATAAAGGTTAAGGTCAAAGACAAGTATATATTTTGTTTGTAAACCCATTATCCCAGGCATTATCTACTTATTTCGGATCACAAATGTTATATTACTTATTGTGTGAAGTATGGCGATATAATTAAGAAGGCTGTATTCAGATTAATTTGACAATTTTCAGGGCTTCATTCTGAATATGTAGTGACCTAGAATTTGAAGCTAGACTCCGACTATAAAATGAATTTATCACTATGTGAGGCGTGTGAACAAATACAGATTTTTGAATAGAATTAAATTGTTGTATGTTGTCTGTGCAGAAAGTTTTAACTTATATACTAACTATATACGATGAATAACATTGCATCACAAAATTATTACCAAGGAGTTTCTTAGGGTGATTAAAATTTCTTTTTGTATTTATGCATAAACATGAAATATATGAGCATTGCAAAATAAACAATTTAGAATAGTACCTAAGTATACTTTGTACTGAGGATTAATTCCTATATTCATTTCCAAAAGCAAATTAGTTCCTACAAGAACGTGCTAACTCCAAATATTTCTAACCTAAGACAATTAATCGTATGAATTTTGGCAAGGGTTAGAGTATGTTGCAATATTTTTAAAATTCATAATAGAGTATGGTCCCTCACAGTTGGCAGATTCTAATTGTAAACGCGGCTGCTAGGAAGTGACGAATCAAATTAATCCACATTCTGCTACCAACCAATCAGAAACGAGAATTGCCCCATAAAAA